>NC_090023.1:273927610-274227610 GCF_037176765.1 Anolis sagrei | reverse complement strand
CACATTTAAAACTAAGGCCGGGCCAAATGTAATGATTAAAATTTCAAAATGCTGAACATGACAGGTGAGATGGATAGGTTTTTGGAGATAGGTGCGGTGTGCAGACAATCTTAATCTCTAGTATAGTGCAATTGGGACATGATGCTGGGAGTTTCCTATTCTGGGAAGGAACGCTGGAACAACCACCATGTCTTCAAGCTCTTCCTAAAGACTGCCAATGTTGGGGCTTGTCTGATGTCCTTGGGGAGAGAGTTCCAGAGTTGGGGGCCACCACGGAGAAGGCCCTGTCCCTCGTCCCCCCAATTGCGCTTGCGACGCAGGTGGGATCGAGAGCAGGACCTCTCCAGATGATCGAAGGGAACGTGTGGGTTCATATACGGAGATGTGGTCATGCAGGTAGACGGGTCCCAAACTGTTCAGGGCTTTGTAGGTAAGCACCTGCACTCCACGCAGAGTGTCTTTGATGTGGTCTGTTCTGTGTGCAGTGTTGCCCCCTCCCCTTCCTCCATTGCATACCCTCTCTCTTTTTCTTCCCCCCCACCCCATGCGCAGGCACCTCTTCTGGCAGTTCCGGAAGGAGAACCCAGGGACGCGAGTGGGGGACCCGCCCCCGGAGGGTCTTCCAGGCTTCAACAGCGGGGGTGCTGCTGCTGGACTTGTCAGCCATGCGCAACTCGGGGCTGTACAACGGCCTGCTGGAGGAGGCCCGCCCTGCGTGCGCTGGCCCAGCGCTACCACTTCCGGGGCCACCTGGGCGACAGGACTTCTTCACGCTGGCCGGCATGGAGCACCCGGCCCTCTTCCACAGCCTGCCCTGCGCATGGAACCGGCAGCTCTGCACCTGGTGGCGCCTCCACGGCTACGAGGGCGTCTTCGAGCAATACTTCCGCTGCGACCAGGGGCCCGTCAAGCTCTACCACGGCAACTGCAACACCCCCATCCCCCAGGAGGGAGGTTGAGTGGCCCTGGGGGGGGGGGGGGTATAGGCATGGGGTCCGGGACAGAGTGCGCCCCTCCCTCTGGACACTGGTGCGGTGCAAGACAATGGGCCGGCCAGAGGGCCAAGCGCTTCCCCTCTCCGTCCGGCTGTCCGGTTATCGCTGGACGTCACTCCGCCAGGAAGCAGCCGCTTCCTCTGAGGAATCCTGGCACAGAGAGAGAGAGAGAGAGCGGGATGGGGGGGCAGGGGAGGATGCTCCTCTGTGAGACTATTGGGGAGGGGGAGACATTTCTCTTGGCAAAAGTGATGATCTGTGTCCAGTGCACAGCAGCTCCCCCCCCCCCAAAGGAGGCTCCTGAAGCCAGCCTGGTGCTTAAGACCCCTCCCCTCTCCCCTCCCCCTGGAGAGGGGTCTCTGGGGCCCCCCTCTTCTGACGACGGAAGAGGCCTGCCCTGCGAAGGTGAAGCAGGATCTTGCGCATTTGGAGTGGACTGTTGAAGCGGAAATAAAGCATCTTTGGGCCGTTGGCCTTTTTCCTAGCGGAGGTGCCTCTTTGGCCTGCCTGCAGTTGGGAAATGACTGCTCTGGGAAATGGCTGGATTCTGCCTTGTGCCGGCCTTCCTTTGTCCTTGTGACCAGCGGGCAGCTGCCTCAAGCTGAAGCAGAGGCATCGAGGGGCCCGCCTTGGCCCTAGCACCCTCCCTAAACGGGGCTGCCTTCCTCCCTGGACCCAGAAAGATCAGTGGTGCCAGGGGGGGGCTCCCAAAGCCCAAGGTCCTGGCTGGACGAAGGGCCCCTTTGGCCACTGGCTGGGAAAGGAAATGCAGACTCCGACGATCTGGCTCAGAGTTCAGCAGACCAAAGGGGGGGGGTCTTCAGAAAGGTGGGTTTGGCCACATGAGAGTGGAGCCTTGTGCAGAGAGGTGCAAAAGGGAAGGGGGAGGGGGCATCTGTGGGGAGGGGCAGCACAAAATGATGGGGGGCGGGGGCAACTGTCTGGCTGGCCAATGACATGCAAGGCCAAACATTTCAGGTCATTAACAGGCATTGCAGAACAGCTGCCCACCCCCATCCCAAAAAGTGCCAGATCTGGTCCGCAGACCAATCCCCTCCCATCCATTGTTTCCCAAACCAACGTGTTATTTAAATGAATAGAAGCAGGAAGCCGTTGTAAAAGAAGAAGACCACACAAACGTGGACTTTCCCCACAGCCCACCTGCTCCAGTGGCTGTTGGCCAGGGATAGAATCCTAGAATTGAAGAGTTGGAAGAGACCTCGTGGCCATAATCCAGTCCAACCCCCATTCTGCCAAGAAGCAGGAATATTGCATTCAAAGCACCCCTGACAGATGGCCAGCCAGCCTCTGCTTCAAAGCCTCCAAGAAGGAGCCTCCACCATACTCCAGGGCAGAGAGTTCCACTGCTGAACGGCTCTCCTTACAGTCAGGAAGTCCTTCTAATGTTCAGATGGAATCTCCTCTCTTGTAGTTTGGAGCCATTGTTCCCTTGCGTCCTAGTCTCCAGGGAAGCAGATAGAAGCTTGCTCCCTCCTCCTCCCTGTGATTTCCTCACACATATTTATACATGGCTCTCCATCATATCTCCTCTCAGCCTTCTGTTCTTCAGCTAAACATGCCCAGCTCCTTAAGCCGCTCCTCATAGGGCTTGTTCTCCAGACCTTGGATAATAGATTCTGTAGTCCACACCTGAGGGAGGGCTGAGGGCAAATGGGCCCAGGTAGCCTGTACTAACCCTTTCCTAGGTGATCAAAAGCTTATATACAAAGAGAGAGTCACACTTTCAAATGTCCCTGTTCTGGCTTACTAATTCAACTCAGATACAATCCTACCAAACTCTCTTGTTCGTAACCTGGGGGCTGCCTGGACCTTCCATCTCCATGTGTATGCAAGTCTAGAATTTTAAGTCAACCCCCCCCCCCCAAAAAGTGGGCCAAGCGCCCACAAGGTGAGCATGCGGTCTACACCTTAACCTTTACCAAGAAGGAAGGATCCCCTTCTCAGAGTCCAGCAGCGAAAGGCACGAGCTTTGTCCGTCCTAGAAGAACCCGAAAGACCTTGCCCCCCTCCCCTTCATCTCTGTCCGGCAGTGTTGCCACATTGCAAGGGTGTTTTGCGTGTCTCGGTGGAGGCGCACAGTGCCATTGGCGCTTGCACCTCTCTTGCAGAACGGCTCTCGGCTTGTACACAAACCACAGCCAAACGTTTTGGGCCCCAGACCTTGCCTTTGACTTATGCATGAGGCCGAGGGAAGAAACGGCTGTGTCCGACACATGTCCAGGCGGGTGCAGGGCCAGAAGAGGAAGAGGAGGAGAACGTGGAGCCCTGCGGAGGGTCCCTGTGCCCAAAGAGAGCTGGTTGGGATGCTGCGGTCACAGTCACGCTGCCTGCCTGCCTGCTGCTATAAATAGCGCCCTGCCCTACGCATCAGTGCCCACATCTGTCAGAGTTCGCATGGGGGGGGGGGATTGGCGAGGTGGGAGATGCCAGCGGCCATGGCCCAGCCAGGCTCCCTTCCTGGGTGTCTCCCTCCCTTCCAAATGGCAAAAGGCATCCACTGGCGCCTTCTGGGGCCCTCCTGCCTGGACCCTGCCTAGGCGCATGAGGCCGCATTCCTCCCTTAGCTCCCACAGGACTCCTGGCCACCTTCCTCTGACAAGCAGGACAGACCACCAGCACTGTCACCCCCACTTTGCCTGCTGCCTTGTTGAGGATGCCTCCGGGAAGGACCGCTCACGTGCCCAAACAAACATGAGGCAAGTGGCCCTCATCCATGTGCGCTCTCAGAGACGCACACGTGGTGCTGCAGCAGAAGTGGTCACAGCATTGGGGAGATTTCTCAGGTTGCACCCCAGGAAGGGCAACGTGACCAGTTTGCAATGGGTTCCCCAAAGGCTCCCCAAGAGGTCCTCGGGGACACCAACAAAGCCATAGGGAGCCAGGAGCTGGGGCTTCAACCGGGCACCCATCAGTTCCTTGCAGATCCTCCTCATGATGAAAGCAGGACATGAAACCCATGAGGAAGAACTTCCTGACTGTGAGAGCCGTTCAGCAGTGGAACTCTCTGGCCCAGGGGGAGTGTGGTGGAGGCTCCTTCTTTGGAAGCTTGAAGCTGAGGCTGGATGGCCATCTGTGGTGGGGTGCTTTGAATGCAATATTCCTGCTTCTTGGCAAGAATGGGGTTGGACTGGATGATGGCCCAGGAGGTCTCTTCCAACTCTTTGATTCTATGAGGCTGGGTGGCCATCTGTGGGGGGTGCTTTGAATGCAATATTCCTGCTTCTTGGCAGAATGGGGTTGGACTGGGATGTGGCCCAGGAGGTCTCTTCCAACTCTTTCTATGAGGCTGGGTGGCCATCTGTCAGGGGTGATTGAATGCAATATTCCTGCTTCTTGGCTGAATGGGGGTGGACTGGATGATGGCCCAGGAGGTCTCTTCCCACTCTTTGATTCTATGATTCTATGAGTCCTAAATGGTGGCCTTGCTCAGGTGGCATTTCATGGGACTCGAGATGCCGTTGCCAGGAGCAGAGGCCAAGGGCTCTTGGTCGGGTCCCTTTCCTGGGCAGTTGGTGTCTTGGGGTGGGGCGGAAGGCCAGGAGGGCCAAGAGGAAGTGCCACACGCAGAGGGGAACACGAGCCCCAATGGGGTGGCCAGCCCTGGGCAGGAACTGAGGCATCTTGGGCCAAACACTACTAGATGGTCTCAGGACCAGAACATCTGGACCAAAGGCTGAGCTATACGGAAGCTGCCTTGTGATGCCACGGAAGGCCTTATGTAAACTGCTCCGAGTCCCCTTTACAGAGATGGTGGCAGGCGGGGTGTAAGTAAAGTTTTTGATTATTGTTATGATATTCGTAGATGGAGGGCCCCTTCTACGACAAGCCAGGCAACTGGCACCTTACCTGTCGGATGAGGCTCTGGCAACGGTCATCCATGCCACGGTCACATCTAAGCTGGACTATTGTAACGCCTTGTCTGTTGGCCTTCCTATTTCTATGACCCAAAAGCTCCGTATTGTCCAGAATGCTGCAGCCAGGTTAGGCACAAAAACACCCATGAAATGCATAGAACACCAGTGCCTTCTCGGTTTCTGCCCCTGCCTTATGGAATTCCTTATGGCCTCCCTCTTTGAGATGAGCCATGCGCGACTCAGGGCATTTTATCCCAGCACTTAAGACAGCTGGCTTTTACTAGATGAGCATTTGACCCATGTTAATTTTAATATGTGTATGTATGTGTTTTATCCTGTATAATGCTGGTCGCTTCTGTTTTCTAAGAGCTACAGAGACACTTGCTGGAACACCTCAGCAAGCGAGAGTCCAAAAGTGGCAGGCTCAAACCCAGCACCTCAACCAATGGCTGATACCAAATGAGAGACTCCCTCCTGGGGCACTCAGAAGACTGGGCAACTTGGAAGGTGCTGAACAGACTGCGCTCTGGCACCACGAGATGCAGAGCCAACCTTCAGAAATGGGGCTAACAAGTAGAATCCTCGACATGCGAGTGTGGAGAAGAACAAACCACTGACCACCTGCTGCAATGCAACCTGAGCCCTGCCACATGCACAATGGAGGACCTTCTTGCAGCAACACTGGAAGCACTCCAAGTGGCCAGAGACTGGTCAAAGGACATTTAACCAGCTACCAAACTCACAAGATGTGTATTTTTCTGTTTGTTTGCTTTGTTCTGTTAGACTGGTTGTTCTGACACGACAAATAAATGAAAAAAAAATCCTGTATAATTTCTGTAATGTAAATCGCCTGGAGCATCACGGATGGGGGCGATTAATAAGTAATTAAAGATGATGATGATGATGATGATTGTGCAGGAAGGCCATGCCACAGTTGCACAGAGGAGGTCTTTCCAAGTAAAAGCACCAAGTGTACGCAATCTGGGCGCATGCCGCTCCCTTTGCAAAGCAGTGCTCTTGCCCTGAGATTCCTCTGATTGCATGGGACTGCAGGCTGCAATGGGGGGGGGGGGCATTCGGTCAGGGAGAAAGCCCTTCTCAGGAGGCGGCCTGGCCAGTGGCCTGAGTGAGGAGCCCAGGGACAATACTAAAACTGGCTCATCCCGGGCAAACTCAGGGGTTGGCCTTGGCGCATGAGAGCCGTGCAGGAAGCTCCCTAACTCAGGGGTTGGCCTTGGCGCATGAGAGCCGTGCAGGAAGCTCCCTAACGGTGTGGTTCCTGCTGCTTACCTGCCTTTTTCAGAGGTGCTCCCCTTTAATGTCCTTAATGTCCCTTATCTTTAATGTCTTTAATGGCCTTTCCCAGGCTCAGCCAGGCCTTCAAATGCTAATGAAGGTGGTCAGTTGAACCTTCACACCTAGCTCCAGCAGAGAAGAGCTCTTTGCCCCACCCCAGCCATTCCACAGATATATAAACCCATTGTCCTAATCCAACGGACCTCACTACCTCTGAGAATGCTTGCCGTAGATGCAGGCGAAATGTCAGGAGAAAATGCCTCTAGAACATGGCCCTATAGCTGGAAAAAACCCACAAGAACCTAGTGATTCCAGCCATGAAAGCCTTCGACAATACTTTAATGGCCTTGTTTCCTGCTGCTTACCTGTCTTTTTCAGGAGGTGCTCCCCTTTGGTCCCTTCACACACACACACACACACACACACACCTCCCTCCCTCCCCCCTCCCCCCCTCCTGCTGCTCTTCCTCCTTTTGCTTCAGGGAGGGGCAGCCCCTTAATGAGGCCATTAATAGTAGCTTCCCTTTTCTGCAGGTAAGTTTTGCTGGGCATTGAATGTCCTTCTGTCCAGTGAGTATATTGTGAGAGATAACTTTTGCGCTCTCTCTTTGTAGAGTCTCGGGGTGGGAACAATGCAAACTTCAGCCCTCCAGGTGTTTTGGACTCCAACTCCCACCATTCCTCACAGTCTCAGGCCTTTTCCTTTTGCCCCTCAGCTGCTTAAGCTGGCTGGAGACAGTAAAGGGCCTGAGGCTGTGAGGAATGGTGGGAGTTGGAGTCCAAAACACCTGGAGGGAAGTGATAATTATAATCATCATCATCATCATCATCATAATTTGGAGCTCCAGTGGTGCAATGGGTTAAACCGTTGTGCCAGCAGGACTGCGGTGTTAATCTGGGGAGAGCTGTTGAGCTCCCTCTGTCAGCTCCAGCTCCCCATGTGGGGATATGAGAGAAGCCTCCCACAAGGATGGTAAAACATCAAAACATCCAGGCATCCCCTGGGCAACGTCCTGGCAGACGGCCAATACTCGCACACCAGAAGCAGCTTGCAGTTTCTCAAGTCAGTCCTGACATGAAAAAAAATCATCATCATCATCCCTACAGGGACCAAGAGGGATTCTTCTGTGGGTCCTGCAATGTGTGGGAGCCTGTGCCTGTTGCAGGCCTATGGAGCCCTGTTTGTGCTGAGATTGCGCAAGAGGAAGTGGGCAAAGGCTGAGATAAGGAGGCGCCAGGGAGAGAGGTCCCCGCAGCCAGCCCAGCGCCACAGGATCTGGGAAGAGACGAGATAAGAGCCTCCCTCGCAGAGATGCTGGCCTCCCAGGACCGTTCCCAGCCGCTGTCCCTCCAAGAGAGAAGGACCAAAGCCACAGAGGGGCCAGCCTCACGTCCTCACCCCTTTGCTCTTGGGTGAATGCACCACTTCTGTTCTGTGGATTTGTCTGCAGAGTCAGAAGGGACCCCCAAAGGGCACCCAGTCCACCCTTCCTGCTATTTGGAAGGCACAATGCAAGCTCTCCTGACAAACACCCATGCAGCCCTTGTGTAGATACTTCCACAGAAGGAGACTCCCCCAGGCTTAGCCTGAACTCCTCCAGACACCTTCACCTTCTCTTCTCCAGACAAACTCAGAGCGCCTGGCAGTTTTCACATGCACACATACACATACACTCCCAATTATCCCCCTTTCCAGCATCATCTGTGGCTGGTTCCCCCCCCCCCTCCTCCCTAAAAAGCCCCCCCTTTAAGGCTTTAATTTAATCAGGAGGGATCTCCTTGCCAAGGAGGGGGGGCCTGGAGCAGTGGGGCAAGGGGCCTTGTGGGGCAGGGGCCTGAGCTTCCCCAGAGTGTGGTGGGGGGAGGGGGGGATGGTGAGGAAAGGGGCCAAAGGGCACTGGGGAGGCACTTTGATTTTCCACCCCCACCCCACCCAAAAGAGAATAGTCACTGTTATTGGCTGGTTCTCACACTTGCAGTGCTTCCCCTAGACCCTTCTGTTGTTTCCCTGCAAGTCACCCAGACCCTCCAGGCCTATCCCATTCCAAATCCCATCGTCTTGGAGACTGGCTGGACATCTACCAGGGGTGCCTTGATTGTGCTTTTCCTGCAAAGGGGGGGGGGGGTAGAACTAGGTGGTTCATGTGGTCTCTTCCAACTCAATGATTCTATGATCTCCAGCTGGAAGGGCCTCTGGACAGACGGTGCTCTTTAAGCCGAGTGGGTGAGCAAGAGCTGCACCAGCCCTCTCCTTGAGAGTTGTGTGGCATCTCTTCCACGCATGTTCCCTTGGCTGTGCTGAGGATCAGGCCCAGCCCATGTCCTTTCAACACAAAACACTTCCCTTCCTCCCTAACTCCGACTAAAATGATCAAGGGTCTGGAGAACAAGCCCTATGAGGAGCGGCTTAGGGAACTGGGCATGTTTAGCCTGAGAAGAGAAGGCTGAGAGGAGATATGATGAGGGCCATGTATAAATATGTGAGAGGAAGCCACAGGGAGGAGGAGGAGGGAGCAAGCTTCCTTTCTGCTTCCTTGGAGACTAGGACGCAATGGAACAATGGCTTCAAACTACAAGAGAGGAGATTCCATCTGAACATGAGGAAGAACTTCCTGACTGTGAGAGCCGTTCAGCAGTGGAACTCTCTGCCCCGGAGTGTGGTGGAGGCTCCTTCCTTCTTTGGAGGCTTTGAAACAGAGGCTGGATGGCCATCTGTCAGGGGTGATTTGAATGCAATATTCCTGCTTCTTGGCAGAAAGGGGTTGGACTGGATGATGGCCCAGGAGGTCTCTTCCCACTCTTGGATTCTATGAGGCTGGATGGCCATCTGTCAGGGGTGATTTGAATGCAATATTCCTGCTTCTTGGCAGAATGAGGTTGGACTGGATGGCCCATGAGGTTTCTTCCAACTCTTGGATTCTATGATTCTATGATTCCATTGATCCATCCAGTGAGATCCATGCAGACCCCCCCCCCCACACACACACACACACACACCTGGGACCCTTCCCCTTCCGTGTCGTGTCTTATTGAGTAATTGACAAGCCATTCTGAGAGCTGAAGAGGTGAAATAGCGAAACAAACAAACAAATAGGAAGGCGAAGTTAGGCCACCCCTTGCTCTTCTCCTGCCTTTCCTGCCCTAGAGTTAGTGTGGAGGGGGTCCGCTCTCTCGGCCTCCCCTTTCCTTCTCAGGGGCCTTTTGTGGAGGAGGAGCACCCCCTGAATGGCTGCCTGCCGCGTGTCTTCCTAGCAAGAAGGAAAAGGGAAGCCGAGCAACAGGAAGCCGGGCGGAATCAGAGCGTGGGGCTGGTCTTGTCCTCCTTCCCGCTTTGGCCGAGCCTGGTGTCCTCTCTGCAATCGCTGCTGGACCTTTCTCCCAGGAGTTTGGTATTCAAAAGCGCTGCCCTCACGGCACCTTCTCACACGCCAACACGCTATTATCATCTGTCCCGAGAAAAGTGGGGGGATGCAAGCAAGAAAGGCCCTTGGTCCACTCCGGCAGATGGAAGGCGTAGTTGCCTAAATGGAAGGAGGGCTGTGAAGCTGGGAGGGGGCCACCAAAGCCCTTGCTGTCTTTACATTGTGGTCTCTGGATGGAGAATCGTAGAATCCTAGAGTTGGAAGAGACCTCCTGGGCCATCATCCAGTCCAACCCCATTCTGCCAAGAAGCAGGAATATTGCATTCAAATCACCCCTGACAGATGGCCATCCAGCTCTGCTTAAAAGCTTCCAAAGAAGGAGCCTCCACCACACTCCCTCCGGGGCAGAGAGTTCCACTGCTGAACGGCTCTCACAGTCAGGAAGTTCTTCCTCATGTTCAGGTGGAATCTCCTCTCTTGTAGTTTGAAGCCATTGTTCCATTGCGTCCTAGTCTCCAGGGAAGCAGAAAGGAAACTTGCTCCCTCCTCCTCCCTGTGGCTTCCTCTCACATATTTATACATGGCTATCATATCTCCTCTCAGCCTTCTCTTCTTCAGGCTAAACGTGCCCAGCACTTTAAGCCGGTCCTCATAGGGCTTGTTCTCCAGACCCCTGACCCTTTGAATCGCTCTCTTCCTCTGGACACAGTATTCCAGCTTCCTTGTCGGGCCCCTTCCTCGTACCTTTCCTGCTCAAGGGGCCGAGGGCAAAGAGGGAAGGGCCTGGGGGTGTCAGGAAGGGAGGGAGCAGCAGTCCCAAGCCCAAGCTGGCCCCGGCCTGGCCCACCTCCCCTTCCTCCTGCCTGCCTTCCTCCGCCCTTTGGCCACGTGCCCCCCCCCCCCCGCGTTCCCTCCTTGCTGCCCTTCTCCCCTTCCCCTGGGGCAGAGAGTTCCGCTGCTGAATGACTCTCACAGTCAGGAGAAGGCTTTGCTCCAGTCCTGGAATGGGCGTTTCCCCTTGACCTCCTTGACCAGCATCCAGTTTGGTGCCCTGGCAAGTGCCCAGCCCAGCGCAAGGAGGCACTGAGATGGGCTTTTGTATCATGTGAGGGCTTCTGGCTAAATGGGGAGGTTGAAGGTATGGCAGGTAGGCATGTCCGCCCCACCTGGCCCTGCATCCTCAGTAGGATAAGGAGGGCAAACGAGCCACATGCAGTGGCACACACAAGAGTGAATGTGCAATGCACATGCCCTGTTTATGAGAGCTTCCTGGTGGACACAGCTGTGGAATCTGCTGCTTCCTGGGAGTCTGGCAGTGCCTCCTTCCTTCTCTGGATGGGCCTCTGTCAGGAGGGCTCGGGTGGTGTCTTCCTGCCTGGCAGAAGGGCATGGGACGGGATTGCCCTCACAGTCCCTTCCACCTCTGTGATTCTATGGAAATGCGCCACATAGCTCACATGCCTGGCGCATGGGCCCACGTGCGCATTTGAGGGCACAGTTGTTTGTTTGTGCAACGTTGCCATTCTCCTCTCAACAGCTGCACCGCACGACCAATGCATTTCCACGGCACAGCCTTGACGAGGGGCCTCCGCCTGGGAAGGAGCCTTTGTGGGCGCAATGCCGGGCTCTGCTCCCCCATTTCCCTTCTCTGGCTCTGCACTGGGAAGCCATCTGCCTTGTGCCGGTCCCCAGCCGCTTACCGCTGCCCGCTCTTCCGGCTGGAATTGTCAGCTCGGATTAAGGCCTTTGGACGCCTGTGCCTGCAAATGGCTTCTGGCGGACAAAGCGCCTCCTGAGGTCACGCATCTTCAGGCTGCGCAAAGCAGCTGTGCATCCTGGGAAGGCTGTGCGCTCTGTCATGTTCCCTCCTGGGCTCTGGAGGCACTTTGCCTGCTTGCCTCTTGGCTTGCATCTCAAGACTTGGCATTCGGGCAACTGGTCAGCGGGCTTGGAAGGGCCGAGTGGATGGACCCCAGGGCTGGGCAAATGTCAGGAGTGCCATGCGCAGAGCATTCAGTCCAAGAATCATAGAATCATAGAATCCTAGAATCAAAGAGTTGGAAGAGACCTCATGGGCCATCCAGTCCAACCCCATTCTGCCAAGATCAGGAATATTGCATTCAAATCACCCCTGACAGATGGCCATCCAGCCTCTGCTTAAAAGCTTCCAAAGAAGGAGCCTCCACCACACTCCCCCCCGGGGCAGAGAGTTCCACTGCTGAACGGCTCTCACAGTCAGGAAGTTCTTCCTAATGTTCAGATGGAATCTCCTCTCTTGTAGTTTGAAGCCATTGTTCCGAGTCCTAGTCTCCAAGCACCCCACTGAGGGGCTTGCTTCCCTCTTTCCTGGTGAGCCTTTATCACATGAGCTTTATCACCTGTCTTACCCCCTTGGATGTGCAGCTCTGACTTCCCAGAAGTTGGGCCACAATATTGCCATTTCTCTTTGATTGGCTTGCACTTCCTTGGAGACTTTTCAAAAGAGCCTGGGTGGCCATCTGTCAGGAGTGCTTTGATGGTCTGTTCCTGCCTGGCAGAATGAGGTTCTCCTCTCCTTCCTGGGGAGGTTTGGGCAGGACCCCATCCTCTCCCAGGGGCCCACTCCTGGTTTATGGCAGGTCTGCCAGGGCTGCTCCTGCTGATTGGAAGGGCTGCATGCCATGCTGCGGATGATGTTGCCCTCTTCCCATGAGAAATCCCCTGGCGAGATCAGCTGTGTGGCGCCTGTGCAGCATCAGCTTTGAGAGTCACAGCCCGAGAATGCTGCAAAAGGCAATGTTCAACTACCTAAAGCCCAGCTGCATGTGAACCAAATTCTCAGCTGAATGACCACCAGCACGTATGTGCACAGGAGCCCCAAGGCCAACGTGTGATGCAATATTAACAATCATAACAACAACAACAATAATAATAACAGGCCGCCATTCTTAAAAGGACAGGCTCTAGGCTTGGCGCCGTGCTCCTTCCATTTGCCCACAGAAGCCCACCCCCCCCCTCCAAGGATTTGGGCCAAATGCCGCTGGGTGACCCTGCCAGTCTCCATAATGGGGAGGGGCTCCTTCCTGGCCTGCCTTTTGCCCATGGAGCCCTCCCTTCAGTGCAGTCCCTCCAGAAAGGGACTTCTGTGTGACTCAGAAACCTAACAACCCAATTTAGGGGCAAACAGATCAATTAACAAACAGGCATCAAGCAGAGAAACCTGTGCAGGGGTGGGTCTGGAGCTTGGCAGAAGGAAGGCAGTCTGGGCTGGATCAGTTCCTTCTGAATTCAGCACTACTCCTGCCAAGTAGGACAGACTCCAGCCTCTGTGCCTTTCCTGATGGATCAGGGGATTGGTGGGGGGGGGGGGGGGGGAGAGGACAGGGGAGCCCCCAGACCGGCCCGAAGCTGAAGGCAGTGGGGTCAGGGTCTCTTCTCTCCCACCTTGGTGATGCTGGTGCTTCCAGACCCTTTGGTTCTTGCTCAGTGCTCTTTGCAATGTAGCAACGTCCTTCCCCTCCTGACGTAGGGGCCAAGGACACTGTCCACCCCCCTGTCCCCCACCCCCCACCCAAAGGGAACCTGTCCTGCCAGTCCCCTTGTGGAGGCAGCCTTGGAGGAGGGAAGGGGCACCTGGACGACCCAAGGGAGCAAGGCAGCAAAGGGACCAAGCTGAGTGGGTGGGATTTGCCCAGAGAGGGAGTTGCTGTGAGCCTTGGGGCTGGCAGCGGGGGTCCACCTTGAGGGCCCCTTC
This sequence comes from Anolis sagrei, assembly GCF_037176765.1. Taxonomy (NCBI): domain Eukaryota; kingdom Metazoa; phylum Chordata; class Lepidosauria; order Squamata; family Anolidae; genus Anolis; species Anolis sagrei. Next base: position 274,214,350 of record NC_090023.1, on the reverse strand, counting down.
AGCCCTTTCCCAAAAGGCACATTCTCTGCCACAGGATCTTGCCGGGCAGTGGAGGCTCCTCTCCTTCCTGGAGGCCCATGACGCCCACTGCAGGTGGGTGCATCCTTGGACTGACCTGGGAGCCCCATTTCCTTGCATGGGATCTGACCTTGTGCAGAAGCCCCCCTCCCCCCATTACAAGGGCACAAAAAGAGGCCCAGGATGGATAGGAACAAGGGGAGGCTGAGTGACTCTTGTGGAGCCTGTGCAACAGCTTCCCATGTTGCTGATAGAATCCTGGCAGAAGCGGTGGGACTAGGTGGCCTCTGGGGGGCCCTTCCAACTCCATGAGTCTATGATTCTTCTTTGCGTCTGTTTCTCTGCCACATCCATTGGGCAATCGGAGCCACCAAAGAGGAAGGAGGAGAAGGGTCCCTGTTTTAGCCCCCCAAGTGCAGCCCAGCCACAACCCCACAAACCCCCTCCTGCACCAGTTTGGTTGAAGGAAACTGGGAAGAGAAGGTCTCCCCCCCCCCATTTGCTACTCTCAAGGGGGGGGGGGTGTTGTTGAAGGCCTGCCACCGAGAAGTGCAGCCAGAGTCTCTCTCTCTCTCTCTCTGCCAAGGGGCCAAAGTTCCCGCTTCAGCCCCAGACTGGATCCACGAGGAAACTTCCTTCCCACCGAAAGCTGTGGTGTGTCCAGATTCAAAAGGGATGATGACAGTGTGCAGCTGCCTGGAATTCTGCTCTGCGGCAACCAACCGGGGCCTTCCTGTTTATCGGAGTCCCAGTGGCGGGGGGGGGGGGGGGGGGTGTCCATTGTTCTCCTCAGGAAGCAGACATTTCCCCCTTTGGCCCAATGGGCCTTGCAAGCAGCAACCGCCACAGCCTGCCACAGCCGGAGCAGCTGAAGGCCTTGGGGGGGGGGGGATGGTGGACCCTTGTGATGGCTGGAATTCATGGCAGGAGAACAAGGCCCCTCCTCCTCCTCCTCCCTCCTCCTCTTCCCTGAGATGACTAAGTCCAAGCAGGGGGGGGGGGTCAGTTGGGTTTGAGGGGAGCCAAACAGTGCCCCCCCCCCCTTTCAGAAGGCACACCGCACACTTTGGGACCTGGACAAATAACAGGAAGAGAGGAGGGCTGCCTGCAAAAACATCTCCCCCAACACTGGGGGGGGGGGGGGGTCTGTGGAGCAAGGCCTTCGTCAGAGGGAGATGCCTCGTGCCTGGCTTGGGAGGCTCTTCCTTCTTGTTATTGTTTAGTTTTCCCTGCTTGGGGGGTGGGGTGGGGTGGGGGTCAACCTTGGAGGGTTCCTCCATAGCACAAATCACAGAATCACTGAGCTGGGAGGGACCCCCAAGGGCCACCCAGTCTGAGCCCCTTCTTTCTGCCAAGAAGCAGGAAAAACACCTTCAAAGCACCCCCGACAGATGGCCATCCAATCTTTGTTTGAAAGCCCCCAAAGGTGGTTCCTCGGTCGCTATGCTCTGAGGCAGAGTCCCACAGGCAAACAGCTCTTGCCACCAGCACGTTCTTTCTAATGTGTAGGTCAGTGGTTCTCAACCTGGGGTCCCCAGATGTTTTTGGCCTACAACTCCCAGAAATCCCAGCCAGTGTACCAGCTGTTAGGATTTCTGGGAGTTGAAGGCCAAAAACATCTGGGGAGCCCAGGTTAAGAACCACTGGTGTAGGTGGAACCTCTTCTCCTGACTCAATTGCTCTGGAGATGCAAACAGAAGGTGAACTCCACGTTCCCCAGATAGGCTGAGGAGTGAGTTCTGTGAATACAGGCATCGCCAACAGATCCGGGGAAATCCCATCCCATTCTGTGCACGACGCTGCAACACACAGGCAGGAGTGCTATTCATATAGTTATAGCCACACAAAACCAGATTGTTTTCCATTTCACCTTTCAAATAAGATGCTGCACTGCTGCTTTGGGTGAAAGAAAAGGGGGCGAGAGACCCTCCTGAAAGCACATCTCCACCATTCCTTCCATGCGGCCTGTTTGTAAGCCAGTCGGTCCCAACTGTCTCTGCCATCTTTGCCCAAAATCAATGAAAACATTATAATATTTTACTGTTTTCATTGTATTCTATGGTCATGGTAGCAATCGGTGAACCGCCCCGAGTTGCCTGCAGGCAGAGAGGGATGGTATAACAGGGGCAGCTCATCCATTACGCGAAGTAAGTGGTCGCAGAACACTTTTTTTTTGCCAGGGGCGCAGAGGCGTCTCTGTAAATGCCCCTCGACCGCCACTTGAGGAGCGCCCCCTCCACTCACAACAGCCCTAGCAGTCTGGGGGGAGCCTCGGCTTTCTTGCCTCGCTGCCGGGAGATCCTCTTCCCAAAGGGTCCGGGCCCTTGAGCCTCGCCTAGCCCCTCTTTTTCCTGCTCCACCCGGCCAGCCGGTGCTCAATCGTTCTCTGCGTTCGATCCCTTCCCCATGACTGGCTCCCTTTCCCGATCCCCCAGCACTCCACCCACCTCCTCTCCTCTCCCCAATCCGCGGGTGGGCCAAGGGACGGAGCCACCATGCCTGGCCCGCTTCGAGTCTGGAGGTGTGTCTGAAGACCCCAGCGTGCGCACCAAAAGTCGCCTCTTCTCCTGACTTTCTCTTCAGCCATTCAGACCAAGAGAGAGAGAGAGAGAGAGAGAGCCCCTCCGGCTGGAGGTATCTCCCACCTTCCGCTCCCTCCTTTGTTTTTGCGCCTACCTTCAGGAAAGGTGGGCATCTCCATCTCTCTCTCTCTCTCTCTCTTGGTCCCAATGGCTGAGGAGAAAGTCAGGAGAAGAGGTGACTTTTGGTGTCTTCAGGCACGCCTCCGGACCCAAAGCAGGCCAGGCAAGGGAGGAAGTGCGGCAAGTGTAGTTACTGGGATGTATAGTTCACCTACAATCAAAGAGCATTCTGAACTCCACCAATGATGGAATTGAACCAAATATGGCACACAGAACTCCCACGACAAACAGAAAATATATATCAATGATTGGTTGGGGGGGGGGGGGCGCCAAAATATTGTTTGCTTACCATTGAAAATTACCTAGGGCCGCCTCTGGGTATATAAATATAGTAAGAAATAAATAAACAAATAAATAAATAACCCTGGTAGTCTCAGCCCTGAACCCTCCCCTTAGCCTGATAGCCAACCAGCGTGGCCAGAGGCTAGGCGATGCTGGGAATGATTGTCCAGAGACTTTGGCCTTGAGATCTCAATGCATGAGGGGCCCCTGTCCTGGGAGTCTTAGATGGGCTGCTTTCCCCCACCCAACACCTGACTTTGCTTCCTACATGCTCTTCCTTCCTTCCTTCCTTCCTTCCTTCCTTCCTTCCTTCCTTCCCCCTCCCTTCCTTCCTTCCCCCCTTCCTTCCTTTCTTCCTTCCTTCCTTCCTTCCTTCCTTTCCTCCCTTCTTTCCTTCCTTCCTCCCTTCCTTCCTTTCCTCCCTGTGGTCTTGCAAAGGCTGGACCCCTCTTTCTCTCCCCCCCCCCCCTTCACCAGCTGCTTTTTTGCTTGGAAGAACCTCTTGTTATTGTTTGGGAAGGGAGGGCCGGAGCCTGTGTCTAGGGAGGGCGCCTCTCAGGCACAAATGCTCCCCAAAGAGGAGCCCAGTCTCTGCCCAGGGACCAGGCCTAGCCTGCTGCGGCTCCTGCCATTCCCCCTTCTCCTCCTCCCCACTTCTGGGGGGCTCCCTCTGCCCCTCCCAGGCTCCAGTGGTGCATTCCTGCCAGATGGCCTCTTCCTTCTTCCCTCCCTGGACTCAGGGCTGGAAAAACAGCCGGCCAGAGTGAGGGGGGGGGGGGGGGGGCTTGGAGGCAGGCAGCGCAGGACAAGCAGCCACGGAGGAGGGGGGGGGGGGTCAACACATGGGTTTCCCTGCTTGCTTCTGACTTCTCGCCCCCTCCCCTTACCAAGAAAGTCTTCACCTTCTGTTGCACACATTTTGCACCATCAGCATGGAAGCAAGCAAAGGGATCAATAGTGGGCCACCCCAGAGGCCACCTAGTCCACCCTGCTGTCAGGAAAGGCCCAACTGGACCCCTCGTCTTGGGCATAGGGAACGGGGCCCTTCCTGTGCCCTCCTTGGCTCTGCTTCCAGTGGGGAGCTGCCTTTGCCTCCCGCCTGGATCTTTCTAAGCAGAGGCTGGGGGGCCCCTCTCAGGAGGGTTTGGGCCTGGCAGAAAGGGCCCAAAGGGGGGGGGGCTGGGTGGCCCTTGGGGTCCCACCTGGTGCAGGGGTCCTCCTGTTCCATGGGATGCACCCTCCCCCCTCCCTCTGGGCGAATGGCAGGGTCAAGCAAGGAGGAGAGAGGGCGCTTTCAGCATTTTATTACTTCCAGTTGTGTGCAAAACAACCCTCCCCCCCAAGAAAAACCCCCATAAAGATGATGGTGGGGGGGGGGGCACAGGACAGGGCAGGCCAGCACAGTCCATGTTTCCGGGGTGGCCCACCCCCACCTGCTGTTGCGATGTTGCGTCTCCTCCAAGGGAAACAGGGGTGTGTGTGCAGTGGGGACCCCCCCCCCATGCATGCAGCCTGGGCCCAGTGGGGGGGGGCACTTTGCAGGTCCTCTTGGGGGGTGGGCAGTCTGAGGAGGAGGGTGCTGAGTCCAAATAATCCAGGTGTGCCATCATGGGAAGGCACCCTCTATGGCCGGTCCAAAGGGGGTGAGGAAGGGAACACATTCCTGTGGGAGGGAGGGGGGATGCCTCCTCCGTCCTGAGCCCCCCCCCCCTCGTTCCTTCCTTCCTACCTTGGCTTAATTTCTCCAAGGGGAACACCAAATGACTTTTATTCCAAGGCCCAGGACGGATGGAGTTGTGCCCAATGCCATCAGTGGGTGGCACACAATTTGGGAATATAGGGTGGTCTCTGCCATAGATGTGGGTCACAGGTGAAGTAGAGCTGGGAGGGTGTATCCATGCACTGGGTGACCCACCTCTCTGTGGGGAGCAAATGTCCAAGTCCATCTCCTCCTGCTCAGTCTCATCCAGAGCTCTCCACGCATGCCCTGATGTGCCTCCTTCCTCACCTGGCTTCAGTGTTCAAGGGCATTGTCGTCAACAGGAGCAGGTGGTCGTGCCCTAGGCCACCTGTGGGCGACGTGCCCTCCAGGACGAGAGGGTGTTCTCCGCCATAGATGTGGGTCACAGGTGAAGTAGAGCTGGGAGGGCGTATCCATGCATTGGGTGACCCACCTCTCTGTGGGGAGCAAATGTCCAAGGTCCATCTCCTCCTCCTCAGTCCTGTCCAGAGCTCTCCACGCATGCCCTGATGTGCCTCCTTCCTCACCTGGCTTCAGTGTTCAAGGCCATTGACGTCAACAGGAGCAGGTGGGAGTGCCCTCCAGGACGAGAGGGTATTCTCCGCCACAGATGTGGGTCACAGGTGCAGTAGAGCTGGGAGGGAGTGTCCATGCACCTCAGGGCCTGGGTGACCCACCTCATTCTCTGTGGGGAGCAAAGGTCCAAGGTCCGTCTCCTCCTCCTCCTCAGTCCCATCCAAAGCTTTCCAAGCATGCCCTGAGGTGCCTCCTTCCTCCTGGCGCTGACCGCTCTCCTTCCTCACCTGGTTTCATTGTTCCAGGGCAGTGGTGTCAAGAGGAGCAGGTGGTGGTCCCCTGTGCCACCAGTGGGCGACATGCCTGCCAGGACTCGAGGGTGGTCTTGGCAAGAGATGTGGTGGGCAAGGGCGTCAGTCTTGCCAGGAGGTGGAGGTCCCTCTCCCTGCCCCCCAGGATCCCTAGAGGGGGGTCAAGGTGTGCCCGAGTCCGGCCCCTTCCTATCACTCAGGGCTTCCCCAGCCTGTCCCGCGTGGGGCTCCTTCCTTCCTTCCTTCCTTCCTGGCTGTCTCACCCGGTGTCGGGCTGTGCGGGGCTGCTGCTGTTTCCGAGGCCGAGGGCGCCGAGTCCACGGAGCAGCCTCCCGAGGCGCTTGTCCCGCGTGGGCGTGGGTGTGCCCCCTCTGTCCCCCTCCTCCTCTTCTTCTTCCTCCTCTTCCTCCTCTTCTTCCTCCCCGCGGGGGTCTTCGGGGATGGGCCCGAGGCGAGGTGCTCCGCGTCCCCTCCCTGCGGGGGGCTTGTACCCGAGGGCGCTGGCGGTGGCCTTGGCCAGGGGGGTCAGCGTGGGGTTCTGCTCCTCCCCCTCCCCCGGGGGGTGTTGGTGGTGTTGGGGAGGGGGCGCCGGCCCCCCGCGGAGGAGGAGGAGGCGCTGGCGCTGGTGCCGGGCGTCGCTGCGCCTCTTGAGCCGTCGGAAGTCTGCGAGGGCGGCGGCGGAGGTCTGGAGGAGGAGGAGGGCGAGGGCCTGGGCCTGGGCGGCCTTGGGCAGGAGCGCCGCGTGGCACCGGAGCAGCACCGCCTTGTGCCGCGCCTCGTGCCGGTACACCCACGAGAGCAGCCGCGGGAGGCGCGCGTCCGCCGCGCAGTGGGTCACCCGGTGCAGCAGGTACAGCTGGGTCCCCGGGGGAGGGGCGGGAGAGTCCCCCGAGGAGGGGGAGGGGGCCGGCGGGGTCTCTCCTCCCCCTCCCCCTCCTCCTCCCCCCTCTCGGGCGGGGGCCAGGCGCAGCCCTTGGGGGCCCACGCTGAGGCGCATGCGCACCCCCAGCCGCCCGCCCTGGCTCCGGGCCCACAGCCGCCCCACCGGCGCCTCCGTGCAGCCCTCGCCCTTGGCTTGTAGCGTGGCTGCGTGGCCCAGGTACAGCGCAGGTACGCACGGAGCCTCCCGGGACACGCGGAAGCTCCTCCGCCGACGCTGACCCGCCCGGCGCCGCGACGACGAGAAGAGACGGCGGAGAAGCACCGCCGCCCCCGCCCCGCCCCCGCCAGAACCCCCCGAGGAGGAGGAGGGTCCCGGGGAGGCCGGAGGGGAGGGGGGTCCCGGGGAGGAGGAGAGCTCCGCCTTGTGCCGCTTCCAGGGGAGCATCGCCTCCGGGAGGACGCGCGGGAGGAGTGGACGGGGCGCCTCTCGGTGATCCTCCTCCTCCTTTTGCTGGGCGGGGGGGTGCGAGGGCTCACCGGGAGGCGAGCGACGAAGGCCCCTCCTCTGCCGCCGGCCACGCATCCCCGCCGGGAAAGCCTCCCTCGCGCCCTCGCCGCCTCTTCCGCCCCAGCCGGGACTCCCCCGCCGCCCCGACGGCCTCCTCCTGGCTTCGTCCTCCTCCTCTGTCCCCGTTCAGGTGCCGCCGCCGCCTCCTCGGCCTCCCTCTCGCCATCGCGACTCACATCCCGGCTGTTTCTCCGCCGAGGGGAGGGGAGGAGGAGGAGGAGGAGGGGCCACGCGGAAGGAGGCCCTGCCCACACAAAGGGAGGAGGGAGGGAGGGAGGGGGGGTGCGGCCACGCTAGGAAGGGGCCACACTCAAAGGGGGGGGGGGCACACGCAGGCACACACACGCGGAAATCCGGGACCGGGGAAAGAAAGGGCTGCGCGCGCCTTGCCCACTCCCGGCTCCCGTGTCGTTTCCTCCGCTCCGGGTTTCCGTCTGGACTGCCGAGGCGATGAAGCGCTTGGTCAACAGCGGCGGCGGCGGCGGAGGAGGAGGAGGAAGGGGGTTCAGCACCTTGGAGAGCGGAGGGGGCCCCGGGCCAGGAGGGCAAGCAGGGCGGGCGGGAGGGCAGGAAGGAAGGCGGGCCGGGACGCCGGAGGACAAGCGGGTCTCGCTCGCCAGAAAGCGGGGTTTGCCTTTCGGGGACCCCCCTCCCTCCCTCCAGCTCCCACCATTCCTCACAGCTGGTAGGCGGTTAGGAAATCTGGAAGTTGAAGTCCAAATTATTATTATTATTATTATTATTATTATTAATAATAATAATAATAATAATCTTCTGTCTCTTCACACTGGCAACCAAGATCCATTGCCTAGTCAAAGCCATGGTATTCCCTGTAGTCACCTACGGATGTGAGAGCTGGACCTCAGGGAAGGCTGAGTGAAGGAAGAGAGATGCTTTGGAACTGTGGTGTTGGAGGAAGGTTCTGAGAGTGCCTTGGACTGCGAGAAGATCCAACCAGTCCATCCTCCAGGAAAGAAAGCCCGACTAAAGCTCACTGGAGGGAAGGAGACGAGAGGGAAAGCGGAAGTCCTTTGAATGCCACATCCTGAGGAGACAGGAAAGCCTGGAGAAGGGAATGATGCTGGGGAAAGTGGAAGGAAAAAGGAAGAGGGGCCAACCAAGGGCAAGATGGAGGGATGGCATCCTTGAAGTGACTGGACTGACCTTGAAGGAGACCCTGGGGGTGGGGACGGCCGACAGGGAGCTCTGGCGTAGGCTGGTCCATGAGGTCACAAAGAGTCGGAGACGACTGAACAAATGAACAACAACAAAGATCAAGAGCAAGCCAGACAAATGGTCGGGAGCTTATTAACATTTGCTTAATTCATCCCAGTTTCACCTCCTTTCCACCACCGGCTCTTGTCCCTCCTTCAACTCTACCTTTCTATAATTATTGTATTTCTAGGTGGGAAGATGAGTGCAGACGCAGACTGTGGCCAGGAAATCAGGAGACGCTTCCTTCTTGGGAGGAGAGCAAGGTCCAGTCTCGACAAAATAGTCAAGAGTAGAGACATCAGACTGGCAACCAAGATCTATTGCATAGTCAAAGCCATGGTATTCCCTGTAGTAGTCACATCTACGGATGTGAGAGCTGGACCTGAGGGAGGGCTGAGCGAAGGAAGATAGACGCTTTTGAGCTGTGGTGCTGGAGGAAAGTTCTGAGAGTGCCTTGGACTGCGAGAAGATCCAACCAGTCCATCCTCCAGGAAAGAAAGCCCGGCTGCTCACTGGAGGGAAGGAGACGAGAGGGAAAGTGGAAGTCCTTTGGCCACATCATGAGGAGACAGCAAAGCCCGGAGAAGGAAATGATGCTGGGGAAAGTGGAAGGTAAAAGGAAGAGGGGCCGACCAAGGGCAAGATGGATGGATGGCATCCTTGAAGTGACTGGACTGACCTTGAAGGAGACCCTGGGGGTGGGGACGCCCGATAGGGAGCTCTGGCGTGGGCTGGTCCATGAGGTCACGAAGAGTCGGAGACGACTGAACAAATGAACAACAACAAACTCTGGTCTCCTTATAATAATAAGTTATTATTATTATTATTATTATTATTATAAGGAGACCAGAGACAGAAGAAGGCCTGCCCAGGAGCAATCCATCAGAACCAAGGCCATGAAGGCCAGGATGGAAATATCAGCGGATGACCCCAAATGCAGACTGTGCCAGGAAGCAGAGGAAACCATGGAGCATCTCCTCAGCCGTTGCAAGAAAATCCCACAGACGGACTACAAACAGAGGCACAACTCGGTGGCCCAGATGATTCACGGGAACTTATGTCACAAGGACCACCTGCCAGCAGGAAAGAACTGGTAAAGGGGCCCATAAACCCACAAAGGTATTTCGAATCCAGATCGACAAAGTTTTGGAACACAATATTTATTTATTTATTTATTTATTTACTACATTTGTATCCCACCCCTCTCAGCCCAAGGGCAGCTCAGAGCGGTTAACAATAGGTAACAATTCGATGACAGTGTAAATACAACAAATTAAAGCAATCATAGATACTTTAAAATACTAGCAGCGATATATACAACATAAAAATCATACATAGCATTTAAAAACATTGTCAAAGTGTCTCCATCTCAAATCATTGTCTGGTTGCGTCATTGATTGTCCATAATATCACCTATCTATGCCATATTTGGGAAGGCCTGTTCAAAAAGCCAGGTTTTCACCATTCTTCGAAAGGACAGGAGGGAGGGGGCTGTTCTTATCTCTCTAGGCAGGGCGCTCCACAGTCGAGGGGCCACCGCTGAGAAGGCCCTCTCTCTCATACCCACCAAACTCATCTGTGAGGAAGGTGGGAGCGAGAGCAGGGCCTCCCAGAAGATCTTAGTGTTCTGGATGGTTTGTAAGGAGTGATACGTTCGGATAGGTAAGTTGGACCGAAACCGAAACAATCATGATGCCAGACATCACAATTGTGGAAAAGAAAAAAGTCTGGATGATGGATGTCACCATTCCAGGTGACAGTCGCATCGAGGAAAAACAACAGGCAAAACTCAGCCGTTATAAAGATCTCAGAATCAAACTGCAACGGCTCTGATTGCATAAACCAGTCCAGATGGTCCCAGTGGTTATCGGCACACTGGGTGCCATGCCAAAAGATCTCAGCCGGCATTTGGAAACAATAGGACAAAATCACGATCTGTCAACTGCAAAAGGCCACCTGACTTGGATCTGTGCGCATCATTCAGAAATACATCACACAGTCCAAGATGCTTGGGAAGTGTTCGACTTGTGATTTTGTGATACGAGATCCACCAGAGAGATCTGTTTGCTGTGACACACGGTGCTTCTGTGTCAGTAAAATAACAATAATAATAATAATAATAATAATAATAATAATAATGTTGAGAGCTGTGCTGGTGGTAGTGTAAACTACCAGCAGGTTCAACCAAGCCAGAGTGGTCTCAACTGAGAAGTAGAACTAAGAGCACCCAACCCCTTTAAATATGGTGAAACAAACTCTAAAGAAGTCTATACTGGCTCAGTCATTGCCCAGGATAATTAGGACCGCAGCGAATGCTTCTCCTGGGCACCCGTCAACAAGTGGGCCCACTGCTGAGCAACCAGGGCACGGGCCTGAAGGTCAACTGGAAGCAAAACAACTTAAGGTGGTCGCAGTGGTGATCGGCACACTGGGTGCAGTGCCTAAAGATCTTGGCCTGTACTTAAATACAATTGGCGCTGACGAAATCACCACCTGCCAGCTGCAAAAGGCCACTTTACTGGGATCTGCACGCATCATTCGCTGATACATCACACAGTCCTAGACACTTGGGAAGGGTCCGACGTGTGATCCAATACAACAGCCAGCAGAGTGACCTTGTCTGCTGTGGATTCATCTTGTTGTGTTTCAAATAATAATAACTTAATTGTAATACCCCACTTCCATCTTTCTGAAGAAACTCGTGGCAGCTTACATGGGGAGGAGCCCGAAACAAATATGGTTAAAAATACACACTCGGATATAAGATACAACCACATAAAACAGAATAAAACAACAACATTATATAGAAAAGCAACCATCTAACTAACAACCAATGAACCTGCAATAGTAAACAATGCCTGGGCACGGGTGGGCACTCAATTGTGAGGATCGGGCTGGAGGAGAAAGCATGAGGGTTTTCTCCACTTGGCTTATGCCTGGTCTTGGCCCTGCCCACCTGGAGAAAGGTAGGCACACAAAACACCCAAGTCCAGGAGGCATTCTGAGAACCTCATGCTCACTGCCTGTGGCCTATTGGCCTTTATCCCTTGTTATCCCAATAATCCCATAGATAACCCTCAAGGGCCACCCTTCTGCTTGGAATGACCTTCCTCTCATTCATAAGCCCAGCACTTGTGGCTGTGGAAAAGCAGCAAGCCCCATAGGATACATGGAGGGCCCAAGGAGAAGAGAGGGGCACCTTGAGACTCTGCCAGGGTCCAGTCAAGAAGGAGATTGCCAAAGCAGAGCCAGGAAGGGCTTCCTAATCCTTGGGAGGGGGGACAGTAAAGGGGGGCTCTGGGTCAATGCAGCCCTCCAGGTCTGGGCTTAGGGAGCAGGGCCGTGGGGTGTTTGGTTGCAGCAGAGTGAGGCCTGCCTTGGCTCCTCCGCCTGGGCCCACCCAGGAGCCACGGCCTCGCCTGTCAGTGGCTGCTTTTTGTGGCGTGAGATCCCAGCGAGGCTTCCTTCAACTCCCAGAAACTGGCAGGTCTTTTGGCAGCCGAAGCCTGCAATTAGAAGCGCCTCCTTCCTCGGCAGAGCGGCCGGCCGGGGCGCGTGGGATCCAACCGGGGAGGGATTAGCTAAGCAAGGCCGCGCTCCACACGCAGCCGCTCACGCCACAGATGGGCCTGCCAACAACAACAGCCTCATCCTCTTATGCAAAGGCGCTGCCGATGCGCCCTGCCTGGAAGAGAGTTTCTGGGTCAAGAGGCAGAGGAGCCGGGCAAAGGCCTCTCCATGGCGCCTTGAACATCCCGGGCTCCCAGGGACCCCTGGAATCCTTGACCAACAAGCATTTATGGGGGTGGGATCCCACCAAGATGCTCTCTCTTTCCTTGTGGACTGGCAGCCCAAGACAGCATGCCTGCACACACTTATATTTATTTACTTGTATTGTCAAAGGCTTTCATGGCCGGAATCGTGGGTTGTTGTAGGTTTTTCCGGGCTATATGGCCATGTTCTGGAGGCAATTTTTCTCCTGACGTTTCGCCTGCATCTATGGCAAGCATCCTCAGAGGTAGTGAGGTCTGTTGGAAGTAGGAAAAAGGGTTTATATATCTGTGGAATGACCAGGAATGATCAGCAAACCACTTACAGACCCACCAAGAAAATCCAACTAATGCTCCGTTCAGCAAAGGACAAGAGGGATCCACTCACCTCTGCAGGAGTCTACCATTGTATACCATGCAGCTGTGGACAAGAAGTCTACAGAGGGACCACCAAACGCAGCATTGCCCAGACACACATCAAGGAACATGGAAGGCATTGCAAACTACTCCAACCAGAGAAATCAGCCATAGCAGAGCACCTGATGAACCAACCTGGACACAGCATATTATTTGAGAACACAGAAGTGCTGGACCACTCTCACAACCACCATGTCACAGAGAAGCCATTGAAATCCACAAGAAGCATGTGGACAATTTCAACAGAAAGGAAGAAACCATGAAAATAAACACAATCTGGCTACCAGTATTAAAAAACTCAAAAATTACAGCAGCAAAACAACAGAGGGGAAACAAACAGGCACATGAAATCACTCTCAATGCAAATCAAGGTGATCAGCTGAAACATTCACAGCTAGTCCCAGCAAACAAAAGTCCTTTGTCTCACCCCGGCCATTCCACAGATATCTGCATCTACGCAGTGGCCAAGGCCTGCAAAGGGATCTTGTAGCACCTTTGAGACTAACTGACAGAATGGGTTTGTAGCATAAGCCTTCATGGACAATGAATGAAGCTTGATGCCACTTTAACTGCCAGGGCTCAATGCTATGGAAATATGGGAGTTTTAGTTTCACAAGGCCTTTAGCCTTCCCTGCAAAAGAGTGCTGGTGTTTCAGCAAAAAGCAACTTTCAGGAATCCATAGCTTGGACCCATGGCAGGTATAACGCATTGTTGTCACACGGTGTGGCTTTCGTTGTGTAGAAAGTCTTGTTGTTGGGGTGTCATTGGGGTGAAGTCCCCAGGACCTGTTACTTGTCCTGAAAGCAAGGGAAGGCTGGCAGCCAGTGTTATGAAGGTGGACTTTGTAGACGCAAGGAATCACCGCCAAAGCATCCCTGAGAAACAGCTGCCTAAGGCGCCGTCTACACTGTCCATTTAATGTAGTTCAAGACTAGCTTCTAGCTGCAGTGGCCAGACGCCAATCTCTCACAAAAGTGTGCCAAATAGAGCCCCAGTGACCTCTGGATTTTGTAATCATTTTGTTTTTTTTCAATTAGTCCACACAAACACTCTCCATCCATCTGCAACTGGTCCGGCTTGTCTGTCAAATTTTAAAACACAATGTGTCAAAAGGTTTGCCTATGCCACACACACACACACACACACACACACACACACACACACGTTTCTTGGTGCTCCTTGAGAAACTTTTCCTTTAAAAAGGGCTCCATGGCAGAAAAAAGCCCTTCTCTAATGCATTGGTTCAGTCCCAGCCTCTCTGGAGCACTGAAAGCAAACTTGCTCCATCTTCCACTTGACATTCCTTCAGATATTTGGAGATGTTGGATACGATCACCTCTGCGTCTTCCCTGATTCAGACTGAGCAACAGACTCCCTCAACCATTTGCACAGGGTGTTGCACTCCAGGTCCAGAAGAAGCCCTCTGACTTAAAACACAACACACAAAGAGTGAAGAATCAAATCTTCTTTAATTAAAGCTTAGTAAATAGCCAGAAGAAATAAATGCTTGTAAGAAAATCAAAAGGTTCCAAAAAGTATTAGTGCATAAACAGTAATAACCCAAAGCAATCCCCACGCAAGAAATACAGGCAATCCAAGACAGCATGAATCCAGACAGGAATCCAGCAGGATGCAAAGACAATCCAAAAGGCTTAAAAACTCCACAGAAACAAGATCCCTTGAACAAGACTTGGTTTCCAAACGATGCCTGATCTGACAAGATTTTCTACAGGCAAACCTTAAATCCTAAAAACCATTTTCGTTTTCCACTAGTCTTTGACTTTAATTGATAAATTCTTTTGGATCTACGTAAACATTGGGCCTCTTGTCGATTCTGGTTAATCTCCAGCCGCCGACTCTTGCTTATCTGACTCCTCATTAACTTTAGCAGGTGTCAGACTGTTTTCCAAACTAGAATCTGAAGAGCTCACAGATGGAGGGAGCAAACCTTCCTCCCAAGGCCTGACAGAAACATTCTCATGAGAATCTGCCCTTTGCACCGAAGCCTCTCTGTCAGTGTCTGCATGAAACTCATTGACCAGAGTGTCTCCATCTTGCACCTCAGAGTCAGTCCCAGCATCCCCCACATCAGAAGCAAGAGGGGACTGATTTCCCTCCTCATTCCCCACATCAGACACAGAAACATCAGGAGACTGAAACACATTCACAGGTTCAAGCCCAGGCTCAGGTTCAAGCATAGGCTGAGTCCCAACACAGGGCTTGGTTTGCAGGCTTCTCGCCTCCTTGCTTGGCCTCCTTGGGACACGTTCCAGCTTCTGAGCCTCCTTCTTGAATATCTCAGTGGTGGCACTTATCGTTTACATAATGTTCCCCATTGAGCTTGAGAGGCAGAAACTGTGTCACCCTTTCAATGCCTCTCGTAAACAGAATTATTGATGCAAGCCTCCCTGGGAAGGAGTGGCGCGTTCCCCTTGCTCTGTTATTATTATATTGCCCATTGGCATGCTTCTAATTATTTGCTATTTCAAAATATTTTGAAACTGTTTTGCATTCTTTTATGACAGACAGGCATGAGCAAACTTGGGCTCCCCGGGTGCTTTGGAATTCAACTCCCACAATTCCTAACAGCCTACCGGTTGTGGAATTGTGGGAGGTGAAGTCCAAAACACCTGGAGGGCCCAAGTTTGCTCACACCCATTATATACTGTATTGAAATATAGATTGCGTAGAGGTTGTTATTACGTTACACGGCATGTATCTGCCATGCATACATGAAAAAATGGCTAGAATTGGCAGCCAAAGGGGCAACTGAACACAGATGTGCAATTCAGGATACTCAGAGGTCTTTCACACAGAGCACAAAATCAAGCAGTCGAGCTCAACTGCCTCAACTTGCTGTGATGGCTGCGGACTCAGAAGACATAGCGTTGGGAATTAAAGGACAAAATCGTGGCACTTTATTGCCTCATATTTGGTGATGAGGATGATAACACCAACAACATATAGTCATGATGACTACAGGCCAACTGGTACAAAGGTCAGCAGCCAGGCTTCTAACTGGAGCCAATGATAGGGAATGCACCATGCCCCTATTAAGCAGCCCCACTGGCTGCTGATAAGTTTCTGGGCACAATTCAAGGTGCAGGTTATGACCTATAAAGCACTAAATGGTCCGGGCCCTGCCTATTTCCGCATTCGCATTGCCCCCTACAAACTGGTGCAGACTCTTAGATCTACCGGGGAGACCCTCCTCTCGCTCCCACCACCATCCTAAGGGCAGTTGGTGGGGACGAGGGAGAGGGCCTCCTCGGTGGTGACTGTCCACCTCTGGAACATCTTCCCCAGAGAGATAAAACAGGCTCCGTCCCTATCCTCCTTCTGCAGGGACTTGAAAACCTGGCGTTTCCAGCAGGCTTTTGAAAATGATTAGCCCCAGGCCTTACCCTGGCCATTTGTGAAGTCCCTACTCTGCACTTTGCCCACTCCCCTGGCCCTAGGCTACTTTGTTGCACGAGCTGAACCCTCTCATAGTTGTTTAGGCCGACCCTGAAATTCTGGCCATTGGTAGTTGGATTTTTGCTCAATGGAAATTAGTACTGGAACTGGCTTTTAATTTTAAATATCGATGACTGTTTTAATGCATTATGTCTATGTTTATAATGGTTATTCTGTATGATTTTGTGTGGGTTTTGTGTTTGTAACTGAATCCTTTACCTATGCTGGAAACCACCCTGAGTCCCCTCGAGGAGATGGAGTAGTATACAAATAAAAGATTATTGTTGCTGTTGTTGTTGTTGTCCTTCATCAGTAACAGGTGGAAACAGTTGTGGAGGGGACGTGGTTTTAAAAAGGTAATTTTCAGATATATTCCCAATGCCCATATGTCATGATTTACTGCCATATTGGCCTATTTCTGCAGTAGGCCTTTGTTCACAGAAAATGCTGATTGTTTGAGAAATCAGTGCTCCAAAGAAGAAGTTACTATTCAAGGGTAACAACATATCCGGACAAAACCAGCTAGCTGTTTGCTAGATAGAACCCCCAAGTTTCCCAGTCGCTCTGAAGCCATGTTTGCAACAGACTAACAGATAAGATACAGTCATGGTCAGAGAACAATGGACCATAGTTATGTTATAGTTGTGCCATTGTTAGAATCCCACGTGTGCTATAATGTCAATCAAAATCATAAACAACTAATGAACAACTGCATAGCTAGCTTAGACTAATGAAATGATTTGTCTTTGGGAACCAATGAAAATGTATATTCCATTTACTATAATTGCTCTGCAGCCCCCTTGGGGGTTGCGACAAACCCTTTGATTGCATCCCTGTATGCTTGTTTGTCGTTATTGCTATGGCCACGCAATAATAAATAGTTTTTTGCAGTTTAAAGGATTCAACTTTCGTGGTGTCCATCCTTGCCCTCCCTATTGGAAAGGGGGCTTCTGCCTTTTGGGAAATATTTTGGTTTTGTTGCCCCTACAGTTGCATTCCTGACCCTCAGGTTATCTGCTTCTAAAGATACCATGGTGCACAGCCACTATCCAGGCTGGTTGGGGAACAAGATGTTGGTTTATTTATTTATTTACACTATTTCTGTCCCGCCCATATCAGCCCGAAGTTGACTCAGGACAGCATACACAGTCGGCACAATTTGATGCCATATATAAAATACATACATTGATAAAAAGCAAAAAAGAAACATTATAGTACGTTTAGAGACATAAAAACAATGAATAATAATAAAATTAAAAACTATGTCCTCTCGTTCAAATCCTCATCCGTTCCATCGTCTTAACCATCGTTCCTGGGTCATTTTCCGATTCAGGTTTGTCTGTTTATCCTGAGGTTCCAAATGCTTGCTCGAAGAGCCAGGTTTTCACTTTGTTTCGAAAGGTCAGGAGGGAGGGGGCTGATCTAATATCCCTAAGCAGGGAGGCGAGGGGCCGCCACAGAGAAGGCCCTGTCTCTCGTCCCTGCCAAACATGCTTGCGAAGCAGGCGGGATCAAGAGCAGGGCCTCCTCGGACGATCTCAAGTTCCTGGTGGGTTCGTAGGAAGAGATGCGTTCGGATAGATAAGCTGGTTCTCAGAATAAATCCTTTGAGATCAGACCTCTGTCAGTTATCTCAGTTCCAAGCGGTGTGGCTCTGGAGAAATCTCCTCCGAAGGATCACGCAGAGAATCCCAAGTGGAGTAGACATCCACACGTTTATTGTTAGGAATACAAGAGCTTCAACTACAGGCCTCTTATATAGTACTAACTACCATACCATAAATCATGTTTTCAGGTATCCTGGTGCCTTTACCATTTCAAAGCCTTTCCATCTCAAGGCCCATTTCCTCCCTTACCTTTGGCACCTAGTCCCATTACCACATCAAACCCCTCCCATATCAAAGCCCAGTTCTTCCCTCACCCTTGGCAGCTAAGTTTTATGGCTGCCCCAATTTGTCCTGCATTTCCTTTTGGCCCAATGTCCCATGGCCACGTGGTTTGTGTCAGTTGTATGGCATGATCGAGAGATCATGACAACCTCTAGCTCTGGGCCCGTTGTTCCCTTGGCAGAGTCCCATGTCAAAAGAACCAGGATTGCAGGATGTAGAAAGACACGGCTTCACTCAGCATTGGCAACAAAAGAAGTTCCTGAATATTTGGGAGACCTTCCTTCTGGCCAGAGCTGTTCACCAGTGGAATCTGCAGCTTCCTGGGAGTCTGTCTGAGTTGTTGGGAGGGCTTGGATTGTGTCTTCCTGTCTTCCTGGCAAACATGGGTTGGACTTGATGGCCTTTGGCGTCCCTTCTAACTTGATGAAGAATGCTGCACTTGCAGAGCTCAGGTGGTGTTGAATTTCAGTGTCGATGTTGACTTTTGTGGAGAGGGGGCTGCCAAGGGAGCGGAAATGGTCCACATTGTCTACTGTTGCTGTGTTTCTGGCATTGGAGAGGGATCAGCTGGTGACTGCTGGAAGAGCACTTTGGTTTTCTCGATGTTGAATGACAGGCTGAGCTGCTTCTCGTATGCTTCTGCAAAGGTGTTTAGAGTGGCTTGTAGGTCTTCTTCTGAATGTGCACAGACTGCATTGTCATCAGCATACTGGAGTTCTATAACAGATGTTGTTGTGACCTTGGTTTTGGTTTTCAGTGCAATACAGTGGCAGTGCATGATGAAGAAGCTGCCTTGTCTGGCCACGTGGAAGGAAGGGCATGGGCCTTTCTTGAGAATCCTGTTATAGAACTCCAGTATGCTGATGACAACGCAGTCTGTGTGCATTCAGAAGAAGACATACAAGCCACTCTCAACACCTTTGCAGAAGCATACGAGAAGCAGCTCAGCCTGTCATTGAACATCAAGGAAACCAAAGTGCTCTTCCAGCATTCACCAGCCAATCCCTCTCCAATGCCAGAAACACAGCTTCATGCTGTTAGCTGGCCCTGATTGCTTAATGCCTGTTTCTTTATGCAGATACCTACATCATGTTGAATGTTGCCATTGGCCACCTTGATCAGCTCCAGTTCTGGGCACCACAATTCAAGAGAGATATTGACAAGCTGGAATGTGTCCAGAGGAGAGCGACTAAAATGATAAAAGGTCTGGAGAACAAGCCCTATGAGGAGCGGCTTAAGGAGCTGGGCATGTTCAGCCTGAAGAAGAGAAGGCTGAGAGGGGATATGATAGCCATGTATAAATATGTGAGAGGAAGCCACAGGGAGGAGGGAGCAAGCTTCCTTTCTGCTTCCTTGGAGACTAGGACGCGGAACAATGGCTTCAAACTACAAGAGAGGAGATTCCATCTGAACATTAGGAAGAACTTCCTGACTGTGAGAGCCGTTCAGCAGTGGAACTCTCTGCCCCGGAGTGCGGTGGAGGCTCCTTCTTTGGAAGCTTTGAAACAAAGGCTGGATGGCCATCTGTCAGGGGCGATTTGAATGCAATATTCCTGCTTCTTGGCAGAATGGGGTTGGACTGGATGATGGCCCAGGAGGTCTCTTCCCACTCTAGGATTCTAGGATTCTGTAACTTCCTGACTGTGAGAGCTGTTCAGCAGTGGAACTCTCTGCCCCGGAGTGCGGTGGAGGCTCCTTCTTTGGAGGCTTTGAAACAGAGGCTGGATGGCCATCTGTCAGGGGTGATTTGAAGGGAATAGAGTTTAAGGAGATTCCATCTGAATATGAGGAAGAACTTCCTGACTGTGAGAGCCGTTCAGCAGTGGAACTCTCTGCCCCGGAGGGAGTGTGGTGGAGGCTCCTTCTTTGGAAGCTTTGAAGCAGAGGCTGGATGGCCATCTGTCAGGGGTGCTTTGAATGCAATATTCCTGCTTCTTGGCAGAATATGGTTTGGACTGGATGATGGCCCAGGAGGTCTCTTCCAACTCTAGGATTCTAGGATTCTATGAATGGCCTTGCAGCTTGAAAGCCTGGCTGCTTCCTGCCTGGGAGAATACTTTGTTGCGAGGTGTTAGCTGGCCTTGATTGCTTAATATCTGTTTCTGGCTGTTTCTCTCCCGGCGAGGGCCTGGCGCCTCCTGGCGGCCTCTTGGGGGCAGCAACGTCCCGGTACCCATGTGCGCGGGGGAGCAATTCCACCCGGAGCCTGAAGAGCGACGCGCAGGAGGCGCGCCTTCCCATTGGCCGAGCGCCGCTGCCGCCACGTGACCGCGCGGCGTGCTCCGGGAAAGCGGTCCCCTTCCTTCCTTCCTCGGGCAGCAACATGGGCAAGAAGAAGGCCGCGGCGTCGGGGGGTCCGGGCCTGGGGAGAGCCCTCCTCCGAGAGCGGGGACAGGGCCGCGGGGGGAAGCAGCGGGGAGACCCCGGATGGGTGAGAGAGAGAAAGAAAGAAAGAGAGACATGTCTTGTCGAAGGCTTTCATGGCCGGAATCCCTGGGTTGTTGTAGGTTTTTTCGGGCTATATGGCCATGGTCTAGAGGCATTCTCTCCTGACATTTCGCCTGCATCTATGGCAAGCATTCTCAGAGGGAGTGAGGTCTGTTGGAACTAGGAAAAAGGGTTGGTATATCTGTGGAATGGCTGGGGTGGGGCAAAGGACTCTTGTCTGCTGGAGCTAGGTGGGAAGGTTTCAACTGACCACCTTCATTAGCATTTGAAGGCATTTGAAGGCCTGCCTGAGCCTGGGAAAATCTCTTGCTGGGAGGTGTTAACACGAATCAAGGAACATGAAAGGCACTGCAGACTCCTTCAAACAGAGAAGTCAGCCATAGCAGAGCACCTGATGAACCAACCTGGACACAGCAGATTATTTGAGAAGACAGAAATGTTGGCCCACTCTCACAACCACCATGTGAGGCTACACAGAGAAGCCATTGAGATCCACAAGAAGCAGGTGGACAATGTCAACAAAAAGGAAGAGACCATGAAAATGAACAAAATCTGGCTACCAGTATTAAAAAAACTCTAAAATTACAACAGCAAAACAGTAGAGAGGAAACAAACAGGCACATCTTAACACCTCTCAACAAAACATTTCCCAGGCTCAGCCAGGCCTTCAAATGCTAATGAAGGTGGTCAGTTGAAACATTCACACCTAGCTCCAGCAGAGAAGAGCTCTGTGCCCCACCCCAGTCATTCCACAGATATATAAACCCATTTTCCTATTTCCAGCAGACCTCACTCCCTCTGAGGATGCTTGTCGTAGATGCAGGTAAAACGTCAGGAGAGAATGCCTCTAGAACATGGCCATATACCCCGAAAAAACCCACAAGAACTGAAAGAGAGACATACTGCTGGGCTTTGGCTTGGCGTCTTCAAGGATAGGCCGGGCCCACTCCGGTCCTCCTCCGCGGGTTCGGATGCCAGCTCCCACCCTTCCTCACAGCCGGTAGTTGGAGTCCAAAACCCCCGGAGGAGAGCCGAAGTGGGGCCAGGCCTGGCTGATGTATCGGTGAGCTTCAGTTAGGAAGCAGGAGGCTTTCCAACAGAGGCTGGGTGGCCATCTTCCAGGACTGCTTTGAACGTGCTTCTCCTGCATCAAGGGCCTGGAGTACACGCCCCGAGAGGAGAGCGCGGCTGAAGGAGCTGCCGGGCATGTTTAGCCTGAAGAAGAGAAGGACGAGACGAGGCAGGATGAGGGCCATGTATAAGTATGTGAGAGGAAGCCACAGGGAGGAGGAGGGACC
The DNA here is from genome assembly GCF_037176765.1 of Anolis sagrei. Classification (NCBI taxonomy): domain Eukaryota; kingdom Metazoa; phylum Chordata; class Lepidosauria; order Squamata; family Anolidae; genus Anolis; species Anolis sagrei. The sequence goes on along the minus strand of NC_090023.1, from coordinate 274,192,836 downwards.
AAGCTTCCTTCCTGCTTCCCTGGAGACTAGGACGCAATGGAACAATGGCTTCAAACTACAAGAGAGGAGATTCCACCTGAACATGAGGAAGAACTTCCTGACTGTGAGAGCCATTCAGCAGTGGAACTCTCTACCCTGGAGTGTGGTAGAGGCTCCTTCTTTGGAAGCTTTGAAACAGGGGCTGGATGGCCATCTGTCAGGGGTGATTTGAATGCAACATTCCTGCTTCTTGGCAGAATGGGGTTGGACTGGATGAGGACCCAGGAGGTCTCTTCCCACTCTAGGATTCTATGAGGCTGGATGGCCATCTGTCAGGGGTGCTTTGAATGCAACATTCCTGCTTCTTGGCAGAATGGGGTTGGACTGGATGAGGGCCCAGGAGGTCTCTTCCCACTCTAGGATTCTATGAGGCTGGATGGCCATCTGTCAGGGGTGCTTTGAATGCAACATTCCTGCTTCTTGGCAGAATGGGGTTGGACTGGATGAGGGCCCAGGAGGTCTCTTCCCACTCTAGGATTCCAGGATTTTTAACACTTCCATAATGCAATTTTAAGGTTCCTTTTTGTGGTGGGGGCTTCGCTCTTGCCAGGTCTCTGTAGGCCTGGGACCAGCGTGGAGATGCCATGGGGGGAGGGAATACAGGCACACGTGCCCCATGGCTATGAATTGCCCCCCCCCCCAAAACCCCAACAGGGAAGGGAAGTCCCAGGGAGGAGGGGGGGTCAGGCTTCCTTTCTGCTGCTCTGGAGACTAGGAGCAATAAGTTGTAGCAGGACCAAGTGTGTATGTTATCTTAGGTTTTTTACCCCTGAGTCTTATCCTTTATGATCAGACCATCCTGAATTAAATTGTGAAGATCTCAGGCGCCTTCATTCCCGTTCTTTTGGCACCAGAGGAAGGTCTTGTCCTTCAACATAGGCCATTGAACTGGGGTTGTGTGTATTCCGATATTCACAGCCATTGAGAGAGAGGGAAACAGGAAAAGCTTCTCAGCTAAAAACTCCTAGGACCCTGGACTTTAAAGTTTATAAAGTATTTTTCCCTGTTGAAACATCAAGTTTGTGCCTAAGAAAGATAACTCATTGTCAACAATGAATATCATTTCGAGTTACCTGTTGTGTTCTGGTCCTTGGAAGTTTTAGTTTCCCTAAAGGAGGGCAAGAAGCAATCCCCTGGGGACAGATGTCACGTTCATGCCTCCTTTTCTACGAGCTATAGCCTCAGGCGCGACGGCACAGTGTAGCCTGCAGAAGAGAAGGATGAGACGAGGCAGGATGGTGAGGGCCAGGGATCAAGATGTGAAGAGAAGCCCGAGGGGGAAGGGGGAGCAGGCTTCCTTTATGCTGCCCCGGAGACTAGAACGCAATGGAACAATGGCTGCAAACTAATAATAATAATAATAAACTTTATTTTTACCCTGCCATCATCTCCCCAAGGGGACTCAGGGTGACTTACATGAGGCCAAGCCCAGCAATTGCAACAATGCAAATATACAGCCTCAATAATACAGCAATAAAATATAATAAAAATACAAAAAATACAAAAAGCAATACAAAGCAAACACACAGTGCGATATAAAATCACAATAAGGAAAGGAAAACTACAGGAAAGGAAGGAGATTGACCTGGTAGAGAGAGAAGGAAGGAGAGTAGACCTGGTACACCTCTACGGTCTAGTAAGGAGACCCTTATCTCAACACAGTTCCTGGCCAACATGCACTTAAAAATCACTAGCGAAGGCACACTCTCAGGAGCGGCTCCTATGTTGTGGAACTCACTGCTGGAGGAAATTCGATCGGCTTCCATCCATGAAGACGTTCCTCTTTGAAGCAGCTTTTAATTGAAGCCAGGCACTTATGGATACAGAAGAATGGGGAATTTTAGATTGATTTTAAATTTTAATGTTCAATAATACAGAAAGTTTTTAAGGATTATAGAACCTCTAATACTTATTTAGTTACTTTTAAAATGATTTGTATGTATATGATTTGAGTCGCCTTGGGTCTGTCCCAGAGAAAGGCAGCACAGAAATTTCCATTGTAAATATATATTTTTTTAACATTGGTAGAAGAATCCTTAATACTGCCTCTTCCCGAATGTGTCTCTTGAGGCAGGGAGAGGCCTCGTGCTGCTTCCTTTGCAAACAAAGGGGAACAAAGCACACATCCAATGGACTTTTTAGAAGAAGGGGGAAGAGACTTCTATGTGAACATCAAGTTTCATAGATGGAAAACATATTTGATGTAAATACAGAAAGAGAGACAGCATGATAATGATAAAATGAGAAAAACACTAACCTACAAACAATCCAAATGAAAATTGCAGAACTTTGTTTGTAGATAAGAAAAGTTTTCATAGAATCATAGAATCCTTTAGTTGGAAGAGACCTCGTTGGCCATCCAGTCCAAATCCCATTCTGCCAAGAAGAAGGAAAATCGCATTTTAATGTGAAATAATCTGCTATGAAAAAATCAGTTTAATTTTCCTTTAGGTGCTTGGGCCTCCAATTCCCAGAAGCCCCAACTGACGGCTTGTCTAATGATCAGGAATTCTGGGAGATGAAGTCCAAAAGTCTGGAGGGCCTCAGGTGGAAGAGACCTGTTTTAACCTGCGGTCAGAGATTTGGGGAGCTGAAATCTAAAGCAGCTGGCGCCCACAGTTGGAAAACCCCAGCTCTGAAAACCTTCCAAGAAGCTGGAGGAAATGGTTTGGTGGTTGACCGGCCTTTCCTGCCTTCTTATGGCAAATTCCATATAAACACCTGAAAGGAACATACAGACGTTCCTTTTGCCAGGCTGTGAAGATTGCTTTGTTGACTTTGTGCCATTTCTGTAGTCACTGAAGGGCAGAAAGGCCATGGGTTACTGTATCTTGATGTGGTAGGAGAGCCCTGCCTGCTTTATTCCCCTCCTGTTTGGATTATGACTCTGGCTCTCTGGTGCTTTGCTTGTGGGTAAACAGAGGAGGGGCATTTGCTATGGAGTGGCCAGCTTTCCAACACAAATCTGAGTGACTCGCCTCGGAGCCCACTGTTGGCTTCAACACTTGGAAGTACCGCTCTGTGTCCTTCCTTTGCAGCTCCACACAAGTGACTTAAATGATGGCTACGACTGGGGGCGCCTCAACCTTCAGTCTGTCACAGAGCAGAACTCGCTGGACGAATTCCTGGCTACTGCAGAGTTGGCAGGAACCGAGTTTGTGGCAGGTGAGCTCTTTGCAAGGGTGTTCTTCTCCAGCTGGGTTACAAACCCAGCTCCCCTCTGACATTTGTTGTTGTTTCTGTTGTTCTGCAGAGAAATTGAACATCAAGATAGTTTCTCCTGAGGCTCGGACTGGCCTGCCGACAGCAGAAGAGGCCCAGAAGATCCAGGAGCTTCAGGAGCAGCACAAGCAATTCCTCTGCATCCCAAGGAGGTGAGTCCGCTGCAGCCCAAGCTCCTTCTGAGGATTTGCATTTTGTGCGACCAATGTGTTCTCCTGTATATGGGTCATGATGAACTTCAGAAGTCTCCTATATTCTTATCTCTCATTTTTCATGCATTGGCTGCTTTGAGAATGACCGTAAACATTCTCTGGCATGATGTCCTTTTTGTTTTGTGCATGGTTGCTCCAGGCCACACTGGAATAAGCAGACCAGCCCTGAAATGCTGAGCCAGGCGGAGAGGGACGGCTTCCTGGAGTGGAGGAGGCAGCTGGTTCGGTGAGTGCGTCAACCTGGGGGGTTCTTTGTGTGGCCTTGTGGTTCCTGTCCCACTGTAAGGGACAGCGGCATCTATCCATTCTCAATGAAACTGGGTCAGGATGCAATCTGGACAGGTACTGGCTCTGCAGAGATCCAGCGTGCCTTATGTCCAGGAGAGATCATATTCCTCCAACATCAGGGTGCCATTGGTGGCCCAACTTTGTGTCTTAATGTAAGCTGTAGGTTTTATATAGCAATATTAAATGATCACTCACAAGCCGCTTTTGCTTTGAAATGAATATATTGCTTGTATCTCTGCAGCAAAGTAAGACACTACTGACTTTTCCCCACCACCACTTCCTTTTATACACCTTTCCTGCCCATCTCCCCCTCCCCCTCTTCTCAGTGTCCTTATTAGAACTTGTTGCTTCACAAGTTCCAAAACAAGGTTTCCAGTGGCCTCTGCTGGCTTCAAAATGTCACAGAGAGAAAATAGAGGCAGCCAGGATGATTCAGTCAGGATGTCACGGAGGGAATTTGTAATGTCTTCATGCCGTCAGAAATTGACTCCTGACACCTACCTTGCAAATCTAGGCTCCAAAGGATGGAATGATGAGCCCAAAGGAAGCAAGTCTTGTGTCTGTAACTGCTTTCAGTAGAGATTTTGTACTAGCTCAATGGCCATTATTCTGTGGAGAGGAAAAAAGGCTGGTTCAGATACACTGGCCTCCCCCTTCAAGTCCTGCCTTCCCCCCGAAGAAAGAGCATTGTTTTCATCTGACTCAAAAACCATCTAAGAGGAGTTCAGGCAGACACTGAGCTAATGTGATTCCACAGTGGGAAGGGCCCTGTTCCTCCTTTCCCCTTGTGTTGTGGTCTGGTGTGCGTTTGTGTGGGAGGTGGGGGTTCCAGGCAGGTGCCTTTGGAAGAGCTGGTCCTAGAGGGGGGCAGCTTTTGGATGGTGGCATCCAGCTGTGCCCAGTGGGCTCTTCCCTCGTCTCGATGGAGAGGCACAGCCCTGCTCCTCTGTGTATTGCACTGTGATGGGTCCTGTTCCAAAACATTTCCCTCGCTAGGAGTTGAAGCTCTGCTGAATGTTTTAGCCAGAGAAGGTAGAAGGCGAGTGGTGCAGGTCACAACTCCTGGTGCCGTGGCATCGTGGTTACTCATTGAATGCTCCGGTGCTGATGTTTCCCTCCCTTGTTTCTTCCAGGTTGGAGGAAGAACAGAAGCTCCTTTTGACTCCCTTTGAACGAAATTTGGACTTTTGGCGCCAGCTGTGGCGGGTCTTGGAAAGAAGGTAATGCTCTCTGGCAGCCTTTGGTGTCAGAGGTCAAGCAGGTAGAATATATATGTGTGTGGGTGTGTCCTGAGATGTGTGTGTCCTCTACGTGGGGCTACCCTTGAAAACGGCCCGGAAACTCCAATTGGTCCAGCGGGCAGCAGCCAGAATGTTAACTGGGGCTCATTACAGAGAGAGGTCAACCCTCCTGTTTAAGGAGCTCCACTGGCTGCCGTTTATCTTCCGAGCCCAATTTAAGGTGCAGGTGCTTACCTACAAAGCCCTGAACGGTTTGGGACCACCCTATCTGCGTGACCGCATCGCTGTCTACGAACCCACACACTCACTCCGGTCATCTGGAGAGACCCTGCTCGTGATCCCGCCCGCGTCACAAGCGCGCTTGGTGGGGACACGGGACAGGGCCTTCTCCGTGGTGGCCCCCCGCCTCTGGAACGCCCTTCCGAAAGACCTCAGACAAGCCCCTACACTGGCAGTCTTCAGAAAGAATTTGAAAACCTGGCTGTTCAAATGTGCCTTCTCAGACTAGGAATCCCAGGACCAAATCCCAGAAGCACTTTAGTCAGAACCAAAACCACCTCACACTGCACATCGCACTTATATTATAATCCCATATCCCTCCGACACATCAGCACTTTTTAATCCTGTACACCTACTCCAGCCGGCTCAGTTTTTAACAATGTCTTGTTGTATTGCTATTGTATTGTTTTTTCTGCTTTAACAGTTTTATTTGCTAGGTATTGTATTGTTGTATTGTATTGTGTGGGCTTCGGCCTGTTGTAAGCCGCATCGAATCCTTCGGGAGATGCTAGCGGGGTACAAATAAAGTTATAATAATAATAATAATAATAATAATAATAATAATAATAATGTGGAGAAGGAGGGCTCTGTGATGGCTGTGTCAGAGTAGGTATCTCTCCAAATGTTGGACTCGCTGCATATAGTGCAGGAATAATAGTAATGATAATGAATGTAGTACCCGCTTCTTCCTGCGGTATTAGGTGGGATACAGCATCACTAAAACAAGAGATAAAACACTATTAAAAGACATACAACCAAGATAAAGAGTTAAAACACACATTCAAATCTGCAGATGAAAGGCAGATTAAAATTCACAACTTAAAACTTGAAACATTCCCACCTCGCTCCAGCAGACAAGAGTCCTTTGTCCCACCCTGGTCATTCCACAGATATATAAACCCTTTTTCCTAGTTCCAACAGACCCCACTACCTCTGAGGATGCTTGCCATAGATGCAGGTGAAACGTCAGGAGAGAATGCCTCTAGAACATGGCTATATAGCCCAGAAAAACCTACAACAATCCAACTTAAAACTGACCAGGTCAGCCTCTTGCCAGAAGAGAAGGGTTGTCAGTTGCATCTTCCATTCCAACAGCTGATCTGGCTGTTGCAGCTCTTCCAGCATGTCATTTTACATCTGATGCTGGATGATGGTCATCAGTTGGGTTCTGTCTGGTTGAAGTAAACATCCTTAAAAGGGACTCAGTGTCCAAAGAGGCCATGGATTGTATAGGAGATAGGTGGTCCTATAGGACACCTGGACCCAAAACATGCAGGGCTTCAAAGGTCAGCACCAACATGTTGTCGAAGGCTTTCTTGGCTGGAATCACTGGTTGCTGTAAGTTTTTCGGGCTGTACAGCCATGTTCCGGAAGCATTCTCTCCTGACGTTTTGCCTGCATCTATGGCAGGCATCCTCAGAGGTTGTGAGGACCTGACAACACTGAGGACGCCTGCCACAGATGCAGGCAAAACGTCAGGAGAGAATGCTTCTGGAGAATGGCTGTACAGCCTGGAAAACTTACAGCAACTCAAAACCAACACTTTGCCCAGAAAGTAACTGACAGCCAGTGGAGTGGCTTTAATATGGGTGTAATAGGCTCACTCCTGGATGTTCCTGTGGCCAATATGGCTACTGCGTTTTGAAGTAATTGGAGTTTCCACATTCAGTACAGAAATAGCCCAATGGAGAACGCCTAGCCCTAGTTGTCCACAATCAGTGACACAGCACAGCCATTTCATCCCATGCTCTTGTTCTGTAGCTACAATGTGCACGATCCCATTCCCTTGTCTTGTTTACAGCCTGGCCATGTCCTGTGATAGTGGTCACCATAGGTCTTGGGTGTTGTTCTGACTTTTAAATTGTTGTTTTGTACGCTCTGTGTTTTATTTTGTTGTATTGGCCCTGCCCAGTGTGATCATTTGTGTTTTAATGTTTGATTTTATATTGTTGTGTTGCTTATTTATTTATTTATTTATTTATTACTTCGCTTATATACCGCAATTCTCAGCCTAATGGCGACTTATTTACATTGGTTTTGTATATTATGTTATTTTCTGATTTCTGTTGTGTTATATTGTGTTATATTGTGTTTACTGTATTGATGGGTGTGTCCTCATGTAAGCTGCACGACTCCCCTTGGGGAGATACAGGCAGGGTGTAAATAAATTATTATTACTATTACTATTATTATTATTATTATTGTAGTTGTGTTTATTTTATGCTCTGCTTTAGGCACTTTGTGCCATATGTGAGACGCTCTGAGTCCCTTCAGGGAGATGGAGGCAGGATATAAGAAGACGGTTGTTGTTGTTGTTGTTATTGTTATGTGCATTGCAGAAGCCCAGCCTTGAGGTTTCCTTGTGCTGCTGCCTTTGCTGCCCCCAGCGGCGCTTCCAAAAAGCACTGGGGAGTGAGTGAGCGCATGAACACAGGCCTACCTTTCCTTTTCCCTTTGCAGTGACGTTGTGGTCCAGATTGTGGATGCCAGGAACCCCCTCCTCTTCAGGTGCAGAGACCTGGTAGGTGCCCCCTCCCCGTGTTCCCGAGTGGGGTTTATGTGGGGCAGTAGTTTTACTCCAGGCACTGGCAGCTCTTGGTCACTCCTGCCCTGAAGGATGCCTTCGGTGCCGGATAGACTTCCATTCTGTTCTCAGTCTCTCCTCCTCCTGCCGACATTTTGCCCTCCCTGAGTGGGGGTGGGTTTTGTGGAGGCGCCCCATCCCCTTCCCTTTCCCTGCTGGTGCTTCCCCGCAGCTGGCGATGGCTCTTGCTTCTGCCTCTTGTAGGAAAGCTATGCCAAGGAGATCAGCCCCGAGAAGGAGAACCTCATCCTGCTGAACAAGGCTGATCTGCTGAGCGAGGAGCAGCGTGCTGCCTGGGCCCAGTTCTTTGAAGAGGAGGGGGTCAGGGTGGTCTTCTGGTCGGCCCTGGCGGAGGGCAAGAGGCTGGCTGCACTCTCTAAGGTAATGCCGGGTGGGGGCAGGATGGGGGGCTGTTGCGCAGGCCAAGGATGGAACTGGGGGGGGGGGGGGGGTTGGCAGCTTCCTTGCAGGCAGTTCTCACTGCCTTTGGGGCTCTTCTTATAGAGTGTCCCCCACATGCACACATATTCTAGGGTCTTAAGACTTCAGAGTAGTTCAAGCCCATAGAATGATAGCACTGGCAGTTTCCCTCAAGAGCCATTGAGTCCAGGCCTGCTGGTGCTCTTGCTGAAAACCACCCCTGAAAGGTGGGCCAGGCAAGCTCTGTTAAAAACCTCCAGCCAAGGAGGGTCCACAACCTTCCAAGGTGCTCTTCGCACCAGGGTCTTCTTCCTCACCAGAGCTGAACACGGTGGGACTCCTGCTTCCCTCGACTGGGACACTCTTCTCCCGTTGAGGTTGCCTCACATTGCATTGGATTTTTTAATTGCTGCCGGATGACACTGTTGACAAATGTGCAACTTGAGGAGGCCTTGCAAATATTGCACCTCTGCACCAAGAGGCTGCAGCAGCCCTCTTTTTACATTTTATTATTATTATTATTTATTGTTTGCTGTGGAGGAGTCGTGCCCCACAGTGTTTGTCTCCTGCTTTCTTTTGTGCAGGGGACAGAGGCGGAGGGACCGGGTCTGGAGGAGGAAGCGGCTTCCTGGCCGAGGGAGGGCCGGACCCTGAGCAGCCAATCCGAGAGCGACCCAGGCTCCTCCTCAGAGGAAGAGGACTCCTCGGAGGAAGAGAGTGACGCTTATGAGGACTGCGAGGAGGATTGGGAGGGGGAGGAGGCCTGGCTGACGTGCTCCGAGGACGAGGGGAGCGGGGCCACAGGCGGGGAGAGCAGGGCGGAGCGCCTTGAGACCCCCAAAGGGCCCGGACCCCCGCTGCAGCACCCCCCCAGGAACAGCAGCCACTTAGTGCAGCGAGAGGAGCTCCTGCAGGTCTTCCGCTCGGTCCATGAAGGGAAAAAGACCGTCAGAGACGGGGAGGTGACTGTTGGGCTGGTGAGTCGAAGGGGGCCACGTCCCCCAGTCCAGTGGAACCAGCTTCCTTTATGGGTGCTGGGGGAGTGTGCCCCACATCTGCCTCCACATCTGCCTCCACATCTGCCTCCACATGGGGCCTGGGTGGGGTCAGGGGGGCCCCCAAGGTTCCCCTCAAAAGGGAGCTGGCCATAGTCCCTGCACCTCTCCCCCTCACACACACACACACACACACACTTCCATGGCCCGGTCTGGCAAGGTGAGGCTGAGTGCCTCCCCCCCTCCCTCCCTCCCTCAGGTGGGCTACCCCAATGTCGGAAAGAGCTCCACCATCAACACCATCCTGGGGAAGAAGAAGGTCTCCGTCTCGGCCACCCCGGGGCACACGAAGCACTTCCAGGTATGCCTGAGGGTGGCAAGACAGGCAGGCAGGCAGCGGGTGGGTCCTGTGTTGGCCCTGGGCGATGAGCAAAGGGGGGCTCAGAGGGGCTGGTGCCTCCCCAGTTGACGGCAGTCCTTCTGCGAGAGCTGCTCTTCCCGGGGCAGTGATCACACCTCCGCAGACCCCATCTGGGAACCCCCCTTGGGGCTGAGGGATGCTGAGGAAGGGCTGGCTTTGCCCAGAGGAGACCCCAATACGCTGGCTCTGTGCCAGAGAGCCCCCGTTCCCCGGAAGGCCCACCTTTTGGTTGTTGTTGTGTCTGCAGACGCTGTACGTGGAGCCCGGGCTGTGCCTGTGTGACTGCCCTGGCCTGGTGATGCCCTCCTTTGTTTCCACAAAGGCTGAGATGATTTGCAGTGGGATCCTGCCCATCGACCAGATGAGGGACCACGTCCCCCCGGTCTCCCTCATATCCTTTTCCTGCACCGAGTGGGGCTCTGGGTGTGTGTGTGTCAGGGGCTGGGATGATCCCAATCTTCCACACGGACTAGATGGCCCGTGTGACCTCTTTCAACTCTTCTATGATTTGTCTGTGTCACTTGCCTTCTTGCTCAGGGATTGTCCAAGCCTGGCCTCCGTCCCGACAGGAGCCTGGGCAGAGGGGGATGGGTCATTCCTGAGGGAAGGAGGGGGGAGGATAGCCAGGGATGCACCCTTCCTGGACTAGAGGTGGGCCAAGGTGCCCCTTCAACCTGCCTGTGCACCTGTGTTCAAAGACTGTGCTGGAAAGTATCGAGAGGGAGGGGCACTGCTTGCTTATGAGGACGAGAGAAGCTTGATGTGGGAGGGGAAGGGCGATGGATGGATGCAAGAGCCAAGACCCCTGAGGGAAGGGAAGAAGCCAACCTGGGTCCTGAGGGGAAGGCGGTGGGGGGGGGGGGGGAAGGGTTTGTTGACACTGCCCGCTGCTTCTTAGACCAATGGAGAGAGCTGGCCTTCAGTGTCGAGAGCCTAGGAGCAAAGGTCAGCTGGGCCAGGGAGGTGTGGGGGTCAGAACTGGGGAGAGGACCATCACAGTGGGTGTGGGGGGAAGGGGGGGTTCAGAGTGCCATGGAAAAAGCTGGAGAAAGGACCCCGACGTTGGGCATCCTGGGGACTTGGGGAGATTGGGCTGGGTGGAGAAGGGAATGTTTTGTTGGGTGTTGACTACAGGGCCCAGTGAGGGCCAACTCCTGGTGAAGCGGGGGGGGGGGGGGGTCCATTGCTTTGGCTGACGGGAACCTTGGAGCAGCCTCTGGAATCTGACTGTTGTGCTTAGGGCTGACTTGGCCAAAGAGCAAAAGCTGGTCAGAGGAGACGAGGCAGAGGAAGTGGCATGGCGGGGGCCCTGGACCAGCCAGACCACCTTCCAAAGGGAGGGCCCCCAAAAGTGGCTGGCCAGTGTCTTTGTGGGTGGGCTGGGGGGACACCGTGCTGGGCCCAAGGGAGGAGAGCCAGTGAGGGGGCACCGGCCTCTTGCCCTGGGGCTGGAACCAGCGGTTTTCGTACTTACTCTGTTTGGCCCAGGGCTGTTCTCCAGCTTCAGGCCCCCCACCCCTGGCTTTCTCTGGGGGGAAGAGTCCTGCAGGCCGCCCCATGGAGCCCTTTCAAGAGTGCAGAGAAGATCACACGGGGGAGGGGCTTTTAACTGGACATTCTCTTCAGGGCAGACTGTCTGGCCATCAGAAGGAGCCGGACAGAAGGAAGGCTGGGCCTCCCGGCCCATGCCTGCAGAGTGAGTGCTTCTGCTCTGTCTGTCCGTTTGGGGAGTGATCTAGAGTCCATCCAGCTATGGACTGGGTCAAGCCACGGGACCTTGCTTTCTAGGCCAAAAAGGGCTCTCTTCAGTGGCCACTGAACCAGGCTTCCTCCCAAATATTTGCAGGCGTCGAAAGCAGGTCCTCCTGATGCTTGGCCTCGTGTCTTGTGGGCATCTGTGGGGAGAGAGGTGGGACTCATTGCAGATGGACTGCATGGAGGAAAGAAGGGGAGCTTGTCTGGTCTTGAGGAGCCCCCAAATCCCTCTTGTCTTGGGGAGCCCCCGGCTTGCCCTAATTGCACCCATAGGCATCCTTGGTCCTTCCTTGACTCTTGAACGTTTGCCAGCGCATCCCCCGTTCCGTTCTGGAGTCAACCTACGGCATCAACATTGTCCGGCCGAGAGAAGATGAGGCGCCTGACCGGCCGCCCACCTCAGAGGAGCTGCTGACCACCTACGGATGTGAGTGGCTGCCCAGCAAGGCCGGGGTGTGAGCGTGCGCCTCTGCCTGGTTTGGGGACAGATGTTCCCCCTTCTGCCCGGAGAAGGAAGGAAGGAAGGAAGGAAGGAAGGAAGGAAGGAAGGGCAGGTGGCTCCCCTTGGTCCCTTGGGGATGCCTTTCCCTGAAGGCGGCCTGATCTGCCTCTTCCTTCCTTCCTTTCTGCTGCCCACCTCTCCCTTCTGCCCTCCACCCACTACAGATATGAGGGGGTTCATGACGGACCACGGGCAGCCGGATCAGCCCCGCTCGGCTCGCTACGTGCTGAAGGACTACGTCACGGTAAGTGCCCAAGAGGCTTCTGAGCATCCAGGACAGTGTCGATGTGGTGGTAAGATCTCTCTCTGCAAGCGCTGGGTGGGAGAGGAGACTCAGTGAAGAGGGGGTTCAGGTGCAGAGTGAGGGGCGCAGGGCCAAGGAAGAGCAACAGGGCCCCCCGCTTATCTTTCCCTGCTTGTCTCTTCCTATCCCCTGCGCCCAGCCCAAGGATCCCCGCTCCATAGAATAACAGATTCCCAGCCTGGAAGCTCATGGGGCGGGAACTGGTTTCTTCCTTCAACATTTAGAACTTCCAGCAAAACATTTTCCAAAGATATAAAAATAAAGAAGAGGTTTCCTCCTCCTGAGATCTGGAACGTCGGCTAGCACAATCTGCCCGGTACTTCTGGGAGAGGAAGCCCCATATACCTGAGACCCAAAGAGTGAGGAGGGCTGGCCCATAAATCCAGAGGTTGGATGTTGAGATTTGTTGTTGTTGAACAGCCTGTGGCTGGATGAGCAGGCCCCCCCAAGGGAATACATAGGGTCATAGTTGCAAGGGACCCCCAGGGCTCTGCAGCCCAACCCCCCTCTGTCAGGCGGGGGGATCACACACTCGTAGTGCCCCCAAAAGGCAGCTGCCTGGTCTCTGCTCAAAAGCTCCAGTGGTGAAGGCGCCACCAGAAAAGGCAGAAAGACATTCCACTGTCCAACAGCGCCGACAGCCAGGATGCGCTTCCGAATATTTAGGTGGGACCTTTTATGTTGCAGTTTGAACCCCTTGATCCATTTCATAGTTTTTGGGCCACCAGCAGCAGCAAACAGCCTTTCTTCCTCCTCCTCTGCCTCCGTGTGACCTTTCAGCCATTCTGTTCTCCTACCCTCTTCTTCCTCCTCCTCCTCCTGCTCCTCCTCTTCTTCTTCTTCCTCTTCCTCTTCTTCTGCTCTCAGCCTTCTTTTCTCCCAGCTTCACATACCCAGTTCCCTCTGCTGCTTGGTGTGTCCTCTTCCTAAGCGGATCTGGCGTTGGTGGCTCCGGCTCCTTATGTTGACTCTGGGAGGTGAGGAGAGGGCAGGCAGGTTCTGCTCTTCCTCCTCCTCCTCCTCCTCCTCCTCCTCCTCCTCCTCCTCTCTTGACTTTGCATCTGGAGCCAAGGGGATTACCTTCCACCCCTGCTGCTGAGGGCTTACAGAATGAGAGTTGGGCTGGGGGAGTGGAGCTGGCCAAGCTGACCCCCGCCTACCCCTTGCCTGGCTCTTCCAGGGCAAGCTGCTCTACTGCCACCCGCCGCCCGGAACAGATGCCCAGGAGTTCCAGCGCTGGCACAAGAGAGGCAGCCCGGCCCCCAAGGCCCCTCCCCCTGGGACAAGGGCACGGCCAGGCCGGAGCCGGAGGACTACGCAAGTGGACAACGGGGTGGATGCCGACTTCTTCCACCAGGTAAGGGCTCCCTGGAGGGGGTTGGGGAGAGAGGGTCAGGGGCCTTTGTGGAGTCCCCCTTGCTTGTGTTTGGGGCTGCAGCTCCCTTTGGAGCCCATCTCCCAGCATTGCCTCCCCCCTTCCTCTCCAGGAGGACATCCGTGCCTTCACGCGGGGCAGGCCATCCTTGGCGCTGGGCTCCCAAGGAGGACTCTCTGGCCAGCGGGGCCCGCCCAGCTCCAGTGCCAAGGAGGGCGGCCCAGGGAAGCCCTGGAAGAAGCACGGCAACAGGAACAAGAAGGAGAAGCTCCGTCGCATCACCAGGCACCTGCAGGCCTGAGAGGGGCCGGGCCCGCCGGGAAGCATTGGGGCAGTCCATCTGCCTGTGGGCAGCACCCTATCCAGTCATGGCAGCCCTCCACATCTCCTCCTTCACCCCACCCCTGGACTGCTTTTGGGGAGCTGGGACCGAGGGGGGGGGGATGTGCCTGGGGGACTCGGTGGTCCCTTCGGCCTCTGTTTCCAGGTCTAAGGAAGCTGCTGTGCAAGGACAGAGACCAAGCATTTCTCTCCTGGGGAATAAAGTTTTGTTACCTTTCTGTCTGCCCTCTTGTTCTCATCCCACGCTTTGTGCCAGGCCAGCTCTCCTCCCCTGGCCCCTTCAGCCCTGCCCAAAGCCCCCTCATCCCTCTCCCCCACAATGGTGGCCCTTGGGACCCTGAAGACTGGCGGGTGGGCAGGTGAGTGGTGGTGGTGGTCTACTTTCCAGGGGCAGTAGCGATCCCTCATTCCGTTCTCCAACATATCCCGCTTGCGCTCTGCGGCCTGCCCATGCCCAGCCTGCCAGTGGGATGCCAGACCCTCCTTTTCCCCGTGGGCCACCTGCTTCCTTGGAGGAGACCCCAGCAGTCCCTTTGGGCCTCCTCTGCTGGTGGGCCAGGGCCACCCATGGCACCCTTGAGGAGGGGGTTGCTTCAGCCAAATCCCCACCGGAAGATGGGCCCAGGAGGAGAGAAGGCTGGGGCCCTTGGGGGCATGCAGCAGGCCCTTCCCTTCTCTGCCAGGAGGAGGCACCCCAGGCCCCTGAAAGGACCTCCTCCTGCCATGGGGAGAACCTGGCCCCCAAAGGACTCCTTCTGCAACAATGGGGGTGGGTGGGGAGGAGACCCCTGCCCCCTTCCCCCCTCCTCCTCTTCCTCAGAGAGCCATTGGGTGGGATCCCAAGAGGAAAGAGGAAAGGGCTCTGTCCTCCTGGCTTTGTTGTGCTTTACTCACTGGGGGTTTTCTGTTGGGATCAATGGGCAAAAAGCCTGGAAATCTGTGGAAGTCCTCCTTTGAGGTTTATCCTTGTGCAAACCCCCCAGGCTGGAGGAATGCGATCCCATTCCTGCAACTGGGAGCAACCCGTCCTTGTGCCCCCGTGTCAGTTGCAGGAGCGTGGGAACACGCCTCATAAAGACAAGAAGGGAGACTTGAGCCTTGCGAGGTCAGCTTGAAACTACGTTAAAAACAAGGTTTGTTCCGGAAACAGTTTTAAATGGGAAAGATCTGGTCACCTCTTGTGAGATACTCCACCTGATATCTGGGGAAGGAAAACCTAACTCTCCAGGGGAGCCCTTGATTGTGCTCTCAGGGTCCATTGTTATTACAACAATTATTGCATCCGTCCCCTTGAGCGGTTGATCATGGCAAGGGCTGTTGACAAAATGCCAGAAGATGTGGAAGGCCAGCCGGCCTCCCAGTGAAACGTTGGGAAGTTTGTGTGTTCACCAGGTAATGCAGCAGTCAGGACTGATGGCTTATGTTAGTGTAAAGAAGTTGTTAAACTGCTGCCACCAATTGTGAAGAATACCGTTTTAACGCCACTGAATGCCACCAAATGTGAAGGTGCGAGTGGTAAAACACCCACTGCCACCTAATCTATGAGGGAAGCCGGGCAACGATATCAACCTAGGAGCTATTTTATAAAGGGACTGTTAATTACAGAAGGCTTTATTTATTTGATAGCGTAGCATTTACTTTCCTGGCTTGACTTTACTATTGCAGGCTGTTCAACTTAGGAGAAACTGTATCAGGCCAGGCTTGAGGAGAACAGTAACAAGTAGGCCTGGGTAACAATGGAAAAATTTGTTTCTAAAATCGATTCGTTTTTTGGGGGGTTTTGCGTTTCGTTATTTAAAATAATTACAAAATTTTCCTTTAAAAAAGTTCGATATTTACGAAATTTCGTAAATGTGAAAAATTTGCAAAACAATAACGAATTGATTTCCGAAACAATAACAAATTGATTCGTTAATGGCGGACGCGACCGCGCAATACGCTAAAAAACCTCCAAATGGGACAGGGGGAACTTCTGAAGCTTAATTAAACCAAAAACAACTATAAAAACCCTTAGAAAACCAAAAACAACTATAAAACTTGCCCCAGACATGCGGAAATAATAACAAAACGACCTCAAAATGATAACAAAACGAATACAATAACGAAATACAAAACATTTACGAAACGATTTAAAAATTCCTTTTTTAAAAAAATTGCTCCAGACTGGTTCGTTATCGTTTTGTAATTGAAAAATTAACGATTTTTTTTATCGAATTACCGAAACGAAACCGCCCAGCCCTAGTAACAAGTTTATTAGAACAACCAAGGTATATCAGATTTGATTGTTTCTTCACAAGAGGCACGAATCTTGACTGGTTACATTAGTAAGGTTTCATGAGTAACCTCAGGCACAGACTTCAAGAGGTTTCTATACGTATTTTTCCTGGACAACTGTCCCAACAAAACAAATAAGCCAAAAGGCCTATTCAACAGAATTGGCTCCCAGCCAAACCTTGATTCTTAACCCAGAATCAATAACCCCCTGTAGCTTTATCACTACCAGGTCCTTTTTTATAACCCCTTTGGTCACAAATTAATTCCCTGAATCTCCACCCAGAGATGCAGTTTTCCCTGTAGCACACCGGCTTACAGACTGCCACTTTCAAAAAGCTGCGCCGTGAAGTGATAGTTGGCTCCGCCCCCATTGCTATGGCAACTCAGCTCAAGCCACTACCCACCATCTCTAACAAAATATAATCCTACATACTTACAATTTATTAATTACTGTTTAAACAACACATAACCATAAGAATAGAAGTTACACATCGTCACAGTTAGGGATTTGCACAATGGCAAATGCAACGAGGAAATGCTAAAGGAAAGCAATGTGTGAAGAAGGAATGAGGCTCTTCCATGGGAACGATGCCCCTCTGGAGAACCTTCCAGCCTCTGCTGCTGCTGTTGCATCTAAGTCTGGGAGATCCTTGTATTCTTGATCTAAAAAGGAAGGTTATTCTGGCTGCCTTGTTGCAAAGAAACATCAACGCCTGCAGCCTTCACCGTGAGCGGAGCCATCACCCAAACCAGGCCACCCACAATCAGCAGATCCCAGAGACAAGCCTTATCACTTTTGATCTGCTTCCCGTTGTCCACATTATTGTTCAGTTCATCCTGAACTGCTGCCAAAGAGGGAAACTGGGCCAATTCCCATCTTCCGATATTGGTGGCACACAGCTTGGCTTTTCCAGGAAACCCTGCTGTCATCTCCTTGCTTGGAAAAAGGCCGCCATGCCTGCGCTTCCCCTCTTTTCTTCCATTCCCTTGCCTCTGAAAAGTGTCTCCACCGAGTCCCACAAAGCAACGAGATGAGAAAGGCAATCTTGAATTGCATTCCATTTATGTGATGAACTGTTTTTATTAGGGTTGAATGTGAGTGTTTTTGAAACCAGGTGTTGCCAGTGAACTACACATTGCATACCTTTCCAATATGCCACAAATCCTCTGTTTTTAAAAGTTTCTACAGTTTTGGGATAAAGCAGGATGGTTTTCCCTGATATTTCCTGTTCCATATTTAGTAGAACCAGGCTTCAGTCGTGTGAATTATTTACTCAGCCAAATGTCAAATTCAAATGTCAAATGTTGAAAGAATGGGCAGGTGATCTTCGGTTAGCCCTCATGGCAAGAGAACTGGGCATAAAAAAGCACAAAGGCCATATGGATCAAGGAACAGTTGTAGGTTTTTTCGGGCTATATGGCCATGTTCTAGAGGCATTCTCTCCTGACGTTTCACCTGCATCTATGGCAAGCATCCTCTGAGGATGCTTGCCATAGATGCAGGCAAAACGTCAGGAGAGAATGCCTCTAGAACATGGTCATATAGCCCCAAAAAACCTACAACAACCCAGTGTTTCCAGCCATGAAAGCCTTCGACAATCGATCAAGGAATACTTAAAGTGTAATGTTTTATTTAATTATTGCATTTTGTATAAATTATTTTTAAAATGTAATGAAACATGTTCTATTGAGCAACAAAACCTTTACATTGTGACCCTTTCTATAGATGGGGACGGGGGGCACAGGAAAGAATAAATGTAGTAAATAAATAAATAGTAGAAAAGGCTGCCTTAACTCCCATCTATTAATAAGCTTGCCATGTTTATTAATTGGCAGACATTCTGTTCCCCTGACCTATTGATCAGGAACATCAGACACACCCCAGGGGTGCAATAATATTTAATCTTTCAGCCTAACTTCCTATTTGTAATGGTGAGGATCCCGGTGGGGTCAACACCTGCGGGGACTGCCTGGCTCTGGAGGGCGGACTCCAAACTTGGTGGGTCTCCTTCTTTTGAATGTGGAAATCCAGAAGGTTTCTGGCCCCTTCTGCAAGGAAGAAAGGAGCTTCACTCAAACTCTTCTTTTCACACCTTCAGAAGCAAGAGCTCTTGCCTCTCTTCTTATGGTGGGGTTTCCTCACTGCCATATTGGCCACTTCCTTTTGGGATTGACCTCAGCCAGCGCTGCTCCGTGTTCCTCCGTGAAGCAGAAGCCCCCAGTTGCCACCTTGAAGTGAAAGGGTCTTTGAGTGAAATTTGCAAATGCTAAGCAAGGGGCTTTGAATGAAATTAACAGCAAAAGAGAAACATACCCTTTCTCTGTAGAAAAAGAGCAACACGGAAGAAAATGTTTTTAAGAAACAAGATGGTTGGAAGTTGCATTGTGGTTAAGTTCAAAGGTTGTGGTTAAGTGCAGAGTCTGCAGGTACAAGAAGGTACTTTCCATCAAACGGTCAAGGGAGGGGGCTGGAAAGAGAGTACTTTCCATGACAAAAAAAATGTTCTTGTTTACTTGAGGTTATATATCAGTGGTCAAAAGCCAAGGAGATGCAGCAGTCATTTGAAGGGTAGCATCTGCGTATGCTGCCAAGCTGTCCGGCTTCTTCATGGAGAAACTAAAATAAACCTTTTTTGATCTTTTTTGGGGGGGGGACTGTCTCCTTCCTTTTGTGCTGCCAAGATGTGGACCTAAGAAGACCCAATTTAGGGTCTCTAACAGAAGGACTTGTCCACACAAAATGGAAGAGCCTGCGATGGAGACGTCCTGGGGAGGGATGATGAGGCAGGCCCCTTTCCTTTGGGAAATACACAAAGCTCAATGGACTCTAAAAATCAAGAGGTACATGCAGGTGAAACATCAGGAGAGAATGCTTCTGGAACATGGCCAGACAGTCCAAAAAACTTAAAAGCCTTCGATAATACAAAAATCAAGATGTTTTGCCACTTGCTGCCCACGTTTGCCTTTGGCCAAAGGGGCCGCTCAGAGGTCCACAGGGAACAAGGGGAGCCTGGGAAGGGGGTTAGCCAAGCCTCCAGTGCCTGTTGTATGTTTTCCTTGGGGCGGGGCAGGGCAGGGGGACACACCCAACAGGTTTGGGAGGTCTGACTAGCTCCCTTTCCTTTAGGGAAAAACACAGCAGCAGGGGATGGGCATTTGGTCAGCCTCCTTTTGTTGGGGGGAAACACAACAGGAATATAGAGTTGTGCCAAAACGAAGAAGGGGTGCCTATCTTTGTGGGCCACTGACCCCATCCTGGAGGATTATGCCCACCCCTCTCATCCCCTGGATGGGGCTCCAAATGGGGCCTTCCCTGCTGCTGCCTGTCCTGCAGTGTGTGTGTGTATGTGTGCAGTGTGTGTGTGTGCAACTGAGATCCCCCCCCATCCTCCCCTACCCCATCTTTTCTTTTCAATGGGGCCATAAAGGCCGGATAACATCTCTTTCCAAAGGGCAGGGCCCGCCTGGCTCTCAATGGGCCTTATCAGCTCTGCTCCACTTTGGCCGTGGTCTGGGCCCCGCAAGGCCAGCCGGCCATCCCTTCCCCCGCCTCCCCAGTGGCCTCTGCAGCCTCGGCCATTGTGCCTTGAGGCAGGGCCCGTCCGCAGGACAATGGGGCGGCCGAGGGTGGGGTGCCCAGACCCCTGCCCCCCTCCCTGTTCCCCTCGCAGGCACACTGCTGCCGGTCAGCAGCATCCGCAAGAGCCGGGCAGAGGGCGCATCACCCTGTGCAGGGCCCAGTGGGACAATGGTGGCCAGAGGGGGGACAAGGCTGACCAGAAGGCCCCCCCCCACACCCCTCCGCTGGCTGCCGCCTGCCTGCCCTGCTCTGGGCTGCTCCCTGGCTTCCCTTCTGATAAGAGAGAGGCCTGGGAGCCAGGTGGAGCGCCTTCCAGGGAGACGACAATGCCCTCGACAGCCCCTCTGCCCCCTCCCCTTTGCAGCAGCAGACAACTCATGGTGGGGGACAGCAGGGCCCCCAAAAACAAGGGGGTGTCACCCCAATCTCTTTAGAGATGCAGCTTTAGAGACGCAGCCAGCAAAGCAAAGCAAAGCAAGGAAGCTTGACCTGGAAAAACTGGAATGAGGTGGAAAAGACAGGGAAGAGGAGCTCTCCGTGGTATAAATATATAAATATGTATAAATATGTGAGAGGAAGCCACAGGGAGGAGGGAGCAAGCTTGTTTTCTGCTTCCTTGGAGACTAGGACACGGAACAATGGCTTCAAAGTACAAGAGAGGAGATTCCATCTGAACATGAGGAAGAACTTCCTGACTGTGAGAGCCGTTCAGCAGTGGAACTCTCTGCCCCGGAGTGTGGTGGAGGCTTCTTCTTTGGAAGCTTTTAAGCAGAGGCTGGATGGCCATCTGTCGGGGGTGATTTGAATGCAATATTCCTGCTTCTTGGCAGAATGGGGTTGGACTGGATGGCCCATGAGGTCTCTTCCAACTCTTTGATTCTAGGATTCTATGGTGCCCCCCCAAATGGAGGGACCCTGAGCAGTGACCGCACATCTGCTCTTACAGTTCCATGGCTGTGCCACCCTCTTAGGTGTCAATTATTGCCAGGCTCAATTGGTTGAAAGACAGGTCATTTCCCATCATGGTCTGCATCCTCTGCCTCACAACCTTGCCCAGTTCCCATCAGGAGGAACTCTTCATCCCAAACCCACCACGTACAAGGGAGTGTTGACGCAAATAGTCAGGGGAGGGTCCAGCCAGGCTCCGGCTTATCAAGGCCATCTGTCTGCAGCACAGGGGGTCACGGGGGGGGGGGGGGGGGGGGGGCTTGAAGTGGGCCTGGAGTAAGGGGACTGCATTGCAGCAGTGGATGTGGCTCTGAATGAGACATGCCGCATTATCACGGGGTGTCTGCGCCCTACACCACTGGAAAAACTACACTGCTTAGCCGGTATTGCACCACCTGACATCCGCCGGGAAGTAGCAGCCAATAGTGAAAGGACCAAGGCAGAGACATCTCCAGCCCATCCCCTGTTTGGGTATCAGCCAGCACGTCAACGACTTAAATCTAGAAATAGTTTTCTAAGATCTACAGAGACACTCACTGGAACACCTCAGCAAGCGAGAGTCCAAAAGTGGCAGGCTCAAACCCAGAACCTCAATCAATGGCTGATACCCAATGAGAGACTCCCCCTGGGCACACAGAAGACAGGGCGACCTGGAAGGCACTGAACAGACTGCGCTTTGGCACCACGAGATGCAGAGCCAACCTTCAGAAATGGGGCTACAAAGTGGAATCCTCGACATGCGAGTGCGGAGAGGAGCAAACCACTGACCACCTGCTGCAATGCTACCTGAGCCCTGCCACATGCACAAGGGAGGACCTTCTTGCAGCAACACCAGAGGCACTCCAGGTGGCCAGATACTGGTCAAAGGACATTTAATCAACTCTCATACTCACAAATTTTGTAATCTGCTTGTTTGCTTTGTTCTATAATTTGACTGGTTGTTCTGACACGACAAATAAATTGCAGCAGGGGCAGGAGGGGTGGCTGTGCTCTGGGCTGGACGGGGTGGGTGGATGAATGGATGTGGTCAAGCCCTCCAAGCCCCAACCTGCCTGCAGCCCCTGAGGTGGATGAAGGGGGGGCCCAGGGAGCGGACCCTGTGGGAGCCTTCCCTGCAGCAGGTGCAAAATAATTCCTGCATTGTTCTGCTGGGTGGAAATGTGAATAATTAAAGGCTATTCATTAATACAAAAGATGACCCTCTAAAGGTTGCTAAAGGACTTCTAAAGGACCCTGGGAAGGTAAGCTTGGTTGAGGTTCTGGGTCTGAGCCTGCCACTTTTGGACTCTCGCTTGCTGGGGTGTTCCAGCGAGTGTCTCTGTAGATCTTAGAAAACTATGTCTTGATTTAATTCATTGGCGTGCTGGCTGATACGCAAACGGGATGAGCTGGAGATCATAGAATCATAGAATCATAGAATCATAGAATCCAAGAGTTGGAAGAGACCTCATGGGCCATCCAGTCCCACCCCATTCGGCCAAGAAGCAGGAATATTGCATTCAAAGCACCCCTGACAGATGGCCATCCAGCCTCTGTTTAAAAGCTTCCAAAGAAGGAGCCTCCACCACACTCCGGGGCAGAGAGTTCCACTGCTGAACGGCTCTCACAGTCAGGATGTCTCTGCCTTGGTCCTTTCACTATTGGCTGCTCCTTCCCAGCGGATGTCAGGTGGTGCAATACCGACTAAGCAGTGTAATTTCTCCCGTGGTGTAGGGCGCAGACACCCCGTGATAATGCAGCATGTCTCATTCAGAGCCACATCCACTGTTTTAGTGTGGTGAGATGTGTTGCACACTGGGCATGCATACTTAGCAGCAGAGTAGCATAGCGCAAGGGCAGATGTCGTCACTGTGTCTGGTTGTGATCCCCAGGTTGTGCCAGTCAGCTTTCGTATGATATTGTTTCTAGCGCCCACTTTTTGCTTGATGTTCAGGCAGTGCTTCTTGTAGGTCAGGGCACGTTCCAGAGTGACTCCCAGGTATTTGGGTGCACTGCAATGCTCCTCTGGGATTCCTTCCCAAGTCATCCTCAGAGCTTGGGATGCTTGTCTGTTCTTAAGCTCTCAGAAGTGCTTCCAGGTACTGCTCAGGTGGGATCTGCTCTCCCTTCCGTTCCCTTCCTCGCAATCTGTTGGGTTCTGGTCAAAGGGGCATTCTCCGCCAAAAAGGCAGTCATGAGGGGCTGAGACGCCCAGGCCAGCAGTCGATTGCCAACTCTCCAGACATCGCTCAAACATCAGCGTAGGCAGTCCCCAGCTCGCTGCCTGGTTTGCTCCACACTCCCGAGCCACAACCCTCATAGGTAAATCCTCACCTTGTGGGGGATCAAGTAGTAGGCAGGCCATTTCCTTGGGGGTTAAATCCTCTTCCGGGGGATCCCTAGCTTGGCCCTAGTCTGATTCCACTGGCTCCCATGGCGCGAAGATTGAATTGCTCCGAGGGTCCACCTTGTGTGGTTCGGTTGGGGGTCGTGGACACGAGCCATTCAGACACCTTAATAGATCTCCAAGGCATCTGAAACGGCGTGCTAAAAAATCATATTCCTCCAAGAGGAGTTTGATAAAACCAGGGTCATATCTCTCCCATGTTGTCTCCTATGTTATTTAACATCTACATGAAGCCGCTGGGTGAGATCATCCGGAGTTTCGGGGTGCGGTGTCATCTGTACGCGGATGATGTCCAACTCTGTCACTCCTTCCCACCTGCTACTAAGGAGGCTGTCGAAGTCCTGAACCGGTGCCTGGCCGCTGTAATGGTCTGGATGAGGGCGAACAAACTGAAACTAAATCCAGACAAGACAGATGTCCTCCTGGTCAGTTGCAAGGCCGAACAGGGCATAGGGTCACAGCCTGTGCTGGATGGGGCCGCACTCCCCTTGAAGACGCAGGTTCGCAGCCTCGGTGTGACCCTGGACTCATCGCTGAGCCTGGAACCCCAGGTTTCGGCGGTGACCAGGGGAGCATTTGCACAGCTAAAGCTTGTGCGCCAGCTGCGCCCATACCTCGGGAAGTCTGACTTGGCCACGGTAGTCCACGCTCTGGTTACATCCCGTTTAGACTACTGCAACGCTCTCTACGTGGGGTTGCCTTTGAAGACGGCTCGGAAGCTCCAACTAATCCAACACTCGGCAGCCATGATTTTAACAGGAGCGGAGCACAGGGAGCATACAACCCTCCTGTTGCGCCAACTCCACTGGCTACCGATCTGCTACCAGGCTGAATTCAAGGTGCTGGCGTTGGCCTTTAAAGCCCTAAACGGTTCTGGCCCAAGCTCCCTATCCGACCGCATCTCTGCCTATGAACCCACCAGGACTTTGAGATCTTCCGGGGAGACCCTGCTCTTGATCCCGCCTGCTTCTTAAGCTCGGCTGGCGGGGACGAGAGATAGGGCCTTCTCGGTGGTGGCTCCTCGGCTGTGGAACGCCCTTCCTACGGACATTAGACTGGCACCATCTCTAATGGTATTCCGCGAAAAGGTGAAGACCTGGATGTTTGAGCAGGCGTTTGAATAATTAGTGCAATGATTGGTTAATGAACATAGGAATGGAACAATGGATGACGAATCTGGAACATGTTTTTGATGACGAGACGACAGTGAATGGGTATTGTAGTAACTGTTTATTAATTGTGTAATGTGTTAGGTTGTTAACTGTTTCTATACTGTAGCACTGAATGTTTGCTGTTCGTATTTGTTGTGAACCGCTGTGAGTCGCCTTCGGGCTGAGAACAGCCGTATAGAAGTCAGGTAAATAAATACATAAATAAATAAATATCTCGGGTGATTAAAGCCCCAATGGCCTCGATTGAGATTGGAGTCGGTCTGTTCTTCTCGGTCCTGTAGTACCGGAGATCTCATGAGGTAGGTTCCGGCCGATAGCAGCTGCTCCCAGGTAGATTTGACGGTTTGCCTTATCCAAGGTAAGTGTGAATAGAACTCAAGGAATGTATACAGCCAAGCAACCAGCAGACAATAAATCCAACGGGCAGGTTCCCGTACTTGTAATCGGAGCACTCCCGCCAAGTTGCTTACTACTGCGGCGTCTTATCTTATCTGTATGAATATTAACAGCAGTCCTTTGGTAAGAAAACCATCTTCAATCTCAAGGCTAATGAGCTGATAAACCTCAAAGGCGACCAAAGCCGAGATAACCAACCAAGACGAGTGAAAAAGGCCAGTCAAATAGGCAGATTCCAGCGTTTGTAGCCAGAGCGCTCCCATGAGCTACTCACTGCGGCCCCATCTTGCCTCCCTGATAGTATTGATCTTAAACCCTGTTTAAGGAGCTCCATTGGCTGCCGTTCATTTTCCGGTCCCAATTCAAGGTGCAGGTGCTTACCTACAAAGCCCTAAACGGTTTGGGACCGCCTACCTGCATGACCGCATTTCTGTATATGAATCCACACTATCTCTTTGATCTTCTGGAGAGGCCCTGCTCGCAATCCCACTTGCATCGCAAGTGCGATTGGTGGGGACAAGGGACAGGGCCTTCTCGGTGGTGGCCCCTCGATTCTGGAACTCACTTCCTAAGGACATGAGGCATGTCCCAACATTGGCAGTCTTTAGGAGGAGCTTGAAAATGTGGTTGTTCCAGTGTGCCTTCCCAGAATAAGGAAACTCCCAGCAATATGTCCTCTAAATGTACTTTATTAGAGATCTAGGATCGTCTGCACGCCCCACCTGTCTTCAAAATACCTCTCCTATTTCACCTGGTCATGCCCAGCATTTTTTAACAATTTTAATTATGTATTGTCGAAGGCTTTCATGGCCGGAATCACTGGGTTGTTGTAGGTTTTTTTCGGGCTATATGGCCATGTTCTAGAGGCATTCTCTCCTGACGTTTCGCCTGCATCTATGGCAAGCATCCTCAGAGGTAGTGAGGTCTGTTGGAAGTAGGAAAATGGGTTTCTATATCTGTGGAATGACCAGGGTGGGGCAAAGGACTCTTGTCTGCTGGAGCTAGGTGGGAATGTTTCAACTGACCACCTTGATTAGCATTTGATGGCCTGGCAGTGCTTGGGGCAATCTTTTGTTGAGAGGTGATCAGATGTCCCTGATTGTTTCCTCTCTGTTGTTGTGCTGTTGTAATTTTAGAGTTTTTTAATTTAATAGAGTTTTAATTTTAATTATTACACTTGGCCCTGCCATAGGTTCTTTTAATGCGTCGTGGTGTTATTGCTAATGTTTACTGCTTGTTTATGAGTTTATTGTTGTATTGTTGTTATTTTACTGATGTACTTGGGCTTGGCCTCTTGTAAGCCACACCAAGTCCTTCGGGAGATGGTAGCAGGGTATAAATAAAGGATTATTATTATTATTATTATTGATCTTATTTAGCATTCCCCAACCCCAGAGGAGGAGGGGAGATATTGGGAGACCTGTCACCGAGGGTGTGCCGAGGGATGGCACGCAGGTCAGAGGAGGGTCGAGTCTTCAGATGACTCGGCCTCCCTCTCGCATACGGCCTGCGGCCACTGCTAAACTTCCCCCTCCCAGAGATTACAGGGATTTGCAATCCTCGATTTCATAGAATCATAGAATCAAAGAGTTGGAAGAGACCTCATGGGCAGTCCAACCCCATTCTGCCAAGAAGCAGGAATATTGCATTCAAATCATCCCTGACAAATGGCCATCCAGCCTCTGCTTCAAAGCTTCCAAAGAAGGAGCCTCCACCACACTCCGGGGCAGAGAGTTCCACTGCTGAACGGCTCTCACAGTCAGGAAGTTCTTCCTCATGTTCAGATGGAATCTCCTCTCTTGTAGTTTGAAGCCATTGTTCCGTGTCCTAGTCTCCAGTGAAGCAGAAAACAAGCTTGCTCCCTCTTCCTCCCTGTGGCTTCCTCTCACATACTTATCCATGGCCCTCATCATGTCTCCTCTCAGCCTTCTCTTCTTCAGGCTAAACATGCCCAGCTCCTTAAGCCGCTCCTCATAGGGCTTGTTCTCCAGACCCTTGATCATTTGAGTCTCCCTCTTCCTCTGGACACATTCCAGCTTAGAGTCAACATCTCTCTTGAACTGTGGTGCCCAGAATTGGACGCAATATTCCAGGTAAAGTGGTCTAACCAAAGGGGAATAGAGCATGGGGAGAAGGACTTCCCTAGATGTAGACACTAGGCTCCTCTTGATGCCTGAGGCCAAAATCCCATTGGCTTTCTTTGCCGCCACATCACATTCCTGGCTCATGTTTAACTTGTTGTCCACGAGGACTCCAGGATCTTTTTCACACGTCCTGCTCTCGAGCCAGGCCTCATTGTCCCCCATTCTGTATCTTTGCATTTCCTTTTTCCTGCCAAAGTGGAGTATCGTGCACTTGTCCCTGTTGAACTTCATTGTGTTAGTTTTGGCCCTTCATCTCTCTAATCTGTCAAGATCATTTTGAATCCTGCTCCTGTCCTCTGGAGTATTGGCTATCCCTCCCAATTTGGTCCCGTCTGCAAACTTGATGATCCTGCTTTCTAGCCCTTCATCTCAGTCATGAATGAAGATCCTGGAGAGGACCGGGCCCAGGACGGAACCCTGCAGCACTCCACTTGTCACTTCTTTCCAAGATGAAGAGGATGCCTTGGGGAGAACCACCCTCTGGGTTTGTCCACTTAACTACATCCAGATCCACCTCACCATAGCTGTGCCTCGCCCACCTTGGACTAGTTTCCTTGCCAGAAGGTCATGAGGGACCTTCTGGCAAACAGGTAAGTCTTCAGGTAGGACTCCTCCGGGGTTCAGGCTCTCAGCACACTGAGGAACAACCCTCTCCACTGCAGTTGCAGAGGAGGGTTTGCTCATTGGCCTATTTGATGATGATGATGAAGAAGAAGCTGGGGCGGGATGTCCATCTGTTGGAGAAACTTTGGTGGTGCTTTTCCTTCATGAAGGCAGAAGGAGGCTGGGCTGGATGGCCTTTGGGGGGCCTCTTCCAACTCTATTCTATGGTGATGGTAATGATGATTATGATGAAGTAGGGGTGGGATGTCCATCTGTCGGGGGAGCTTTGGTGGTGCTTTTCCTTCATGAAGGCAGAAGGAGGTTGGGCTGGATGCCCTTTGGGGGTCTCAGAGTTCGAAGCCTAACCTCCTTCTGCCTTCACGAAGGAGAAGCAGAATCAAAGCTCTTCTGACAGATGAACATCCTGCCTCTTATATGATGATGATGATGATGAAGCAGAGGTGGGATGCCAATCTGTTGGGAGAGCTTTGATGGTGCCTTTCCTGGATGAAGGGAGAAGGGTTGAATTATATGGCTCAAGGAGCGCCTGGTGGCATAGCGGGTTTGACCCGACAGGTTGCAGGTTCGAATCCGGGGAGAGCATAGGTGAGCTCACTCTGTCAGCTCCAGCTCCCCGTGCAGAGGGGATATGAGAGAAGCCTCCCTCCCAGAAGGATGGTAAAACATCAAAACATCCTTGCAGACAGCTAATTCTCTCACACCAGAAGCAACTAGCAGCTTCTCAAGTTGCTCCTGACACGAAAAAAAGGAAAGATGGCTCATGTGGTCTCTCCCAACTCTATTATCTGATGATGATGATGATGATGATGATGATGAAGCAGAGGCGGGATGTCCATGTGTTGGGGGAGGTTTGATTGTGCTTTTCCTTCGTGAAGGCAGGAGGAGGCTGGGCTGGATGGCCTTTGGGGGCCTCAGAGCTCGAAGAGACCCCCAAAGGCCATCCAGCCCAACCTCTTTCTGCCTTCATGAAGGAAAAGCACAATCAAACCTCCCCTGACAGATGGACATCCTGCCTCCTAGATGATGATGATGAAGCAGGGGCGGGATGTCCATCTGTCAGGGGAGCTCTGAAGATGCTTTTCCTGCATGAAGGCAGAAAGAAGGGGGTCGGGCTGGATGGCCTTTGGGGGATGGGGTCCTCTCCCAACTCCTCCTCCCAGAGAGCGTGGAGGGCTCTTCTGCATGCCCCTCGTGACGTCACTCCCCTGCGCCGGCGGAGAGGGGCGGGGCCTATAGGGTCGTGCAGTGGGCGTGGCCAAGGGGGGCGCCCTGTGCTGCTGGTGCTCCTCTCCCGCGTGACGTCACTCCCCTGCGCCGGCAGAGAGAGGGAGAGGGAGAGGGCCGGGGTCGGCCGGTTGTCCGGGCGACGGCGGGGAAGGCGGCCAAGGCCCTGCCGGAGGAGACAGGCCCGGAGAGGAAGAGGAAGACCCCGGACCCCGGTGAGGAAGAGGGAAGGGGAGAAGGGAAGGGAAGCAGGGAGGGAAGGCGGAGGGCCACGTGGCCGAAGGGCGGCAGGAGGAAGGGGAGGTGGGCCAGGCCTGGCTCAGTTTGGGCTCGGGGCTGCTGCTCCCACCCTTCCCTCTCCCCCCTCGGCCCCTTGAGCAGGAAAGGGACGAGGAAGGGGCCCCAGATGTGGACTCTAAGCTGGAATACTATGTCAATAATATCAAGGGCCTGGAGAACAAGCCCTATGAGGAGCGGCTGAAAGACCTCGGCATGTTTAGCCTGAAGAAGAGAAGGCTGAGAAGAAACAGGATGAGGGCCATGTATCAGTATGTGAGGGGAAGCCCCAGGGAGGAGGGAGCAGATCAGGGGTCTGGAGAACAAGCCCTTTGAGGAGCGGCTGAAAGACCTGGGCATGTTTAGCCTGAAGAGGAGAAGGGTGAGAGGAAACAGGATGAGGGCCATGGATAAATATGTAAGAGGAAGTCACAGGGAGGAGGGAGACTATGTCAATAATATCAAGGGCCTGGAGAACAAGCCCTATGAGGAGCGGCTGAAAGAGCTCGGCATGTTTAGCCTGAAGAAGAGAAGGATGAGAGGAGACAGGATGAGGGCCATGTATCAGTATGTGAGGGGAAGCCCCAGGGAGGAGGGAGCAGATCAGGGGTCTGGAGAACAAGCCCTATGAGGAGCGGCTGAAAGACCTGGGCATGTTTAGCCTGAAGAGGAGAAGGGTGAGAGGAGACAGGATGAGGGCCATGTGAAAATATGTGAGAGGAAGCCACAGGGAGGAGAGAGACTATGTCAATAATATCAAGGGCCTGGAGAACAAGCCCTATGAGGAACGGCTGAAAGACCTGGGCATGTTTAGCCTGAAGAGGAGAAGGATGAGAGGAGACAGGGTGAGGGCCATGGATAAATATGTAAGAGGAAGTCACAGGGAGGAGGAGGAGGGAGCAAGTTTGTTTCCTGCTTCCGTGGAGGGGCCTCAGGCTGCCAGGAAGGGTGGGAGTAGCAGTCCACAACCTAGCTCGTAGGGCCCCAGAGTTCAAGAGAGACATTGACTCTAAGCTGAAAGGGGCCCAAGGGAAGAGGGAGACAGGCGGTCAAAGGCCTGGGTGTTGACTCTGAGCTGCAATACTGTGTCCAGAGGAAGAGGGCAACTCAAAGGGTCAAGGGTCTGGAGAACAAGCCCTATGAGGAGCGACTTGAAGAGCTGGGCATGTTTAGCCTGAAGAAGAGAAGGATGAGAGGAGACAGGATGAGGGCCATGAATAGCCCTTCAGCAGTGGAACTCTCTGCCCCAGAGGGAGTGTGGTGGAGGCTCCTTCTTTGGAAGCTTTGAAACAGGCTGGATGGCCATCTGTCAGGGGTGCTTTGAATGCAATATTCCTGCTTCTTGGCAGAATGGGGTTGGACTGGAGGATGGCCCAGGAGGTCTCTTCCAACTCTAGGATTCTATGACTAGGAACAATTGGGATACAGGTGGAAGGTGGTCACAGTCAGTGTTACCCCTCTATTCCACCTTGGTTAGACCACTTTACCTGGAATATTGTGTCCAATTCTGGGCACCACAATTGAAGAGAGATGTTGACTCTAAGCTGGAATGTGCCCAGAGGAGGGCGACTCAAATGATCAAGGGTCTGGAGAACAAGCCCTATGAGGAGTGGCTTAAAGAGCCGGGCATGTTTAGCCTGAAGAAGAGAAGGCTGAGAGGTGATATGATGAGGGCCATGTATAAATATGTGAGAGGAAGCCACAGGGAGGAGGAGGGAGCAAGCTTGTTTTCTGCTTCCCTGGAGACTAGGACGCGGAACAATGGCTTCAAACTACAAGAGAGGAGATTCCATCTGAACACGAGGAAGAACTTCCTGACTGTGAGAGCCGTTCAGCAGTGGAACTCTCTGCCCCGGAGGGAGTGTGGTGGAGGCTCTTTCTTTGGAGACTTTGAAGCAGAGGCTGGATGGCCATCTGTCAGGGGTGCTTTGAATGCAATATTCCTGCTTCTTGGCAGAATTGGGTTGGACTGCATTTCCCACCAAGTCTCTTCCAATTCTGTCATTCTATGAGGCTGCCAGGAATGGTGGGCGTTGCAGTCCACAAGCCTTGGAGGGAGGGAGGAAGGGAAGGCCCAAGTTGGCCCAGAGTTCAAGAGAGACATTGACTCTAAGCTGGAAGGGGCCCAAGGGAAGAGGGAGATTCAGAGGGTCAAAGGCCTGGAGACCATGAAGTATCCCTCTGAGGAGGAGCGTCTCAAAGAGCAGTTCAGCCTCAGAGGAGAAGGCTGAGAAGAGACATGGCAGCCGTGTATTCAGATGGGAAAGGGTGTCACAAGGAAGAGGGAGCAGGCTTCCTTTCTGCTGCCCTGGAAACTCAGGACTCAATGGAGCCAGGGGCTCACCTGGCAGGAAAGGAAGGAGGTGCCACCGGAACACGAGGAAGAACTTCCTGGCTGTTGGGGAACCTGAATTGTTAGGCTCAAAGATGACTCCTGGTTAGGGTAATTCCACCAAAATATAGCAGAGAACCAGGAGTATTTATGTATTTACTGTATTTATGCTGTTTCTACCCCGCTCCTTCTCGCCCCGAAGAAGACTCAGAGTAGCTTCCAGTGTTGGCAGATTGTCAATGCCACAATTATACAAAGATCAAACAATACCTGACACAATTAACCATGAAAATCAAGTAGGCATGGAAAATACAAATTCAAACAAAATGTGTGGAACATCGCACCAATCCCAAAATCATCATCCAGGTTGCTTCTTATTTATTTGTTTATTTATTTAAGACATTTGTATTTGGCCCTTCTCACCCCTCAGGGGACTCAGGGTGGAGCACAGCATATTCAATGGCAGGACACAAAACCATAGATATATACAAACATTAAAATCACTTATATGCACATTAAAAGTTGCTTATGTCAGTTCCGTGAGAGTTATTGCACCTTAATTATGCTGCTTGCCAAACGCCCGCTTCTACAGCCAGGATTTCGCCATTTTCTAAAGACCGGGAGGGAGGAGACCGGTCTGACATCGCTGGGGAGGGAGCTCCACAACCAGCAGGAACTTGTGTGTGGTGGGCAGGAATGGCCTTTTAACCTTTGGGGTGGCTGAGGAGTGCAGAGTCAATCTTTAGGCTCAATAGCCTTATTAAAGCAAAACAGAAATACCTCCTGGATAGAAAAACCTTGGAGCTCACTGTCTTGCTACTTCTCATCTTCTCAAGAAGGTAAACGGTAAAAAAGTCCACGCATTTTGCCTACAAAGTGTGTCCTCACAGGGAGAAACAAAAAAAGAGGAAGTAACAAGATGGCGATTGTTTGCATGGCCTTCCCCAGGCAATTTAAACCTAAAGGGAAGTTCCCTCATAGAATTCCTTTACTACATTGTCAGGGGGGGAGGGGGGGGAGATAGTGGCTAGCAGTAAAGAGAAAGACAACGCACTTTAAAAAATAGAAGGAATCCCTGAGCTTGGCCCTGTCTCTAGGCTAGCTACTCATTGAGGACTAGAAACTTGATGAAACAAAGACCTTTTCAGCCCCAGAATGAAACTCAACACTGGCCATAAGGAGAGCTGTTCAACAGTGGCACTCTCTGCCTCAGAGTCCGGTGGAAGCTCCTTCCTTGGGGGCTGGATGTGCTGTCAGTGATGCTTTGATTGTGCTTTTCCTGCGTGGTCTCTTCCAACTTTGTTATTCTGATTCTATTATTCTAGTCTGCATTCAAGGAGGACGGCCTATGGAGGGGAGTCCCCGTCTCTGTTGTTGCTGCTCTGGGCTGATCTTCCCACCCAAAATAATGCAACAGCCAGAGTTCTGGGCAAAAGAAATGCCAAGATGGACAAGTGGGAAGGGGTCCCCAGAAGGGCCACTGAAGAAGGCTGCCTTTGGAAGCCAATGGTCCCTCTCAGCTGGGTCTGTTTATCTCGGAGAAGAGAAGGTTGAGAGAAAGGGACCACGGGTCAACGTTTGAAAGGAGGTCTCATTTGGGGAGTGGGGGGGTGGGGAGCAAGTCTGGAGACTTGGACACAATGGAGAAATGGAGTCAAAGGGCAGGAAGAGGGGGCCTTGCTAGACATGGAAGGGACCATGTGGGCCTTTTAGTCCAACCCCCTTCTGCCATGCAGGAAAAGCACCACCAAAGCCATCTTGACAGATATCCAAGCTTTAAAAGCTTCCAAGGAAGGAGCCTCCGCCAGACTCTGAGGCAGAGAGTTCCACTGCTGAACATCTCTCACAGTCAGGAAGTGCTTCCTAAGGTTCAGGTGGAATCTCCTTTCCTGTCATAGAATCAAAGAATCAAAGAGTTGGAAGAGACCTCATGGGCCATCCAGTCCACCCCCATTCTGCCAAGAAGCAGGAACATTGCATTCAAATCACCTCTGACAGATGGCCATCCAGCCTCTGTTTCAAAGCTTCCAAAGAAGGAGCCTCCACCACCCTCCGGGGAAGGCAGAGAGTTCCACTGCTGAACGGCTCTCACAGTCAGGAAGTTCTTCCTCGTGTTCAGAAGCACGAATATTGCATTCAAATCACCCCTGACAGATGGCCATCCAGCCTCTGTTTCAAAGCTTCCAAAGAAGGAGCCTCCACCACACTCCCTCTGGGGCAGAGAGTTCCATTGCTGAATGGCTCTCACAGTCAGGAAGTTCTTCCTCGTGTTCAGGTGGAATCTCCTCTCTTGTAGTTTGAACCCATCCTGACGGAAGGAGCTGCTGCTTTCTTGGGGTCTGGTGGTGCTCCCTTCCTTCTCTGGAAGCAGAGAAGGAAGGCCATCTCTCAGGAGGGCTTGGATGGTGTCTTCTTTCTCAGCAGAAGGGCACTTGAGTGGTCCTGGGGAATCTCTCAGCTTCTGTGCTTCTGTGGGTTCCTTCCTTCCTTCCTGGGCCAGAGCCCAAGGGGCCCCTTCTGCAGGGGGCCACCAAAGGAGGAGGAGGGCTCCTGTGTTGGAGGAAGGGAGGCCTGGCATGGTTCTGCGTGTGACAGCCGTCTCTGTGGGGAAGGGTCTCTTTCCATGTCAACAGACCTGCTTCCTGTGTGGGCCTCCCCCTCATCCTCCTCAGGGGAAAGGTCCTGCCAAGTCCAGCGCTCTGGCTCCCTTCTTCAGCCGCACACTGAGCTCCCAGGGCGGTCAGCAGCTCTTGCAGGTGCCGTGGTCATTAGCCCTGTGCCAACGCCATCGTTGTGCCTCCTTTGACCTGGAATCATTGAGTTCGAAGAGACTGCATGGGCCATCTAGTCCAGCCCTCTTTCGCCACGCAGTAAAAGCACAATCAAAACACCCTGACAGATGGCCATCCAGTTTCTGTTTAAAAGCCTCCAAGGAACTTCCACCAGGCAGAGAGTTCCACTGCTGAACAACTCTTCTCACGGTTAGGAAGTTCTTCCTTATGTTCAGGTGGAATCTCCTTTCCTGTACAGACGGCCCCCAAGTTACAAACAAGAGAGGTTCTGTAGGTTTGTTCTTAAGTTGAATTTTTTTGTAAGTCGGAACAGGGACACAAGTAGGGATAAGTGTAACTCCAGCCAAGTATATGATATTTTTAGCTTTGGAGAGCATAGGGAAGGCTGAACACCCTTTTGGGGTTTCCTTTGCTCCTTTCCCCTCACTTCCTGTCCCTGTGAGAATTGGATTTTGGAAAATGTGGCATGTTGTGGAAACAAAGCTTGGCGATAAGGCTTCAGTGGAGACCCCTTTCCCCCTGATAATAACTCTTCCTGGGGGGTGGTGGGGGGGTTCTCTCCCTTCCTGTGTCTCAACCCTGTTCTTAGTTAGGAGTTGTTTGTAAATTGGATGCTTGTAATGCTTGTAACTCAGGGGCTGCCTGTCATTGGAAGCCATGGCTCTGAGTCGTGGTCTCCAGGGCAGCAGAAAACAAGCCTGCTCCCTCTTCCTTATGGCAGCCTTTCAGGTATTTCAGGTATTGACCTGAAGCTTTGCCTCTCTTCCTCTGGACTTCCTCAGTCCCCCGATGCCCACTACCATTATTTTCATTCTATTTATTTATATCCCACTTTATCCTCCAAAGGGGACTCAAACCAGCATCTCTGCAAAAGCCACTGGGATCTCTCCGGCTGGCCGGCAGGGCCACCCCACCCCACTTTGCCTCCCCAAATGTGCTCAGAGGCTTTCCCCCAGCTGGATGGGAGTGGGCCTCTCTCAGGGCTGGTCAGAAGGGAGCAAACGGCCCCAGGAGAGTGTCCATGTCCATGCCTTGTGACCTCTTGAGACGGAAACTGACCTCAAGGCAACTGCTATCTCTAGAAAGGAAAACAAGACCCAGCAGCCCCACTTCAAGCGTCATCATCTGACCGGCCTCAGAAGTGGCCATTTGGGGCTCCAGCTCTGCTGGACACACGGCCTCGGACCTCAGAGGCTGGTCCTGGGTGCTGTGACTGAGACACAGAGGCCGCTTGCACTTTGCTCCACTCTCAAACTGGGGACAATTGCCGTGACATCATGGCTCAATGAATACCTGGAAATTTTACAAGTGCGCGCCAGCCAGTGGCTGCTTCACAAAGCCCTCCTCCTATCATTTCCCATCTTGAGCCTTTCTGCTCCGAATGCCAGCTTTTGTTCCAGCCTTGCGGTCCATTGTGTCTAGCAAGCACCCATCTCAAACACTATTTACATTTGCAGAAACGGCATTCTTTCTGCAGTCCCAGCTGTTCCCCTTTCCCCTGGTTTCTCAATCCCGCCTTGAGGACAATTCCATGGGATGGAAAAGGTTTTCCCTCTTGCTCCTGGCCCAGCCATAATTTCCTGACGCAATCCTGCCTGCAGAACCACTGCCCTCCCCCATAACTCATTTTGAAGCCTTCCTGACCAGGTGTGTGAGACTTTGAGCCAAAACGCTCAACCCAGTCCCTTGCCAGAAACCCTTCTTCAGGAAACCTCAGGCCGTGGGCCACAAATCCACACTCTTTCTAGTGACATCATCTGCAGAACCAGTTCATAGAATCATAGATCATAGAGTTGGAATCATAGATCATAGAGTTCTGGTTCCCTGGAGACTAGGACGCGAAACAATGGCTTCAAACTACAAGAGAGGAGATTCCATCTGAACATGAGGAAGAACTTCCTGACTGTGAGAGCCGTTCAGCAGTGGAACTCTCTGCCTTCCTCGGAGTGTGGCGGAGGCTCCTTCTTTGGAAGCTTTTAAGCAGAGGCTGGGTGGCCATCTGTCAGGGGTGATTTGAATGCAATATTCCTGCTTCTTGGCAGAATGGGGTTGGACTAGATGATGGTCCATGAGGTCTCTTCCAACTCTGATTCTATGATTCTATGAAAAGACTGCATGGGTCATCTAGTCCACCCCCTTCTTCCATGCAGTAAGGGCACAATCAAAGCACCCCCAACAGATGGCCATCCAGACTCCAAAGAAGGAACTTCTGTTGCACTCTGAAGCAGAGAGTTCCACCGCTGAGCAGTTCTTCTTGCGGTCAGGAAGTCATTCCTAATGTTCAGGTGGAGCCTCCTTCCCTGCCATTGGAACCCATGTCTCCATTGAGTCCTAGTCTCCAGGGCAGTCGTAAACAAGGCCTTCTCCCTCTTCCTTGTGACAGCCTTTTAAATATACAAACATGGCCCTCATGTCTCCTTTCAGCCTTCTCTTCTGCAGGCCAAACAGACCCATCTCTTTAAGCCTCTCCTCAGAGGGATTCATGGTCTCCAGACTTTTGACCCTTTTAGTTGCCTTCCTCTGGGCACCTTCCAGCTTGAATACAATATCTCTCTTGAATTGTGGAGCCCAGAACCACACACTGTATTATTCCAGGTGAGGTCTATTTAAAGTGGAATTTTATTTATTTGTCGTGTCAGAGCAACCAGTCCATTATATTACATTTCTAACAGAACAAAGCAAACAAACAGAAAAATACAAAACTTGTGAGTTTGGGAGTTGGTTAAATGTCCTTTGACCAGTATCTGGCCACTTGGAGTGCCTCTGGTGTTGCTGCAAGAAGGTCCTCCCTTGTGCATGTGGCTGGGCTCAGCTTGCATTGCAGCAGGTGGTCAGTGGTTTGCTCTTCTCCACACTCGCATGTCGAGGATTCCACTTTGCAGCCCCATTTCTGAAGGTTGGCTCTGCATCTCGTGGTGCCAGAGCGCAGTCTGTTCAGCGCCTTCCAAGTCGCCCAGTCCTCTGTGTGCCCAGGGGGGAGTCTCTCATCTGGTATCTCCAACGGATTGAGGTGCTGGGTTTGAGCCTGCCACTTTTGGACTCTCGCTTGCTGAGGTGTTCCAGCGAGTGTCTCTGTAGATCTTAGAAAACGATGTCTAGATTTAAGTCGTTGACGTGCTGGCTGATACCCACCAAGGGATGAGCTGGAGATGTCTCTGCCTTGGTCCTTTCACTATTGGCTGCCACTTCCCGGCGGATGTCAGGTGGTGCAATACCGGCTAAGCAGTGTAATTTCTCCCGTGGTGTAGGGCGCAGACACCCCGTGATAATGCGGCATGTCTCATTAAGAGCCACATCCACTGTTTTAGCGTGGTGAGATGTGTTCCACACTGGGCATGCGTACTCAGCAGCAGAGTAGCACAGCGCAAGGGCAGATGTCTTCACTGTGTCTGGTTGTGATCCCCAGGTTGTGCCAGTCAGCTTTCATATGATATTGTTTCGTATGATATTGTTTAAAGTGGAATAGAGAGGCACCATGACTTCCCTTGATCCAGACACTTGACTCCTTTGGATGCAGCCCAACATCCCATTGGCTTTGTTAGCTGCAGCATGACACTCCTGGCTCATGTTCCTCTTCCTATCCATGAAGACTCCAAGATCTTTCTCACATGGACTGTTGTTGGGCCAGGTGTCACCCATCCTGTATCTCTGCATTGACTTAGGCAGACTGTTTCTGCCTGAGTCAACTTTCCTACCCTTCTCTTGCTGAAATTCATTGTGTTGCTTTTGGCCAATCAGCTCTCTTAATCTGTTGAGGTCATTTTGAATTCTGATCTTAGCCTCTGGAGTATTAGCTCTCTCTCCCAATTTGGTGTCACCTGTAGTCCTGATCAGCACACCCTCTGAACCAGGGTTCCTCAAACTAAGGCCCGGGGGCCGGATATGGCCCTCCAAGGTCATTTACCTGGCCCTCGCTCAGGGTCAACCTAAGTCTGAAACGACTTGAAAGCACACAACAGCAGCAACAATCCTATCTTATCGGCCAAAAGCAGGCCCACACTTCACATTAAAATATATTTCTTAACATTGATCTTCATTTTAATAATTGTAGTGTTTTTAAGTGGTTTTTTTCTGCACTACAAATAAGATATATGCAGTTTGCACAGGAATTCATTCATGTTTCTTTCAAATCCTAATCCGGCCCTCCAACAGTTTGAGGGACTGTGACCTGGCCTTCTGTTTAGAAAGTTTGAGGACCCTTGCTCTAAACCTTCACCCAGTCATGAATAAAGATGTTGCAGAGTGCTGGGCCCAGGACCAGACACTCTTTATGGCACCCAAGTGGTCACTTCTTTCCAGGATGAAGAGGAGGAGCCTTTGGGGAGAAGCACCCCTTGGGTTCGGTGGCTTAACCAATTGCAGCTCCACCTCAGAGTAGCATTGCCTCGCCCACGTTTCACGAGTCCGTTTGCGGAAGATCCCGGGGGCCCTTGTCAAAGGCCTTCCGGAAACCCATCCCTTATGCTTTCCCGTCTTGGCCCATCATGCCCATCCATTGGGAAGAGAGATGAAGCGAGTGCCTGTGCCTCAAGGCCCTTCCTCCTCCTTGGCCGCCCCTTGAGCTCTTCTCTGCAGAGTCCCAAAAGGAAAGAGCAGTGGTCAGTGGGGGCAACAAGTCCTGGCAAGTTTGTTGGTTCCAGGCTATCATTGCTGACTCGGAGATGGGTGAATGGGCCTTGATAGCTCTGTACATGGCTGTGGGAATCACCACCGTGAGCTTTTCATTGAGAGCGTGGCTGTGTGTTTGACTCAGAGGGCGGCACCCTTGGTGACTCATCCTGCCGCCTGCAGCGTGCTGCTGTTGCCCTTGGCTCAAGGTCAAGGCGGAAGAGCGGCTCCCGCTGGCAAAGGCCTGCCTGGCCGCCCTCCCCTGGGCCCATGGGGACTGACCGCCAGAGAGAGACAGGCTTGGCCCTGCCTCTCCTTGCACTGCCTTTTGCCAATCTGTGGACAGGAGTCCCCAGGGGTGGTCACTCCTTTTTCTACCTTTTGTGGGGGTCGGACAGAGTCCGGTCGGTCTGCCCTGCGTTTTGTTGCTACCATGCTCTTGGGCCTCGGAGGACCCTTCTGTGCTCTTGGAGAGGCTGGTCAGATTATCCTATATCCATAGGCCAGGCCGAGGGAGAAAACCCTGGACCGCAGTCCGGCCAATTCTTTGAAGGAAGTCCCTGGGTGAAACATGCCCACTGCTCGGAGGACACACACCTCCGTCTCCCCTCCTTGCCTGGATGGAGGGACGTCCTAGCCGGTCACTCTCTTCTTCTGCTCTGGCCAGGCCTCCTCACCTGGAGTAACCCTGTGTCCAGTTCTGAGCAAACCAATTGGAGCTGGAAGGCCTCCAGAAAAGGGTGGCTGGAATGATACAAGGTTTGGCAACCAAGCCCAGTGAGGAAGGGCCGATGGAGCGGAATATGTTTGGCTTGGAGAAGGAAAGGCTGAGAAAGGGGGATAGGAGAGCCAGGTTTCCATACTGGAAAGGATGTCACATCAAGGAGGGATGGGCCAGCTTGTGACTGGGACATACATGGTGGAGCCATGGAAAGCGATGTGAAGAGCGTCCTCACAGTAAGAGCTGTTTGTCAAATGGGGCTTCTCCCTGGGAATCTGGTAGTCCCCTATGGAGGTTTTTAGCCGGGGGCTGGATGGGCATCTGTTGGGAGTGCTTTGACTGTGCCTCCCTTCCGAGCAGAAGGGGGTTGGACTGGATGGCCCTTGGGGTCCCTCCCAACTTGCTTTAGGTGTACTGTTATGTTGTGTATCGAGTCCTTCAGGAGATGCTAGCGGGGTACAAATAAAGTTTAATAATAATAATAATAATAATAATAATAATAATAATAAATAACTCCAGGATCCCCCTCCCTTGCTGCCCCAGTCCTTCCGCATCCTTCAGGTAAAGGTGATGCAGGCGTTCTCTCTGGGAAGCTGGGTCAAGGCTCCTGACCCTTGGCCCTGACCCTTGGCCCTTGTGTTGCCTTGGGCTTTGTGGCACAAGTGTGGACACAGGGGGCTGGCCATGCGCTGCTGCTTCTGGGCAGTGTTCCTGGCCTTTCTGTGGCCGCACACTCCTCGGCCGGGCAGCCCCTCGTGGTCAAGAATAGCTCTGTGGAGCAGAAGCGGCGGATTACAAGCGCACTCCGTCCGTCCACGAAGGGCTGGCGCCTCTTCCCGCTTTTTAGTGCCTAGCATTCTGTGTTTACTCCGCTGTGAGCACAAAGAGGCCCATTGTGTGCGCAAGGAAGGGCTGGTCTGCCCGGCGGGAGCGTAACACATCCTCAAATGTTTTCTTCGGCCGAGGAGATAACATCGGGGCCTGCCTGCGCAGGGGGACAGGGGCCGGGACCCCCGCGGCCACACAAAGACCCCAGAAGAATAGCGTGCGCTGCACCAGCCGCCCGCACATCCTCCCCCCAGCCCCGTGCGCGGGGGCCATTGTTCCTTTGGGTGTTCCTTCCAAAAAAGAAACTCTCTCTCTCTCTGTCTCTCTCTCTCTCCCCGGCGAAGGGTGCCAAGTGCTCTTGAGATAAGCGAGGCCGCTTGAGCCCTCCTTGCCTTTCTTCAGAAAATAATATTGAGCCAAAATAGCTCATTGGCAGGACTTCCCTTGCAGAGAGGGCGCTGGCCAGGGAGGCAATAAAAGGCAGCCGGCCGGCCGGGAGGAGGAGGAGGAGGAAGGAGGAGAACCAGGAGGAGGAGGAGGAGGAAGAAAGCCCTGGGGCAGGCGCACCGCAGCGTTGGCCTCTTCTCAGGACAGGTGCCCTCATGGGGGGATCTGGTGGGAGGGGGTTATGGGGCTGCAGGGGGATGTGACCCCAGCAAAGTAGTGGGTGCAAGGCTTCTCTTCTCTTCCCTTGAGGGAGGCACCAGGTTTCAAGCCTGCAAGTCCAAGAGGGAGGCTTGAACATTAGGAAGAACTTCCTGACTGTGAGAGCCGTTCAGCAGTGGAACTCTCTGCCCCGGAGTGTGGTGGAGGCTCCTTCTTTGGAAGCTTTTAAGCAGAGGCTGGATGGCCATTTGTCAGGGGTGATTTGAATGCAATATTCCTGCTTCTTGGCAGAAAGTGGTAGGACTGGATGATGGCCCATGAGGTCTCTTCCAACTCTTGGATTCTATGATTCTATGATTCTATGAGGCTGACGGGGATGGTGGTTAAAGCCTGGTGGGTTCTGGGTCTTGTGGGTGACCTGGCTGCACAGGTGAAAGCACCTTGCTCTAGTCAGCCAGCCGTGATGCGCCCGGAGAGACGTTCTTTGAGGAACTTGAGGGAAGGATTGGGAATTGTTGATTACTTTTTCACAGCAACCACGATGGGGGCAAATCTCATTTGCTGGATTTATGAATTGGAGGAATATTATCAGAAGCAGAAGTGTGGGTCTATAATACTCTCTAAAGCAGTGGTTCTCAACCTGGGGTCCCCAGATGTTTTTGGCCGTCAACTCCCAGAAATCCTAACAGCCGGTAAACTGGATGGGATTTCTGGGAGTTTATTTTATTTATTTATTTTATTTATTTATTATTCAAACTTCTATGCGGCCACTCCCCTGGGGCTCAGAGCGGCTTACAAGAACAGGCTAAAATTTAACACAATTTAAAAACAGTTTAAAACAATTTAAAAACAGCAATATCAAGGATCAAAGGCCTGTCGAAACATGCCCTGCGGAAAGCTGATAAGTCCCGCAAGGCACGGACTCTGGCAGAGTATTCCAGAGTGATGGTGCCACTGCTGTGAAGGCTCTGCGCCTGGTTGCCGTTAGATGCAAGATCTTGACACTGGGGACTTCCAATAGATCTTGGTCCTCAGAACAGAGGGATCTCTGGGGTTGGGAGGGGGTGAGGCGGTCCCTCAGGTACATCGGCCCCAGACCATGCAAGGCCTTCAAGGTGAGTCCCATCCCTTTGAAAGTGATCCGGTGCTCAATTGGTAACCAATGCAGCTGCAGGAAGATTGGGGTGATGTGGCATCTCATCGGAATTCCCGCAAGAAGCCGAGCAGCTGCATTTTGTACCAACTTGAGCTTCCGGATCACCAACAGAGGAAGGCCAATGGAGAGGGCATTACAGTAGTCCAGTGTTGAGATGACTGTGGCCTGGATCACCGTAGCCAGGTCGTCCCTGGACAGGGAGGGGGCCAGCCGTCTAGCCTGCCACAGGTGAAAGAAGGCGGTTCTGCTCACAGCAGAGACCTGGACCTCCATCCTCAGCAGAGTGTCCAAAAGGACTCCTAGACTCTTGACCAACGATGACGGGCGTAGCGCCGCGCCATCCAGGGTTGTAGGCCAAAAACATCTGGGGACCCCAGGTTGAGAACGACTGCTCTAAAGGGAGTGGAATGATAGGGGGTAAAAATCAACACATGAGCTTCCTAGATTAGGTTCTGTAGTTTTGCATATGTAGTATGCACACGTTAATGCAGGGATGTGCTAGTCAAAAAAACTTAGTGAACAAACCCTGAGTCAACTTACATTGATGTCAGGGTTAGTATTCCACCTTCGTTCTTATCCAAAAGGCACCATCCCATTGCACTATGTAAGAAAATTGAAAAATATTTCTGTTCCTGGTTTGAAAGTGTCATTTCCTGTTTTTGCTTTGGAGGGGAGAGGGGTCAGCCTCCACAGCCCTGCCTCTGATGCTGCTTTGAACATAGGTGGTGCTGAGCTACTGGCAACCTGTGGGTCTGCTGAGCCTCAGCCCATTCCCCAGTCAAGCCAGTCTTGCTGCCAGGAAGCTCCTCCTGGTTTTTAGGAAGAGATTTCCATAGCATGTCCGAGTTGGAAGGGGCCACAAGGGCCCTCTCTTCCAAGGCTGTTCTGCAAATATGCAACTGAAGTGCTCTTGGGCTCGGCAATGCTCCTGTTAGGTGGATTTTAAGGGCCTCTTAACTGTGGCTCCTCTTCATAGATTCATAAAGTCTTAGAGTTGGAAGAGACCTCCTGGGCCATCCAGTCCAACCCCATTCTGCCAAGAAGCAAGAATATTGCGTTCAAATCACCCTTGACAGATGGCCATCCAGCCTCTGCTTCAAAGCTTCCAAAGAAGGAGCCTCCACCACACTCCCTCCGGGGCAGAGAGTTCCACTGCTGAACGGCTCTCACAGGAAGTTCTTCCTTGTGTTCAGGTGGAATCTCCTCTCTTGTAGTTTGAAGCCATTGGTCTGCGTCCTAGTCTCCAGGGAAGCAGAATACAAGCTTGCTCCCTCCTCCTCCCTGTGGCTTCCTCTCACATAGTTATA
The DNA here is from genome assembly GCF_037176765.1 of Anolis sagrei. Classification (NCBI taxonomy): domain Eukaryota; kingdom Metazoa; phylum Chordata; class Lepidosauria; order Squamata; family Anolidae; genus Anolis; species Anolis sagrei. The sequence goes on along the minus strand of NC_090023.1, from coordinate 274,149,483 downwards.
AATGGCTATCATGCCATGTCTTCATCCTGGAAATGAGTGACTGGTGGAGTGCCACAGGGTTGGATCCTGGTGCTGGTCAACGTCTTTCTTCATGGCTTAGAAGAAGGTTTAGAGGGCATACTGAGCAAGTTTGCAGGTGACACCAAATTGGGAGAGAGAGGACGGGATCAGGATTCAAAGCAACCTTGACAGGTCAGAGAGCTGATTGGCCAAAACCAATAACATGAATTTCAGCAAGGAGAAGGGAAGGATACTTGACTTGGGCAGAAAAAGTGAAATGCAAAGGTACAGGATGCAGACACCTGGCCTGACAAGTCCACGTGAGAAAGATCTTGGGGTCTTCATGGACAACAGGTTGAACATGAGCCAAGAGCGTGATGCCACAGATTTAAATAATAAATAAATAAATAAATAAATAAATAGCCAGCAGGATTTTGGGCTGTACCCAAAGGAGTCTAGTGGCGCCACTTGACCAAAGCAGAAGAGAGAGGCTCCATGATCGAGGGAAGTCCCGTTGCCTCTCTCTTCTGCTTTGGTCAGACCTCGTCACCTGGAATCACACTGTATCCAGTTCTGGGCCCCATGGTTTAAAAGAGAGATTGGCTCTAAGCTGGAAGGTGACCAGAGGAAGAGGGCGACTCGAAGGATGAAACGTCTGGAGACCAGGCATCATCCCTATGAGGAGCGTCTTAAAGAGCTGGGGATGTTCAACCTGCAGAACAGAAAGCTGAGAGGAGGCATGAGAGGAACCATGTATAAGTATGTGAAAGGCTGTCATAAGGAAGAGGGAGGGGGGTTGTGTTCTGCTTCCCTGGCTGGATGACCATCAGTTGAGGGTGCTTTCATAGAATCATAGAATCAAAGAGTTGTTAGAGAGACCTCAGGGGTCATCATCCAGTCCAACCCCATTCTGCCAAGAAGCAGGAATATTGCATTCAAATCACCCCTGACAGATGGCCATCCAGCCTCTGTTTAAAAGCTTCCAAAGAAGGAGCCTCCAGCACGCTCCAGGGCAGAGAGTTCCACTGCTGAACGGCTCTCACAGGCAGGAAGTTCTTCCTCATGTTCAGATGGAATCTCCTCTCTTGTAGTTTGAAGCCATTGCTCCATTGCGTCCTAGTCTCCAGGGAAGCAGAAAGGAAGCTTGCTCCCTCCTCCTCCCTGTGGCTTCCTCTCACATATTTATACATGGCCCTTATCATATCTCCTCTCATCCTTCTCTTCTTCAGTCTAAACATGCCCAGCTCCTTAAGCCACTCCTCATAGGGCTTGTTCTCCAGACCCTTGATCATTCCAGCTTGTCAGTGATTATGCTTTTCCTGCATGGCAAGGGGTTGGGCTAGATGTCCCGTGTGGTCCCTTCCAATTCCATGATTCAGTGGAAGGTGGCCAGGCCCCTTCTGTTGAATGTCCTTCAGAGAAGGCGCCTTCCCCACCCTCTGGGGCTTTCCATGTTTCTCTCTCTGAACAATGGGAGCCTTCTTCCCAGTGTTTGGGAGGATCTCTTCTCCTTTCTTTTCAGAGGCTCTGATGGTTGTACCTTTCTTTTGTTATTGAAGGCCCCGTGCCTGAGGGGAGGCAGGGGAGAAAGGGACAGGCAGGAGGGCGGGCAGGCGGCTGTTTTGCTAAGGCTTGCAAGAACTTGCCAGAGGCGCCCGACTGGCCATTTTCAGGGTGGACAGCGGACGCCTGCTGCGCTCCAATCCTGCTCCAGAGCCCTTCCTTGTACGCTCCCCCAGAGAAAATATTCCAGTCTTCCACGTGTATTCCGCACATGTAGTGGCTGAATTCCTGCGTGTGCATCGAAACCGGCTGAGCACGGATGGGGTGGGGTGGGAGGTGGGGGGTGGGGTGGGGGGTGTCTCAGCAGAAGTTTCTCTGTATGTTCCTCAGAGCAGAGTGGGAAAGGGTGCAAAATGTCCATTTCATGGCTGGGCACAGCAGTGGCTAAAAGGCGGCTGCATTTGTGTCTCTTTTGTGGAGGGAAAAAGTGGGGGTAGAAATAATAGTAATAGTGGGTTGTTGTAGGTTTTTTTGGGCTATATGGCCATGTTCTAGAGGCATTTTCTCCTGACGTTTCGCCTGCATCTATGGCAAGCATCCTCAGTGGTAGTGAGGTACCTGAGGATGCTTGCCATAGATGCAGGCGAAACGTCAGGAGAAAATGCCTCTAGAACATGGCCATATAGCCCGGAAAAACCTACAACAACCCAGTGACTTCTACCCAGGGGGTAGAAATAATAATAATAGTGGGTTGTTGTAGGTTTTTCCGGGCTATATGGCCATGTTCTAGAGGCATTTTCTCCTGATGTTTCGCCTGCATCTATGGGAAGCATCATCAGTGGTAGTGAGGTACCTGAGGATGCTTGCCATAGATGCAGGCGAAACGTCAGGAGAAAATGCCTCTAGAACATGGCCATATAGCCCGGAAAAACCTACAACAACCCAGCGACTCCGGCCATGAAAGCCTTCGACAATAATAATAGTGACAACAACAGTGATCAGGTGGTGGCATGGCTGTCCTGAGTGCTCAGAGATGCCACTTACTCCCCATCCATCGTAGTCCGTTGAAACCAGGAATCAGCTGGGGGAGTTTAGAGGGTTTGGCGTCGCATGCCATGCGCCCTGTGCTGGTGGGACACGGCTTTCCTCCTTGTTACCAGAGACGTTACCCAGGCAGAGAGAGTTGGTTGCACAGGGTGTGGCACATGGCTTTGTCTGAGCAATGTAAAAGAAGTTTAGAAAGAGGAGAAACCAAAAAGAATTGGTTCAAGGTGATGTGGAAGCCATGGGTACGATATAGGAATGTGCCGGAGTAATCGCTAATTAAAAGCACCCTCAGGTGAAATGCTGGTTCACCTAGCTAAAGAAAAGCAAGGGGAGGAAAAAAAGTCAACTGTGGGCAGTGGAGTGACTGGATCAGAGCCCGAAGGCTGTGTATAATGGGTCAGGTGGGGCCGCTGGAGTGAAGGTGCGACTTACAGTGAAGGTGCGACTTAAGGAGCTCCATTGGCTGCCGTTCATTTTCCGGTCCCAATTCAAGGTGCAGGTTCTTACCTACAAAGCCCTGAACGGTTTGGGACCTGCCTACCTGCGTGACGGCATCTCTGTGTACGAACCTACACGATCTCTCCGTTCATCTGGAGAGGCCCTGCTCGCACTCCCACCTTCTTCTCAGGCGCGATTGGTGGGGATGAGGGAGAGGGCCTTCTCGGTGGTGGCCCCCCAACTCTGGAACTCACCTCCCAGGGATATCAGGCATTGGCAATCTTTAAGAGGAGCCTGAAAATGCGGCTGTTCCAATGTGTCTTCCCAGAATAAGGAAATAATTCCCAGCAAAATGTCCCCAAATGCACTTTAACTATTTGTTGGATTGCGCTCCCCTCACTTCTTTAAAACACTTCTTACCAGATATATCCTACCTTGTTCATGCCCAGCGTTTATTTTTTAACTTTTAACTACTACATTTGGCCCGGCCATAGATTTTAAAATCCTTGCATGTTAATGTTTATATGTGATTTCTTTAACTGTATTGTTGTTATTTTTGGTTTATTGCTTTCTTGTTATTGATGTGTTGTTGGGCTCGGCCTCATTTAAGCCACTCCGAGTCCCATGGGAAGATGGAAGCGGGGTATAAATAAAGTATTATTATTATGTATTGTCGAAGGCTTTCATGGCCAGAATCACTGGGTTGTTGTAGGTTTTTCCGGGCTATATGGCCATGTTCTAGAGGCATTCTCTCCTGACGTTTCGCCTGCATCTATGGCAAGCATCCTCAGAGGTTGTGAGCTCTGTTGGAAGTAGGTTTATATATCTGTGGAATGACCAGGGTGGGACAAAGGACTCTTGTCTGCTGGAACTAGGTGTCATTGTTTCAACTGACCACCTTGATTAGCATTTGATGGCTTGGAAGTGCCTGGGGGAATCTTTTGTTGAGAGATGATTTGATGTGCCTGATTGTTTACTCTCTGTTGTTCTGCTGTTGTAATTTTTGAGTTTTTTAATATATTATTATTATTATTATTATTATTATTATTATTATTATTAAGTGGATCTCAATAAGGAGGAGGCTGTGTGCACTGATGGTCCTTGGGTTTAGGAGTTGGGTTGCTTGCCTGCCTTGGGCAGTGTTGTATGATGAAACTCCGAGTCCCCTAAGTCCCAAGTGGACTCCTCTCAGTCCAGCAGATCTTCCTTTCTTCCTTCTCTGGAGGTTTTGAAGCAGAAGTTGGCCATCTGTTGGGAGTGCTTGGATGGTGCCTTCCTGTCTGGCAAAAGGGGGCTGGACTGGATGGCCCTTGGGGTCTCCTGCAACTCCATGTTCCTATGAGAGGACTTGACCCCAGCCCTGACCGGCCCAGTGGCTGCACAAAGGGGTGACCTGACCAGGTTGCGGCCTATGCACCCAACACACCATTCCCTCCCCAGGGTTCTTTAGAGAAGTAATGCAGGCATCCATCCTCAAACCGCAGCCCTCCAGCTGTTTTGGCCTCCAACTCCCAGAATTCCTGGGCATTGAACAAGCTGGCTAGGGCTTCTGGGAGCTGGAGGCCCAAACAGCTGGAGGGCCGTAGTTTGAGGGTCCCTAAAGTCATGTATTTCTCCATCTAAACAACTGCCTAACTCACTGCAAGAGACTACAAAACTAAACCATGCAAGCACACATAACTGCGTAAACATACGCATCCTACAAATGCATGACTGCAGGGACAGTCCTACCAACGGAGCCCTCCTTGTCTGTGGACTTTTAGCCAGATAATGCCATGGAGCCCCCCTTCCTCCTTTGGATAGCATTCCTCTGAGCTGGACCTCTTCAACCTGTGGCCCTCCAGGTGTTTGGCCCTCTAACCCACAGAAGGCCCAATGGCCAGCTTGTGCAATGGTCAGGGATTCTTGGAAGAGGAGTCCAAAACTCCTGAAGGGTGAAAGGGCCTCTCGTATTTGCTCCATTGTAGTTGCAAAGAATGATGAACACATCCCAGCCTTCCTTGAGGGTGGCCAAAGACTTCTCCTTAATCGGCACGGCCAGATTGTCCCCCTGAGTGAGTTCATAGACCCTCGTTAGCCATTAACGACGTTTGCCTTCTTGAGACTCTTGGTGAGCTCCTCATGGGAACGTGCCTTTTGCTGTGTTTTTGTGAAATGTTCTTGGACTCTGACCTGACCCTGGAGGCCAGGATTCAAAGGCCTCTCAGTTGTGGAAGCACAGGTCACACTCTCTCAGCCTCAGAATAAATCTTGCCAAGGAAACCTGGCAATAGGCTTGCCTTAAGCGTTTGAACCTTGGGCTGTGCCTGGCGACCAGGGTAAGATCCTCATTTGGCCATGGGAGCATATTGGGGGCCCTTGGGCATGTCACACTCTCTCAGCCCCAGGGGAAGGCTTCCCTAAGTGAGAAAGGAAGGCACGCAGCAGCCCTTAAAAAGCACCCAGTTCTTCCATGTAAGGCAGTCACACCTTAGACCGTTTAGATGCACTGGGATGCATCACAAGCACGGCTGGTGGCGACGAGGAACAGGGCCTTCTCTGTGGTGGCCCCTCGGCTGTGGAACGCCCTTCCCATGGACATAAGATCAGCTCCGACGTTAATGGTGTTTCGGAAAAAGCTAAAAACCTGGTTGTTTGAACAGGCATTCAGATAAACGGTGCAATGAATATGATGAATATAGGAACGGAATTATAGACGACGAACTGGATCACGATTTTAGTTACGAGACGTTGTTGTGTTGTTGTTGATGTGCCATTATTGTTTATTGTGCTTTCATGGTTTTTAAATCGTTCTGCTATTTTGTTATGACTGTTTTTGCTATGCTGTGAACCGCGTTGAGTCGCCTACGGGCTGAGAAACTGCGGTATACAAGCAAAGTAAATAAAACAAATAAATAAATTTTGCTGGTGGCCACTGGCCCAGAAGCTGACATTCAGGGTCATTTTACGCACATTGGCTGGGCTTGGGGGTGCAGTGACACCCACTCCAAGGTAACATGGGAATGCAAAGGGGCTGAGCATATACGTATGTGCCAAATGTATCTTGTCTCCAGCGCAGGGCCCCGCTGAGCCTGACACCTGGGACCCGGCCTGTTTTGCCCCACGGAAGATGGAGAACGAGGAGAAGGTCATCAACAAAGGCGAGGAGGACGAGATGGTAAGTGATCCGTGCTCTCCCCCTCCCCAAGCGTTTCCCCGCAGGAGGAGGCGGTCAAGCGGGGAGGGACAACAAACTCTTGATCCAGCGCAGGCTGGAGGGCAGGAGGAGGGCCAAGCCGAGGGAGCGGACCTGTCCTCCCTGCAGCGGAGCCACGTGGGCCCTCCTCCTCCGTGTTGTTGCCGCGTCCCGTGTTCAGAGCTCCCCGTCCGAGCAGCTCTGGCCTCCCCTCTGGCAGTGGGTTGCATAAGCCCGTCATGCGGAGAAGCCCTTGAAAGGCAAATCTGTTGGGGAGGCAGGAAAGGAAAGCAGGACATAGTTGGGCCATCTCTGGAAAAGCCTGCCCGAAGGTGGTGGGGCACCCTCGTCCATGTTAAGGAGAGAGAGTGGGTGAAAAGAGGGGGCCGCTTCTGTCTTGCTCTGGGCAAATCTGGGAGCAAGCAGTGGAAAAGAGTGCAGGGAATCTCCGCATGGGGAGGGCATCCAGTTACCTCCCAGAGAGAGGGGTGGGGATGGCTGCTGAGTGGCATGGGTCCTCAACCTGGAATAGGCACAAACACACAGAGAAGGGGCTCAGGGTGGACCAGTGGTGGGGGGGTGGGGGGCACACCCCATGGTGCAAGGAGGCAGGAAGGGCAAAGGCATCCACTCCGCTCCCGGTTTGCGTACAGGCAGCTGCCAGCTCTCGGCCCCTGGTCTCCCCCCCCCCCCCCCCAGGACAGCGAGGGCATCTCGAGGGGGTTTGAGGCCCTTTCACCTGACGTTTTGAGGCGTTTTCACCTGACGTTCCTTGGAGGGAACAAACAGGAAAGGAAGCTGCAAGTACAAGCCAGGGGGTCAGGCTCTGGGGTGGCCCTGAGGGGGAGGCAAGGGAGGGTGGCTGCCTCGCACACCTCCCTGCGCAGTCTGTCCAGGCCGGTCTCCCTGTCTTCCCTGCCTTTGGCTCTTGAGCTCTGCCCAGAGTACCCCCCCCCCCAACATGCTGCCCTTTCTCTCTGGGCCCCCTTCTTCCTCCTTCCCTTTCCCTGCTGGAACTCCACCTGTGTTTGGGGTTTGCTTGCCTGGGGGTGCCCTTTCCCCTTCTCCCTCCCCCTGCAACCTTCCTTCCCTTTCTAAGCACCTCCTTGCGTGGAGTGTGTCCCGCGCTGGGCCCTCCCTCTTGCCCTGCCTGTCTTTCCTTGTGAGTTGGCCCTGCTTGGCCCTGGAGCTGGCAAGAGGGCAGCCCCCCCGCCTCTGTCCCGACACCTGCTCCGCAATTCTCCTGCCCTTCCTGTCTGGCTGGGCTCCCGCTGCGCCTGTTTCCTTCATGCCGCGCTAGGAGTGCCGGTTAATGCGCCAGCCGTGGTCCTGAAGCGTGGCGGCTTCCCTGCCAGTTCTACGCTCTTGTTTTCCTCACTTGTCCTTTAGATATTGAACTGGGGTTGGGTTCAGATGGCCAGGAAAGGCCAAATGGTCAGGTGCTTCCTGAATAGAGAGGCCGTCCTGTGACTGGACTCTGGAGTGTGGTCCCGGTGGAGGGGTGGATTGATTTGTCAAAGCAGCCAAAGGGAATGCCGCTATTTTCCCCATCGTCGGGGTCTTTGGGACCTTGGTTGGGAATCTGCGGCCACGGAGACCCTTGCTGGCCTCCCCCCCCCCTTGTCCTAGCCATAGCTCCAGAATTTTCTGCTTTGCCCACCCTGTGGTGGCCACTCTAGGTGATGGGCTCATGGCACAGTCAAGGGGACTAAGATTTCCTTCTGGTTTGGAAAGCACGGAGCAACCTTTGCAAGGGAGGCCTGGCCTGTTTGGGCTCTCCAAATTTAAAACTCAGGGAAAGCCTTCTCTCTCCTGGCTGTCCTGACCAGTCAGTGTTGACCTCTGCATTGAAACCATACATGATAATGGGGCCAATGATTTCAAATGTGTTTTCATCTTATGTGTGTTTTTTTAAAGGTGTGTGTGTAAATAGCCTTCCTTGTATCTATGGATGTGACCTGAGTGGTACCGTGCTTTGTGGGCAGGTGGGAGGTGGTAGTGGTGATGATGATGATGATGGTGATGCCCCTCCCTGACTGCCCCCCCCCCCCCCCGTTCTTTCCTGCAGAAACTCTGTGGCTACAGCTTCTGCCGGTGGAGGCTGGCGCTGGTGGCGCTGGGCATGGTGCTGACGGGGGGCTTCCTGCTGCTGCTGCTCTACTGGATGCCCGAGTGGCGCGTCAAGGCCACCTGCCGGCGGGCCCCGCTCCGGGGGTGCCAGGTGGTGCTCCTCAGGACCACGGTGAGCTCGGGGGACAAAGGGGGGCGGGGGGCTGGTCAAGCGCCTCCACCCGCAGATCCACCCCAGGTGTCATGGATGCAGAAACATTTGGTATTTGCAACAGAGTAGAGTGCAGCATAGCCAGTGCTAGGGGTAAGCATAAGGTAAGAGCTCAGTTTTACTTTTCCAGGTGATAGAATCATAGAGAACCATAGAATCACGGAATGCTAGACTTGGAAGAGACCTCCTGGGCCATCATCCAGTCCAACCCCATTCTGCCAAGAAGCAGGAATATTGCGTTCAGAGCACCCCTGACAGATGGCCATCCAGCCTCTGTTTAAAAGCGTCCAAGGAAGGAGCCTCCACCACACTCCCCTTGGGGCAGAGAGTTCCACTGCTGAACAGCTCTCACAGTCAGGAAGTTCTTCCTCATGTTCAGATGGAATCTCCTCTCTTGTAGTTTGAAGCCATTGTTCCCTTGCGGCCTAGTCTCCGGGGAAGCAGAAAGGAAGCTTGCTTGATAATATACCTCTGATTTTTAAAAAGTAGATAGACCACAGAAAGTGGGATTTTCAGCCTATATGGCCATGTTCCAGCAGCATTCTCTCCTGACGTTTCGCTGCTGGAGCATGGCCATACAACCTGAACAACCCACAGCAACCCAGTGATTCTGGCCCTGAAAGCCTTTGACAACACAACGTGACCTAACTTTGGCAGAAGAGTCCTGAATGCTGAGCCTTCATCAATGCCTCTGAGTTACCTTTGAGGCAGAGAGGGGCCTCTTGATGCTCCCTTCTCAAACAAAGGGGAGTAAAGGCACACTGAACTCTTTTGGGAGGAAGAAGGCAGGGAGGAAAACACCTTGAGTTTCCTAGATCTAAGGAAACAGGTAAATAACAAGATGGCAGGTTTCTGGGTCAGGGCCAGTGCCTCATTGCTCTAGATATACAGTATAGTTTCCGCATTTCCATCTACGAACCCACGCGTTCTCTTCGATCATCTGGAGAGGCCCTGCTCGTGATCCCACCGGGATCAGGGCCTTTTCCGTGGTGGCCCCCCGACTCTGGAACACCCTCCCCAAAGACCTTAGACAGGCCCCTTCATTGGCTGCCTTCAGAAAGAACTTGAAGACCTGGCTTTTCCGATGCGCCTTCCCAGATTAGGAAATCTCCACCACCAAGTCCCATAAGCACTTTACCAGAACCAATGACTGCTGCACATCGCACATCGCACTTGCCCTGGAAGCCCTATATACACCTCCTGTCACATCAGCACTTTTAATCCTTGTACCCATTGCTCTGGCCCGGCCCAGTTTTATTGTGTTTACTGTATTGTGCCTGTTGTTTATTTTGCTTTAGTCTGTTTTTAATTGTTTGATTTGCTTAGATTGTATTGTTGTGTTGTGTGTTGAGGCCTCGGCCTGTGTAAGCCGCATCGAATCCTTCGGGAGATGCTAGCGGGGGACAAATAAAGTTTAATAATAATAATAATTAATAATAATACAGTAACAGTCAGAACTTTATTACAGTCCGTGGATCCACAGCTGTTAAATAAATAGTAAACATACAGAGTTTACAGATCCCTTGTAACCAGGGAAATATACAATACAGACGCACAGTGTCAGAGAATACCTTGATGGGAGACTAGGCTCTTTCTCAGTCTTCCCACCACTGCGAGGAACTTTGCCACCGTGAGGGTGATTCCGTGGTGCTTGTCCTCCAAAAGATGTCTGACCTTCCCTTGTGGGGAATGGTCAGAGTAATAGCGACACGGCAACAGGATGTGTTCTAGCGATTCTGTTTCATTTCCACCACGCGGGCATAATCTTTGGGAGTAGGGGATGCCAGACAGCCTGCCATTTAGCAGCTCCGATGGAAATGCATTTAGTCTTGCTTTTGTGAAGAGTCTGCGGTAATTAGAGATTGTGAGATTGTTAAGATACTTACCTGACTTGAATGGCTCAGGTTCAGGTAGGTTCCTAGGGGAACCTGACGAATTTGAGCGGACTCTGAGCTCTCCCAGGGCAGTATCTCTCACCCGTTGCTTCAATGACTCCTGTGCCATTTTGAAACCTTTGCTCTAGATACAGGTGCATCCCCCAGTGTTTGCCAATGTCTGCTTCATCTGAGGATGTGGAGGCCCATTTCTGAGGCTCCTCCCCCTCCCCGCTCCTCTCCCCAGGATGAATTCCAGACGTGGTTTTGCGCAAAGGTGCGCACCGTGCTCTCTTTGGGGCTCCATCCGTTGCAGACCCCAAAATACGCGCCAGAGAAGGTGGCCAACGGCTGCAGCGGGCACCTGTACGTCACTCCCTCTGACGAGAGCAGGACCGACCTGGGCAGCAGCGGGCCCAAAGCCCACCTGCAGGAGGTACTGGGGGCCCAGGGGCAAAGTGGGGGTTGTGGTGGGGAAAAAAAAGAAAAAGAAGACCCCCCCCCCCCCCCATGCAGGACACTGAGTTCAGCCCATGGTTTTTGGGTGCCTTCTCCCACGAGAGGGCGGCAGAGCCTTTTCTGGCTAAAGTGGAAACAAAGCCCTTTTCTTTCCTGATCCCCTTCTCCACTTACTTTCTGTTCCCCCCTCCCCAGAACAGTTAAGGTTTCAGACCCCTGCCCCAGCTTGCAAGCACAGAGTGTGATGCTCCAGTCTCCCTTTGGGCGCAACTGCCTTGAGGAACTGGCCTCTGGTCAGGCAGCCAGGCATGCCATTACCAAGCCAGGGCAGGGCAGGGCAGGGCAGGGGGGGCAGAGCGGCAATGAGGCCGCACGCCTTCTCTCAAATCCCCCCCAGTAGCAGCTTAGCGTGGCTTTGCCAGGAACGTCTGGCTGTGATCGAATAGCTTGTGTGTTTGTGTGCTTCCACAGATCCGGTGCTTCACCCACCACAGCATGAAGTATTTCTGGAATGAGGCGGCCCAGAACTTCGGCCCCATCAAGTAAGAACTTGGGACTGAATGGGAATGCGAAGGAAGACGTGGATGTCCTGCCTGTTGTGGCTCCTCCTGAGTTTGAAGGTCTTGTGGGGTTTGGGGGGGGGGGGTACTGTCTATGAGCAGGAGCAGCTCTCAGGTCCAGCAGGAGAAATAGATAGGGAAGGTGAAGACCCCAGGGAGCCTTCTCTTCCGAGGTGTGTTTCTTCTGATGTCCTCCCTCCCTCCCTCCCTCCCTTCCCCAGGGGCTTGGATGAGTCCACTTCCTGTTTGTCCATCCATAAGGAGCACAGCAGAGGGCTGACCAAGGGGACGCAGGATTACAGGTAGGACGTTTGGGGGGAACAACGTGGCACCCTCCCTCCTGGGAGCGCCCAAAGCCCTCAGCCACCACTTCCGACATGTGGTGGGAGCAGAATCCGTCTCCCAGAGGGCTGTCCACATTCACTGGCTTTCTGCCTGTGTGCTCTATATCCTCAAGCATATATTACTATATTGAAACCTCAACCCAAAAACCCTAGGTCAAGATATCCAGGGGTCGATGTATTCTCTGTACCTGAAAGCTGACCAGCCCAGGGAGCCTTTCCTTGAGTGGGGTGAAAGCGTAGCCCACCCTGGCAGAACCTAGAAGCGGTCCTTTATCCCTGGTAAAATGCACTTTCTGCAGAATGACCCTCGGCATATCTGGGGTTGTATCCAAATCCATAGTATTGGCCCCAAAGCCTGTGGCAGTGGTCCCCAGAGGCCTCGGTACTGTCTTTACTTCTTCTTGACCTGTGGATAAGTCGGCCCAGGTTTTTTGGGTTGATGTCTTTAGTTCTCTCACCTGGGTTCCTTCCTGGGAGACCCCCCCCCCCCCCAATTCCCCACAGGAGACCCCAGAGCTGCAGCTTACGAGTTCTGGCAGGGGGGGGGGGCAGTGGGGAGGGCATGGCCCTTGTGTCCTCTCCCATCGACGACGATGTGGTGATGGGTCTGTGCCTGCAGGGGGAGCAGTGGGGGTCCTGGCAGCCCCTCTTCTTCCTCCCCGCTTCCCTTTCCTCCTCCTCCCCTGACTCCTTGTTCCGGCTTGGCTTTGCTTGTCCCTCAGCCGGAGCGTAGTGGTATCTCAGTGCCAGCAAACAACATGCCAATGCTTTTGTTTTCATCACCTTTTGATACAGAAAATTGTTCTATGGAGTAAATGAAATTGCCGTGAAAGTGCCTTCCATTTTTAAACTTTTGGTCAAAGAGGTAAGGACCTTTTATTTGTGTGTGTGTGTGGGAGAGAGAGAGAGTGTGTGTGTGCGTGTGCAAAGAGGGAGGGGAGGGCCTTTATTTATTTATTTATTTAAAACATTTATATTCTGCCTTTCTCACCCCGCAGGGGACTCAGAGCAGAGCACAGCATATACACGGCAAACATTCAATGCCTGGGTACAATACATAAACATTAAAAAACATGTATCTAAATATTAAAATACACCATTTAAAATAACACCATTTAAAACCATCCTAGCCTTTGGCACTTGGTGTCTGGGCCCTGCTGCTCCAGGAGTTGGGCTTCCCAAAATGAGCTAGCCAGGAAAGGGGAAAGGGCCACTCTGCACCTGGTAGCGGGGGGGTCGCCAGCAGCGCAAGGCAGCAGTGTGCTCTGGGGGGTTTCCGCTGCCTTTCCCACTTTGTGCCTCGTGGCCCCTTTTCTTGAGTGGAATGCAAACGTAGCCCAACCTGGCAGAACCTGAAAGGGGTCCTGACCCACCTGGAGAATCACAACAAGCCTTTAAATCTCCAGGGTGGGGAAAAGGTGGCGGCAGCCAGGGACAGGTGGGGTACAAATACATTATTATTATTATTATTATTACTATTATTATTATTATTATTATTGTGATTATACTGGGATGTGGGCTGCTGGGTGTTGCAACGGCAGAAGGGCACACTCTGGGTTAGCCTTGGGGGGTCTGCTGTCCCTCCCCCCCCCCCCCCCGGGTGGGGGACCCTGAAGGGCTGCGGCCAAAGGCTCTTCTCCTCAGGCCACAGCCCCTCCAGGTGCTGCAAAGGGAGGGAGGGGGAAGCGGAGCCGAAGCATCCTCCTGCAGAAGGTCCGTATCCTGACCAGTTTTGTCTCTCTCTCTCTTTCTCTCTCTCTCTCCTGCCCTCCCCCTCCCCCCCCATCCGCCCCCCAGGTTCTCAATCCTTTTTACATTTTCCAGCTGTTCAGTGTGATCTTGTGGAGCACGGATGAATATTACTACTACGCAGCCGCTATTGTGGTCATGTCTCTGATATCCGTGGTCAGCTCCCTGTACACCATCCGGAAGGTAGGTATGCCCCTCGGCCTCGCTCCCCTGTCTCCCCCCACCCCCTCCCGGGGCCATCACATGACTGGCAGGTGAGGTCTGCAGCCCCTCCCCTCCAAGGCCGTCTTGTCCATAGAGCAGGCACCCTTGAGCCCCTCCCACAGGAGGATGCTCAGGCACAAGCCCAGGTTCCTCAAGGCACCCTTGGCACCCTTGACCCCCGTCTTGGTCCCGGTTGCCTCTGAGGCCAGCCTGTATTGGGCTGAGAGTGCAGCAAGTGCCCACCATTCACAAGCCTTGCTCTTTGGGAGGAGGGGGGCTCCCTTCCAACCAGGCGGGGGTTGCCTTCCAGAAAATAAGGCCTTAGTCCTGCACACTGGTCCAGAGAGCTCTGTGGGGCAGGGGCAGCTGGCGGTCAGTGACCTCTTGGGCCAATCCGGCTGGTCAAGTGCCTCTCTTTCGTTCCCTCCTTCTCCAGCAATACCGGATGCTCCATGACATGGTGGCTGCGCACAGCATCATCCGTGTGTCGGTCAACAGAGCCAGTCAAGGTCAGCAAGGGGCAGGGAGGGGTGGGAGGGGCAGGGGTTCATCTTGAGGGGAAGTGGGCCCTTAGGGTATCTGTACAGAGTCCGGCGGAAATTGCAATCCCTCCCAGGGAACCCCCAGGTCCTTTCAGCAAACTGCATTGGGCAGAATGCATGTGGGCATGCACAAACACCAGTGGCAGGACACTTGGGTCTCCCCGCCACTTCTCACACTCCAGAACAGCAATCTTTGTGGGTTTGGGGCACTTCTTGCTCTGGCCATGCGGCCTCACAAGGCACTCTGGGTTTTTGGTCTCGGTTCAAAAGTTCTGTCATGTGTGTGGGTTTTTTCCCCACATTTGCACACCTGTTTCTGACCTCCAGGAGTGGAAGAGATCCTTTCCACGGACCTTGTGCCCGGAGATGTCATTGTGGTCCCACTGAACGGGATGGTCATGCCCTGTGACGCGGTCTTGGTCAGCGGGACGTGCATCGTCAACGAGAGCATGCTGACGGGTGAGGGAACGGCGGCTCCCCTTGGATTCCCCAGTCAGTGGGGTGGGCCTGGTGGCCGGGAGTGACCGCCCTATCTTCCTTCCTCTCCAGGCGAAAGTGTCCCGGTCACCAAAACCAACCTGCCCAACCCCTCAGAGGACCCCAGGGCTGCGGTGGACGAGGCGTACAGCCCCGAAGGGCACCGCAGGCACACGCTCTTTTGCGGCACCACCGTAATCCAGACCCGCTTCTACTCCGGGGAGGTCGTCAGGGCTGTCGTCGTCCGGACGGGTAAGTCTCACTCCCCTCACTCCACACTTGAGGGGCGCCACAAGTGGCAGAGAGAGTCTGGCCGCTGCCTCTGGTCTAGTCGGGGGTTGGGTGTTTTGGTGGAATATGGCAAGATGCGGATCCTGGCAGGGAATAGGTGTCTTCTTGCCTGCGTATTGGGTGCAGGATAAACATAATAAACATAATAATAATAATAATAATAATAATACCGTATATGCTTGAGTATAAGCTGACCCAAATATAAGCCGAAGCACCCAATTTTACCACAAAAAAACTGGGAAAACTGATTAACTCAAGTATAAGCCGAGGGTGGGAAATGCAGCAGCTATGGGTAGATTTCAAAATAAAAATAGATACCAATATCTCCTATCATATAGGAGATATGATAGCCATGTATAAATATGTGAGAGGAAGCCACAGGGAGGAGGAGGGAGCAAGCTTGTTTTCTGCTTCCTTGGAGACTAGGACGCAAGGGAGCCATGGCTTCAAACTACAAGAGAGGAGATTCCACCTGAACACGAGGAAGAACTTCCTGACTGTGAGAGCCGTTCAGCAGTGGAACTCTCTGCCCCAGAGGGAGTGTGGTGGAGGCTCCTTCTTTGGAAGCTTTGAAACAGAGGCTGGGTGGCCATCTGTCAGGGGTGCTTTGAATGCAATATTCCTGCTTCTTGGCAGAATGGGGCTGGAATGGATGATGGCCCAGGAGGTCTCTCCCAACTCTAGGATTCTATGATTCTATGATTCAATAAAATGACATTAATTGAGGCATCAGGAGGTTAAATGTTTTTGAATATTTACATAAAACTGAAATGTAAGCTAAGACTCCCCAACTCTGATTAAACCATTATTCTAATCTTCAGTGTAAATATGCTTAAGTATCTTTCCAATAATAATAAAAAGAGGAAAATCATAAATGTTATAATAATAATAATAGTGTAAAATAATAGAAATATAATAATAGTAATAATAGAGTAAAATAAGTGTAATAATAATAACAATAATAATAATAGAGTAAAATGATAAATTTATAATAATAATATTAATAATAATAATAATAATAATAATAATAACAATAATAACAACAATAACATAGTAAAATAATAAATAACCTTGATTTGAGTATAAGCCAAGGCGGAGGGATGAAAAACTAGGCTTATACTTGAGTATATACAGTAATAATAATAATAATAATAATAATAATCCTTACATCACCCTCATCCCATCCTTCTGGTGTTGGGTGTGCTCCCGGGTCATGCTGGGAAATCCGCTCTTGGTGTTCCAGGCTTCAGCACTTCGAAAGGGCAGCTCATCCGCTCCATCCTGTACCCAAAGCCCATGGACTTCAAGCTCTACCGCGATGCCTACATGTTCCTGCTCTGCCTGGTCGCAGTGGCAGCTGTCGGGTTCCTCTACACGGTGGTCATCAGCATTCTTCACCAGGTAGGCCTGCCCCAAGTTGCATCCCTCTTCAAGCCCTTCGGCCGGCAGATTCCATGGAGGCAGCCCCTGCCTCTTACCCTTTCCCCTTTGGGGTCTCCCTTGGCCCTTGGGATCGAGTCTCTGAGCAGAGGGTCAGGGAAGCTGCCCGGGAGGGGTGTGCAAACCTTCTTCCTTGTCTGGACAGGAAAAAGCCTTCTCTGGAGGTCTTGAAAGAGAGGCTGGATGGTGCTTTCCTTCTGGGCAGGAGGGGGCTGGACTGGGTGGCCCTTGGGGCCCCTTTCATGATTGTAGGGAGCCTGCCCCTTACTCATGGCCTTTGCACCAGGGCCAGAGCTTGGCCTGAGGACCGCTCAGCAGGGACCTCAGAGCAGGCCGCCAGTTGCCCTGCGGGAAAGAGGCAGTTGGCCCTTTTGCCTCCTTGAGCCTGGGACCCCCTTCCTTGGGGCATAATGTAAAATAAACCACGTGTAGTTCACATTTGATCAGCTCACACACTGCCTTGCTAGAGAAAGAAAATATGCCACACAGGTGAATAGTAAAGGACAAGTAGTTTTCTTAATTCAGAACAACATATGTCCAATGTGATCAGTTTATTTATTTATTTATTTATTTATATCAGCACAAAGGCAACTCAGCGGCAAACAATCAGCACAATTTGATGCCATATATAAAATACATACATCAATAAAAATAAACTTCACATTACAATATATCTAAAAACATCTAACCAGTGAACAATAAAAATTGTAAAACCATGTTGTCATATTCAGTCCTCACACCAACTCACATCATGTCCTTTTATGAGAGATTTAAAATGGTCTTTGTCCATGCGGATAAACTCCTTCAGCACCTCATAAAGCAAGAGCACACTCTGTCTTTCTCTTCTTTTCTCTCTGTATCTGCATAGCTCAAGCCTGAACAAAAATGTGATAGTATCCACAAGTCCCAGGCTCAGCCTGCTCCCTGGGCATTGCCAGACCAATCTGCTTCATGCGTCTTATTTTACCGGCAACACACACACACTCACTGATTCCTTGCATGCTCCAACATTCCTCACCGGAAGAAATGGGCAGTGGGTGCACAGAGGGTCCGGCCGCCCCACCCTGGCACCCCCGGAGGCTCCTCTGCTGACTGCCTCTCTCCCCCCCCCCCCCCCCCAATGGCCCCATAGGTCTCAAACCCTTTTTTCTCCAGAATCCCCACACTTTAGGGATCATCAGAAAGGAATCTGACCCTGACCGCAGGGGGCCTTTCTCCCACTTTTGGTCAAACACAAATCTTGAAAAATAATAATAAAACAGTCCATTGATGGTCCATTGTGTCCACTAGGGGGCAATGGTGGTCTTTTCCTTGCATTCTGACCCCCCCCCCCTCTCTTTCAGGGGCCTTTCAAGGGACTCAAAACATGGTGCAATTTCCTCCACATCCCCTCTGTTCTGGTTTCTTATGGGGAAGCCGCTGCTGCCTCTAATTCCTCTTCTCGGGGGCCAATGCACCCCTGATTCAAACTCGAATTGTAGCCTCTCGAGTTCTCTGGGGACCCCTTGTTGGGGGTGGGGGCATGCTTGGCTGCTCCCCCTTTTGTCTGGGGCCACCCGGCATCCCTCCTGAGCTCTGTGCCTGGTTTGTGGGCAGGTTCCGGCCGAGATCATTGTCATCGAGTCCCTGGACATCATCACCATCACCGTCCCTCCGGCGCTTCCGGCGGCCATGACGGCGGGCATCGTCTACGCGCAGCGGCGGCTCAAGAGAGTGGGCATCTTCTGCATCAGCCCCCAGAGGATCAACATCTGCGGGCAGCTCAACCTGGTCTGCTTTGACAAGGTGCCCCCTCGACCTCCGTTTGTGTTGGGTGTTGGGGGGGGGGAGCCCTCGTGGGCCCTGATCTGGGGAGGGTCGCCCCTTGCTGTCTGTGGGGCCAGTTCATGGACATCAGGTGGGCCCTGAGGGTGGCCTGTTTGGCCCACTGCCCTGCCTCTCCTCAGTGCAGGAAGCAGCAGGTGGCCGAGGTCAGGGTGACTGTGGAGCGGGGGTCCAGTGCCCCCTTCCTTTAAGGTCCTTTACGGTCGCTGGTGGGTATGGAAGGCAGGCAGAGGCAGCCCCGAAGGGAGAGAAACTAGCCCCAAAAATGCTGAGCTGGCTTTTAAGGCAAAGGCTTTTTACCTCAAGTCAGGGGCTGCTGCTGCTGCTGGTGGTGGGGGGCTTTTCGCTTGGAATAGGTTTTTGATGCTTAATTCTCTTTTAATCTTTGTCTATTGGTAGATTTTAAATTGTATTGAAATGCCTTCAATGTAAGAGAAAAAATATGCCTGGCTCGAGAGCAGTACGTGTGAAAAAGATCTTGGAGTCCTCGTGGACAACAAGTTAAACATGAGCCAGGAATGTGATGTGGCGGCAAAAAAAGCCAATGGGATTTTGGCCTGCATCAAGAGGAGCATAGTGTCTAGATCTAAGGAAGTCATGCTACCCATGCTCTATTCTGCTTTGGTTAGACCACATCTGGAATATTGTATCCAATTCTGGGCACCACAATTCAAGAGAGATATTGACTGTAAGCTGGAATGTGTCCAGAGGTGGGCGACTCAAATGATCAAGAACAAGCCCCATGAGGAGCGGCTTAAGGAGCTGGGCATGTTTAGCCTGAAGAAGAGAAGGCTGAGAGGAGATATGATAGCCATGTATAAATATGTGAGAGGAAGCCACAGGGAGGAGGAGGGAGCAAGCTTGTTTTCTGCTTCCTTGGAGAATAGGGCGCAAGGGAACAATGGCTTCAAACTACAAGAGAGGAGATTCCATCTGAACATTAGGAAGAACTTCCTGACTGTGAGAGCCGTTCAGCGGTGGAACTCTCTGCCCCGGAGGGAGTGTGGTGGAGGCTCCTTTGGAAGCTTTGGAACAGAGGCTGGGTGGCCATCTGTCAGGGGTGATTTGAATGCAATATTCCTGCTTCTTCGCAGAATGGGGTTGGACTGGATGAAGGCCCAGGAGGTCTCTTCCAACTCTTGGATTCTATGATTCTATAGGTATTAATAATAACAACAATAATAATGGTAACTAGGTAATTAGTGAGATTTCTGGGTTCAGTTTGCTTTTATTGTAACTGACTTTTAAAGTTCCATTTACGAGCTCATTCCATTTAAACTAGTGGTTCTCAACCTGTGGGTCCCTCCCCAGGTGTTTTGGCCTACAACTCCCAGAAATCCCAAACAGTTTACCAGCTTTTAGGATTTCCGGGCGTTGAAGGCCAAAACATCTAGGGATCCACAGGTCGAGAACCACTGATTTAAACAGAGGGTGAGCATTTCCACCTGGCTCGCCATCTTGGGAAGAAAGCACACCTGGGACACTGCAAAGGAATACAGGGGAGTGGCTAGTAAGTGAGGCCAGGAGCTTTTGAATGCCATCTCTCCCTCCTCATCACCAGACAGGAACCCTGACCGAGGACGGGCTGGACCTTTGGGGGATCCATCGGGTGGAGAACTCCAGGTAAGTCCTGGGTCTCGGTCCACACATGTATTTCCCCCCTTTTCCAACCTGGCTGCCATGGGTCTTCCCTGTGGAGTGTGGACATGACATGTAGAGGGGCAGAGATTGGGGAGGGTCTTAGGGCAGGTCAGTGGCGTGTCCCATCATGGGCTTTCCCTCCTCCCTCCCTCCCTCGCTCAGCTTCCTTCCGCCGGAGGAGCAGCCCTGCAGCCAGGCCCTGGTCAAGACCCCCTTTGTGGCCTGCATGGCCACCTGCCACTCCCTCACCAAGATCGAGGGGCTGCTCTCGGGGGACCCCCTCGACCTCAAGATGTTCGCAGCCACCGGATGGGTGAGTGGCCAGTGGCAGCGGGGGGGGGGGGGGGCGCACGGGGTTGGGGGAGGGATAGAGGGGTCAAAGGTCAGGGATGGTCACTCACTATAGCAGAGCATACCGGAGCTGAGGGCAGGAGAGGAGACACGCCGGATGATGCCCTGGGAAGGTTTAGAAAGAAGGTTACACATTCCCTTGTATTGTTGCAGGGAGAGTGTCCCATACTCAAGAGTAGGTGGACAAAAGAAGCATTCCTTAATTTTGGAAGGTGTGTCGGAGGCCTCTTGAGGCAGAGAGAGGTCTCCAGGTGCTCCCTTCTCAAATCAGGCACACGAAATACTACTTTGGGGAAGGGGGGTGGGGGTGGGGTGGGGGGGCGCGTGAAGGCAGGAAGCCCAACCCCTTTGGGCCACTCAGATCTAGGAAACAGAGCCGCCAAACATGACAGCAGGCAGGCCCCAAGGGGTCCCGTCCCCACCCCCAATGGCTCTGTGCTTAAAAGGGGAATGCTTGGGGGGGGGGGGGCTTGCCAGTGGGGGTGCTTCTGGGGCTGAGGGGAAGGCTGGTCAGTTTCCGTGCACCACTCACTCACGCACCTCTTTCCCTCAGATCCTGGAGGAAGCGACGGAGGAGGAGACGGCCCTCCACAACCAGATCATGCCCACCGTGGTCCGGCCACCCAAGCAGCTCCTCCCGGAAGCCAAGCCTGCCGCCGACACAGACATGGTAAGGGAAGGGGAGGGGAGGGGAGGGGGGGCGCTTTGCCACCTGGCAGCCATCACATCTAATGCACACCTCCATTTTCAAAACCCTGAAACCAAAAAAACCGCCCAAGTGCTGAGAAAAGCGATATATGGAGACTAGGAGACTAGGACACGGAGACTAGGACGCGGAACAATGGCTTCAAACTACAAGAGAGGAGATTCCATCTGAACATGAGGAAGAACTTCCTGACTGTGAGAGCCGTTCAGCAGTGGAACTCTCTGCCCCGGAGTGTGGTGGAGGCTCCTTCTTTGGAAGCTTTTAAGCAGAGGCTGGATGGCCATCTGTCAGGGGTGATTTGAATGCAATATTCCTGCTTCTTGGCAGAATGGGGTTGGACTGGATGGCCAACCAGGTCTCTTCCAACTCTTGGATTCTAGGATTCTATGATATACATGAAGTAAATAATAATAATAATAATAATAATAATAATAATAATAATAATAATTCCTGGTGAATGTAATGCGCAGTGGCGAAAAGTGATCTTTTTTTACCATTTGTCCACAAAAGACGTGCATTGCAGTTGTGGTCTGCTTATAATTCCACAAGTGCCAGAACACTAAAGCTTTCTGCAATGGAGAAGGAACCTTGGGATGCACCTGTGCTGCAGAGTGAATGCACTTATTTCACTGCCCCGGCTAGGAGCCCCAAAGCGGCAAAAAAAGCCAATGGGATTTTGGCCTCAGGCATCAATAGGAGCCTAGTGTCTAGATCTAAGGAAGTCATGCTCCCCATGCTCTATTCCGCTTTGGTTAGACCACATCTGGAATATTGTGTCCAATTCTGGGCACCACAATTCAAGAGAGATATTGACAAGCTGGAATGTGTCCAGAGAAAGAGGGCGACTCAAATGATCAAAGGTCTGGAGAACAAGCCCTATGAGGAGCGGCTTAAGGAGCTGGGCATGTTTAGCCTGAAGAAGAGAAGGCTGAGAGGAGATATGATGAGAGCCATGTATAATATGTGAGAGGAAGCCACAGGGAGGAGGAGGGAGCAAGCTTCCTTTCTGCTTCCCTGGAGACTAGGACGCAATGGAGCCATGGCTTCAAAGTACAAGAAAGGAGATTCCATCTGAACATGAGAAAGAACTTCCTGACTGTGAGAGCCGTTCAGCAGTGGAACTCTCTGCCCCGGAGTGTGGTGGAGGCTCCTTCTTTGGAAGCTTTTAAACAGAGAGGCTGGATGGCCATCTGTCAGGAGTGCTTTGAATGCAATATTCCTGCTTCTTGGCAGAATGGGGTTGGACTGGATGATGGCCCAGGTGGTCTCTCCCAACTCTAGGATTCTATGAGGCTGGATGGCCATCTGTCAGGGGTGCTTTGAATGCAATATTCCTGCTTCTTGGCAGAATGGGGTTGGACTGGATGATGGCCCAGGAGGTCTCTTCCAACTCTAGGATTCTATGATTCTATGAAAGGTGCAGTGGATTAAACCCCTATACCGGCAGGACTGAAGACCGAAAGGTCACATGCTCGAATCTGGGGAGAGGGCGGATGAGCTCCCTCTGTCAGCTCCAGCTCCTCATGCAAAGGGGACATTTATTTATTTATTTGAAATTAAAACATTTATATTCTGCTCTTTTCACCCCAACGAAGGGGACTCAGGGCGGAGCACAGCTCATACACGGCAAACATTCAATGCCGGGACACAAATTCACATACAATACATAAACATAGGAGCCCCTGGTGGCGCAGTGGGTTAAAGCGCTGAGCTGCTGAGCTTGTTGATCGAAAGGTTGCAGGTTCGATTCCGGGGAGTGGCATGAGCTTCTGCTGTCAGCCCTAGCTTCTGCCAACCTAGCAGTTCGAAAACATGGAAATGTGAGTAGATCAATAGGTACCGCTCCGGCAGGAAGGTAATGGCACTCCATGCAGTCATGCCAGTGGCCACACGACCTTGGAGGTGTCTACGGACAATGCGGGCTCTTCGGCTTAGAAATGGAGATGAGCACCAGAGTCCCAGAGTCAGACATGACTGGACTTAGTGTCAGGGGACTACCTTTACCTTACATAAACATTAAAAAAAAAACATTTATCAAAATACTAAAATACACCATTTAAAACCGTCCTAGCCATCCGCATCAACATGTTTGACCATCCTTGTGAGAAGTCAAACATCAAAAACATTTGGGCAACGTCCCCTGGGCAACATCCTTGCAGACGGCCAATTCTCTCACACCAGAAGCGACTTGCAGTTTCTCAAGTTGCTCCTGACATGACAAAAAAAAAACTGCCCCGGCTCAAGAATGCTGATACCCCACCAAACTACAACTCCCCAGCACTGCATAGCATTAAGCCATTAAATGAGGGATGGCGTCCCTCAAAGAGGAGCTCCTGAAGTGTCTTCCCCTTTTGCTTTGGCTCAGCCCTGAGATAACCATATCACGCGAATCGAATGCACATTCTTATTTTGGGAAGGTAATTAAGCCCAAAAAAGTGAGCATTAGATTTCAGTAAAGAAGTCATGTTACCCCACATTTCCTGGGAGAGCATGTCTTGAGTGGATCCAAAAGTTATAGAGCAGGGGTCCTCAAACTTTTTAAACCGAGGGCCAGGTCACAGTCCCTCAAACTGTTGGAGGGCCGGATTATAATTTGAAAAAAAAAAACATGCATGAATTCCTATGCACACTGCACATATCTTATTTGTAGTGCAAAAGAAAAAGCGGCTTTAAAACAATACAATAATTAAAATGAATAACAATTTTAACAAATATAAACTTATTAGTAATTCAACGGGAAGTGTGGACCTGCTTTTGGCTGATGAGATAGGATGTTGTTATTGTTGTGGTGTGCTTTCAAGTAGTTTCAGTCTTACGTTGATCCTGAGCGAGGGCCGGGCAAATGACCTTGGAGGGCCGTATTCGGCCCCCAGGACTTAGTTTGAGGACCCCTGTTATAGAGTGTCCCGTAGCCACAGGGGCACGAAGGAAATGCCAGAAGGGAAGCCACAGCGCTGTGCCAAGAGGTTGGACCTTTTGAGGAAGAGATCTAGTGTGGGGTCGTGGTTTGGAGACCAGGGCCCAGATTATGGCCCAGGGGGACTTCTGTGTGCCCTGCTCTCTCAGCCTCAGAGGAAGGCAAAGGCAAGCTATGGAACAGCCAGGACAACTCTCGGGAAGTTTGGAGAGTGGTGGTTGCAGTCTTGGACCTGGGCCCAGGGGTCAGCTCAGTCCAGCAATGCACTTGCTGGCCTTGGAAAGTCACACTCTCTCGGCCCCAAGGGCAAAGCGGTCTGGCTGAGAGGACCCCAGGAAAAGGGCGCCATAGTTGGAGATGGGCCTAAGGCACAAAAGGAGCCACTCCAAGGTCAAGGGTTGGCTGGGTGGCAGTGGCCTGGCTGAGGGGCCCGCAGTGGCTCCTGGGGCCTGGAGGGTTCTCCTTCTGTTCCTGGGAAGGAGCTTCTTCTTCCTCTTGGGACTGAGCCACGAAGCCATGGCTGCTGACCCAAGGCCACGACTCCATTCTGGCTCACGTTTATTTATTTATTTTTTTTTATTTAGAACTTTTATATACCAGTCTTCTCGACCTCCGCAGAGGGACTCAGTCCGGTTCACAACAAAAGATTCATAAACAATAGTTTAAAACATCACATCCCATAATACACTAACACATTAAAATACAATCATATAATTACATAAGGCCAAGTCGTCAGAATGAAGTCACAATTCATCGCCGTCCGTCCGTGTAGTCAGGAGTTATTGACTCACTCATCAAATGCTAAATTCCAGAGCCAGGTTTTCACCAGTTTTCTAAAAGTCAGGAGAGAAGGGGCAGTTCTAATCTCCAATGGGAGGGAGTTCCAGAGCCGAGGGGCCACCACCGAGAAGGCCCTGTCCCTCGTCCCCACCAGACGCGATTGCGAGGGTGGTGGGACCAAGAGCAGGGCCCCTCCAGAAGATCTTCACAACCTTGATCTCACGTTGGGAGATGTTCTGCTGGGATGTGCTGGGGAAGCAATGGCTGCATGGGCATCTGTTGGGGGTGCTTTGATTGTGTGTGTTCCTGCACATGGCAGGAGGGAGCTGGATTGGATGGCCTGTGTGGTCTCCTCCTTCCGCCTTGTGTTGCTGTGATTCTACAAATTGGGGAGGCGATGATGAGGCCTTCCTGCCCCTCACGGCCTGTTCCTCTGTGTCTCATTCCCTCTCTCTTGGCAGGAGCTCTTTGAACTCTCGGTGAGTACCTCCTTCTCCCCCTCCCCTGGTGTGCCCCCCCCCCTCTTCCTCCTCCCCCTCTTGACCATCTCCTCCTCCTCCTCCGGCCACTGGCCCTCCAGTCCGGCTACGAGATCGGGATAGTGCGGCAGTTCCCCTTCTCCTCGGCTCTGCAGCGGATGTGCGTGGTGGCCCGGGCCCTGGGGCAGAAGCGCATGGACGCCTATGTCAAGGGGGCCCCCGAGGTGGTGGCCGGGCTCTGCAAGCAGGAAACAGGTGTGTATGCGTGGGGAGTGGGGGTGGGGAGAGGAAGTGGAGGGAGCCTGGCACTCTTGCATGGGGGTGGGGTGGGGGTGTGTGTCCCCTTTTGTGACCGACTTCTCCCCGTCTTCTCCTGCCAGTCCCCCAGGACTTTGAGCGCATCCTGGAAGAGTACACCAGGCAGGGCTTCCGGGTCATTGCCCTCGCCCACAGGAAGCTGGAGTCCAGGCTGACCTGGCACAAGGTCCTGAACGTGGGCAGGTGAGTTGGCGCCAAGAGAGAAAGGAGATTCCATCTGAACCTGAGGAAGAACTTCCTGACTGTGAGAGCCGTTCAGCAGTGGAACTCTCTGCCCCGGAGGGAGTGTGGTGGAGGCTCCTTCTTTGGAGACTTTTAAACAGAGGCTGGATGGCCATCTGTCAGGGGTGCTTTGAATGCAATATTCCTGCTTCTTGGCGGAATGGGGTTGGACTGGATGATGGCCCAGGTGGTCTCTTCCAACTCTAGGATTCTATGAGGCTGGATGGCCATCTGTCAGGGGTGCTTTGAATGCAATATTCCTGCTTCTTGGCGGAATGGGGTTGGACTGGAGGATGGCCCAGGAGGTCTCTTCCAACTCTAGGATTCTATGAGGCTGGATGGCCATCTGTCAGGGGTGCTTTGAATGCAATATTCCTGCTTCTTGGCAGAATGGGGTTGGACTGGAGGATGGCCCAGGAGGTCTCTTCCAACTCTTGGATTCTATGAGGCTGGATGGCCATCTGTCAGGGGTGCTTTGAATGCAATATTCCTGCTTCTTGGCGGAATGGGGTTGGACTGGAGGATGGCCCAAGAGGTCTCTTCCAACTCTAGGATTCTATGAGGCTGGATGGCCATCTGTCAGGGGTGCTTTGAATGCAATATTCCTGCTTCTTGGCGGAATGGGGTTGGACTGGAGGATGGCCCAGGAGGTCTCTTCCAACTCTTGGATTCTATGAGGCTGGATGGCCATCTGTCAGGGGTGCTTTGAATGCAATATTCCTGCTTCTTGGCGGAATGGGGTTGGACTGGAGGATGGCCCAGGAGGTCTCTTCCAACTCTAGGATTCTATGAGGCTGGATGGCCATCTGTCAGGGGTGCTTTGAATGCAATATTCCTGCTTCTTGGCGGAATGGGGTTGGACTGCATGATGGCCCAGGAGGTCTCTTCCCACTCTTTGATTCTATGAGGCTGGATGGCCATCTGTCAGGGGTGCTTTGAATGCAGTATTCCTGCTTCTTGGCAGAATGGGGTTGGACTGGATGATGGCCCAGGAGGTCTCCTCCAATTCTAGGATTCTATGAGGCTGGATGGGCATCTGTCAGGGGTGCTTTGAATGCAATATTCCTGCTTCTTGGCAAAATGAGGTGGGACTGGATGATGGCCCAGGAGGTCTCTTCCAACTCTTGGATTCTATGAGGCTGGATGGCCATCTGTCAGGGGTGCTTTGAATGCAATATTCCTGCTTCTTGGCAGAATGGGGTTGGGCTGGATGATGGCCCAGGAGGTCTCTTCCAACTCTAGGATTCTATGAGGCTGGATGGCCATCTGCCAGGGGTGCTTTGAATGCAAAATTCCTGCTTCTTGGCGGAATGGGGTTGGACTGGAGGATGGCCCAGGAGGTCTCTTCCCACTCTAGGATTCTATGAGGCTGGATGGCCATCTGCCAGGGGTGCTTTGAATGCAATATTCCTGCTTCTTGGCGGAATGGGGTTGGACTGGAGGATGGCCCAGGAGGTCTCTTCCCACTCTAGGATTCTATGAGGCTGGATGTCCATCTGTCAGGGGTGATTTGAATGCAATATTCCTGCTTCTTGGCGGAATGGGGTTGGACTGGAGGATGGCCCAGGAGGTCTCTTCCCACTCTAGGATTCTATGAGGCTGGATGGCCATCTGCCAGGGGTGCTTTGAATGCAATATTCCTGCTTCTTGGCGGAATGGGGTTGGACTGGAGGATGGCCCAGGAGGTCTCTTCCCACTCTAGGATTCTATGAGGCTGGATGTCCATCTGTCAGGGGTGATTTGAATGCAATATTCCTGCTTCTTGGCGGAATGGGGTTGGACTGGAGGATGGCCCAGGAGGTCTCTTCCCACTCTAGGATTCTATGAGGCTGGATGGCCATCTGCCAGGGGTGCTTTGAATGCAATATTCCTGCTTCTTGGCGGAATGGGGTTGGACTGGAGGATGGCCCAGGAGGTCTCTTCCCACTCTAGGATTCTATGAGGCTGGATGGCCATCTGCCAGGGGTGCTTTGAATGCAATATTCCTGCTTCTTGGCGGAATGGGGTTGGACTGGAGGATGGCCCAGGAGGTCTCTTCCCACTCTAGGATTCTATGAGGCTGGCTGGCCATCTGTCAGGGGTGCTTTGAATGCAATATTCCTGCTTCTTGGCGGAATGGGGTTGGACTGGAGGATGGCCCAGGAGGTCTCTTCCCACTCTAGGATTCTATGAGGCTGGATGGCCATCTGCCAGGGGTGCTTTGAATGCAGTATTCCTGCTTCTTGGCGGAATGGGGTTGGACTGGAGGATGGCCCAGGAGGTCTCTTCCCACTCTAGGATTCTATGAGGCTGGCTGGCCATCTGTCAGGGGTGCTTTGAATGCAATATTCCTGCTTCTTGGCGGAATGGGGTTGGACTGGAGGATGGCCCAGGAGGTCTCTTCCCACTCTAGGATTCTATGAGGCTGGATGGCCATCTGCCGGGGTGCTTTGAATGCAATATTCCTGCTTCTTGGCGGAATGGGGTTGGACTGGAGGATGGCCCAGGAGGTCTCTTCCCACTCTAGGATTCTATGAGGCTGGCTGGCCATCTGTCAGGGGTGCTTTGAATGCAATATTCCTGCTTCTTGGCGGAATGGGGTTGGACTGGAGGATGGCCCAGGAGGTCTCTTCCCACTCTAGGATTCTATGAGGCTGGCTGGCCATCTGTCAGGGGTGCTTTGAATGCAATATTCCTGCTTCTTGGCGGAATGGGGTTGGACTGGAGGATGGCCCAGGAGGTCTCTTCCCACTCTAGGATTCTATGAGGCTGGATGGCCATCTGCCAGGGGTGCTTTGAATGCAATATTCCTGCTTCTTGGCGGAATGGGGTTGGACTGGAGGATGGCCCAGGAGGTCTCTTCCCACTCTAGGATTCTATGAGGCTGGATGGCCATCTGTCAGGGTGCTTTGAATGCAATATTCCTGCTTCTTGGCAGAATGGGGTTGGACTGGAGGATGGCCCAGGAGGTCTCTTCCCACTCTAGGATTCTATGAGGCTGGATGGCCATCTGTCAGGGGTGCTTTGAATGCAATATTCCTGCTTCTTGGCGGAATGGGGTTGGACTGGAGGATGGCCCAGGAGGTCTCTTCCCACTCTAGGATTCTATGAGGCTGGATGGCCATCTGCCAGGGGTGCTTTGAATGCAAAATTCCTGCTTCTTGGCGGAATGGGGTTGGACTGGAGGATGGCCCAGGAGGTCTCTTCCCACTCTAGGATTCTATGAGGCTGGATGGCCATCTGTCAGGGTGCTTTGAATGCAATATTCCTGCTTCTTGGCAGAATGGGGTTGGACTGGAGGATGGCCCAGGAGGTCTCTTCCCACTCTAGGATTCTATGAGGCTGGATGGCCATCTGCCAGGGGTGCTTTGAATGCAAAATTCCTGCTTCTTGGCGGAATGGGGTTGGACTGGAGGATGGCCCAGGAGGTCTCTTCCCACTCTAGGATTCTATGAGGCTGGATGGCCATCTGTCAGGGTGCTTTGAATGCAATATTCCTGCTTCTTGGCAGAATGGGGTTGGACTGGAGGATGGCCCAGGAGGTCTCTTCCCACTCTAGGATTCTATGAGGCTGGATGTCCATCTGTCAGGGGTGATTTGAATGCAATATTCCTGCTTCTTGGCGGAATGGGGTTGGACTGGAGGATGGCCCAGGAGGTCTCTTCCCACTCTAGGATTCTATGAGGCTGGATGGCCATCTGCCAGGGGTGCTTTGAATGCAAAATTCCTGCTTCTTGGCGGAATGGGGTTGGACTGGAGGATGGCCCAGGAGGTCTCTTCCCACTCTAGGATTCTATGAGGCTGGATGGCCATCTGTCAGGGGTGCTTTGAATGCAATATTCCTGCTTCTTGGCGGAATGGGGTTGGACTGGAGGATGGCCCAGGAGGTCTCTTCCCACTCTAGGATTCTATGAGGCTGGATGGCCATCTGCCAGGGGTGCTTTGAATGCAAAATTCCTGCTTCTTGGCGGAATGGGGTTGGACTGGAGGATGGCCCAGGAGGTCTCTTCCCACTCTAGGATTCTATGAGGCTGGATGTCCATCTGTCAGGGGTGATTTGAATGCAATATTCCTGCTTCTTGGCGGAATGGGGTTGGACTGGAGGATGGCCCAGGAGGTCTCTTCCCACTCTAGGATTCTATGAGGCTGGATGGCCATCTGTCAGGGGTGCTTTGAATGCAATATTCCTGCTTCTTGGCGGAATGGGGTTGGACTGGAGGATGGCCCAGGAGGTCTCTTCCAACTCTAGGATTCTATGAGGCTGGATGGCCATCTGCCAGGGGTGCTTTGAATGCAAAATTCCTGCTTCTTGGCGGAATGGGGTTGGACTGGAGGATGGCCCAGGAGGTCTCTTCCCACTCTAGGATTCTATGAGGCTGGATGGCCATCTGTCAGGGTGCTTTGAATGCAATATTCCTGCTTCTTGGCAGAATGGGGTTGGACTGGAGGATGGCCCAGGAGGTCTCTTCCCACTCTAGGATTCTATGAGGCTGGATGGCCATCTGTCAGGGGTGCTTTGAATGCAATATTCCTGCTTCTTGGCGGAATGGGGTTGGACTGGAGGATGGCCCAGGAGGTCTCTTCCCACTCTAGGATTCTATGAGGCTGGATGGCCATCTGCCAGGGGTGCTTTGAATGCAATATTCCTGCTTCTTGGCGGAATGGGGTTGGACTGGAGGATGGCCCAGGAGGTCTCTTCCCACTCTAGGATTCTATGAGGCTGGATGTCCATCTGTCAGGGGTGATTTGAATGCAATATTCCTGCTTCTTGGCGGAATGGGGTTGGACTGGAGGATGGCCCAGGAGGTCTCTTCCCACTCTAGGATTCTATGAGGCTGGATGGCCATCTGCCAGGGGTGCTTTGAATGCAATATTCCTGCTTCTTGGCGGAATGGGGTTGGACTGGAGGATGGCCCAGGAGGTCTCTTCCCACTCTAGGATTCTATGAGGCTGGATGGCCATCTGCCAGGGGTGCTTTGAATGCAATATTCCTGCTTCTTGGCGGAATGGGGTTGGACTGGAGGATGGCCCAGGAGGTCTCTTCCCACTCTAGGATTCTATGAGGCTGGATGGCCATCTGCCAGGGGTGCTTTGAATGCAATATTCCTGCTTCTTGGCGGAATGGGGTTGGACTGGAGGATGGCCCAGGAGGTCTCTTCCCACTCTAGGATTCTATGAGGCTGGATGGCCATCTGCCAGGGGTGCTTTGAATGCAATATTCCTGCTTCTTGGCGGAATGGGGTTGGACTGGAGGATGGCCCAGGAGGTCTCTTCCCACTCTAGGATTCTATGAGGCTGGATGTCCATCTGTCAGGGGTGATTTGAATGCAATATTCCTGCTTCTTGGCGGAATGGGGTTGGACTGGAGGATGGCCCAGGAGGTCTCTTCCCACTCTAGGATTCTATGAGGCTGGATGTCCATCTGCCAGGGGTGCTTTGAATGCAATATTCCTGCTTCTTGGCGGAATGGGGTTGGACTGGAGGATGGCCCAGGAGGTCTCTTCCCACTCTAGGATTCTATGAGGCTGGCTGGCCATCTGTCAGGGGTGCTTTGAATGCAATATTCCTGCTTCTTGGCGGAATGGGGTTGGACTGGAGGATGGCCCAGGAGGTCTCTTCCCACTCTAGGATTCTATGAGGCTGGCTGACCATCTGTCAGGGGTGCTTTGAATGCAATATTCCTGCTTCTTGGCGGAATGGGGTTGGACTGGAGGATGGCCCAGGAGGTCTCTTCCCACTCTAGGATTCTATGAGGCTGGATGGCCATCTGCCGGGGTGCTTTGAATGCAATATTCCTGCTTCTTGGCGGAATGGGGTTGGACTGGAGGATGGCCCAGGAGGTCTCTTCCAACTCTAGGATTCTATGAGGCTGGATGGCCATCTGTCAGGGGTGCTTTGAATGCAATATTCCTGCTTCTTGGCGGAATGGGGTTGGACTGGAGGATGGCCCAGGAGGTCTCTTCCCACTCTAGGATTCTATGAGGCTGGATGGCCATCTGCCAGGGGTGCTTTGAATGCAATATTCCTGCTTCTTGGCGGAATGGGGTTGGACTGGAGGATGGCCCAGGAGGTCTCTTCCCACTCTTGGATTCTATGAGGCTGGATGGCCATCTGTCAGGGGTGCTTTGAATGCAATATTCCTGCTTCTTGGCGGAATGGGGTTGGACTGCATGATGGCCCAGGAGGTCTCTTCCAACTCTAGGATTCTATGAGGCTGGATGGCCATCTGTCAGGGGTGCTTTGAATGCAATATTCCTGCTTCTTGGCGGAATGGGGTTGGACTGGATGATGGCCCAGGAGGTCTCTTCCAACTCTTGGATTCTATGAGGCTGGATGGCCATCTGTCAGGGGTGCTTTGAATGCAATATTCCTGCTTCTTGGCGGAATGGGGTTGGACTGCATGATGGCCCAGGAGGTCTCTTCCAACTCTTGGATTCTATGAGGCTGGATGGCCATCTGTCAGGGGTGCTTTGAATGCAATATTCCTGCTTCTTGGCGGAATGGGGTTGGACTGGAGGATGGCCCAGGAGGTCTCTTCCCACTCTAGGATTCTATGAGGCTGGATGGCCATCTGCCGGGGTGCTTTGAATGCAATATTCCTGCTTCTTGGCGGAATGGGGTTGGACTGGATGATGGTCCAGGAGGTCTCTTCCAACTCTAGGATTCTATGAGGCTGGATGGCCATCTGTCAGGGGTGCTTTGAATGCAATATTCCTGCTTCTTGGCGGAATGGGGTTGGACTGGAGGATGGCCCAGGAGGTCTCTTCCCACTCTAGGATTCTATGAGGCTGGATGGCCATCTGCCAGGGGTGCTTTGAATGCAATATTCCTGCTTCTTGGCGGAATGGGGTTGGACTGGAGGATGGCCCAGGAGGTCTCTTCCCACTCTTGGATTCTATGAGGCTGGATGGCCATCTGTCAGGGGTGCTTTGAATGCAATATTCCTGCTTCTTGGCGGAATGGGGTTGGACTGCATGATGGCCCAGGAGGTCTCTTCCAACTCTAGGATTCTATGAGGCTGGATGGCCATCTGTCAGGGGTGCTTTGAATGCAATATTCCTGCTTCTTGGCGGAATGGGGTTGGACTGGATGATGGCCCAGGAGGTCTCTTCCAACTCTTGGATTCTATGAGGCTGGATGGCCATCTGTCAGGGGTGCTTTGAATGCAATATTCCTGCTTCTTGGCGGAATGGGGTTGGACTGCATGATGGCCCAGGAGGTCTCTTCCAACTCTTGGATTCTATGAGGCTGGATGGCCATCTGTCAGGGGTGCTTTGAATGCAATATTCCTGCTTCTTGGCGGAATGGGGTTGGACTGCATGATGGCCCAGGAGGTCTCTTCCAACTCTAGGATTCTATGAGGCTGGATGGCCATCTGTCAGGGGTGCTTTGAATGCAATATTCCTGCTTCTTGGCGGAATGGGGTTGGACTGCATGATGGCCCAGGAGGTCTCTTCCAACTCTTGGATTCTATGAGGCTGGATGGCCATCTGTCAGGGGTGCTTTGAATGCAATATTCCTGCTTCTTGGCAGAATGGGGTTGGACTGCATGATGGCCCAGGAGGTCTCTTCCAACTCTTGGATTCTATGAGGCTGGATGGCCATCTGTCAGGGGTGCTTTGAATGCAATATTCCTGCTTCTTGGCAGAATGGGGTTGGACTGGATGGTGGCCCAGGAGGTCTCTTCCCACTCTTGGATTCTATGAGGCTGGATGGCCATCTGTCAGGGGTGCTTTGAATGCAATATTCCTGCTTCTTGACGGAATGGGGTTGGACTGGAGGATGGCCCAGGAGGTCTCTTCCAACTCTAGGATTCTATGAGGCTGGATGGCCATCTGCCAGGGGTGCTTTGAATGCAATATTCCTGCTTCTTGGCAGAATGGGGTTGGACTGGATGGTGGCCCAGGAGGTCTCTTCCCACTCTTGGATTCTATGAGGCTGGATGGCCATCTGCCAGGGGTGCTTTGAATGCAATATTCCTGCTTCTTGGCGGAATGGGGTTGGACTGGATGATGGCCCAGGAGGTCTCTTCCCACTCTTGGATTCTATGAGGCTGGATGGCCATCTGTCAGGGGTGCTTTGAATGCAATATTCCTGCTTCTTGGCGGAATGGGGTTGGACTGGATGATGGCCCAGGAGGTCTCTTCCCACTCTAGGATTCTATGAGGCTGGATGGCCATCTGTCAGGGGTGCTTTGAATGCAATATTCCTGCTTCTTGGCGGAATGGGGTTGGACTGGATGATGGCCCAGGAGGTCTCTTCCCACTCTTGGATTCTATGAGGCTGGATGGCCATCTGTCAGGGGTGCTTTGAATGCAATATTCCTGCTTCTTGGCGGAATGGGGTTGGACTGGATGATGGCCCAGGAGGTCTCTTCCCACTCTTGGATTCTATGAGGCTGGATGGCCATCTGTCAGGGGTGCTTTGAATGCAATATTCCTGCTTCTTGGCGGAATGGGGTTGGACTGGATGATGGCCCAGGAGGTCTCCTCCAACTCTTTGATTCCAGGATTCTATGAGGGCACCTGAGGGCCCACAACCCACCTCCCGCGGCCTATTGTCCACTCTGCTCCAGAGAACGGGGTCTGGTCATGGCTGTAATTTGCATCCACACCACTGTAGTGTCCCTGTGTGGCACTTGAACGGTCTGCAGTATCGGGGGGTGGGGGGGACGGACAGGAAGCAGAGCCTCCTTCAGACTCAGAGGGCTCTGCCTGTGATACCTAGTCCACCGGGCATCACACCGGTGGACTGGCTTATTATTTAGGCTTGGGCAATCCATGGTTCTAAATGGTTCTAAAGTACTTGCAAAACTAAAGTTCTGGTGGTGAAAATTTCAGAACTCTAACAAAACTCTCAAAATTTCATAATAAATGGCAGTTCCTAAATGGTTCTGTCATTAAAATCACCAATAATGAAATAATAATTAAATTTCGAAAGTTTTGTTAGAGTTCTGAAATTTTCACCACCAGAACTTTATAGTTTTGTAAGTACTTTAGAACCATTTAGAACCATGGATTGCCCAAGCCTATTATTATTTATATTGCTCTTATTTTGGGGAAGTTTTGAGGCAAGAGAGAGTGAGGAGGGCAAAGGCCTGGCAAATAGGAGTGAAACTGCCATGTGGTGGAGTGGTTTTCTTCAGTCTGGGGCCATGTTTAGGGGGGGGGGGGGAGTTCTGTACAGGACGTGGGGCTCGCTTTGAATGACTTCCTGGAAGCTTTGGGGGTCAGGTTTTGCTTGCCCCCACCTTGGCAGTCTTTGGGAGGAGCTTGAAAACGTGGCTGTTCCAGTGTGCCTTCCCTGAATGAAGGAAACAATGCCCGATCTGACCAAACTCCTTCTATACATCCTCTGAAGCACTCTATCCATTGGATTGATCCCCCCCCCCCCCCCAAATATCCCTCTTGAAAACCCCCATGCCTAGACAGACCTTACTCTGTACACACCCAGGGTTTTGAATTTTTAATCTACATCTGGCCCGGCCATAATGTTTTTAAATCTTTTGTGTTTTATTCCTTTTTTTAAAAAAAAAATATTTTTATTGCATTTATTCAATTTAACATAAACACATTAAGTAAAAATACCTTTATCACTAAATTATTCCTATACTCTATAACTACTACAAATTCTAACGAACTATAAATCAATTCAGACTTCTCTCAATTTACAAAACAAAATAATAATAATTAGAATCTGACCAATCCTTATAATCAAGTCACTCATTCTTCACTCTCCAAATACAGTATGATAATAACATATATGCAACATGCAAATTCTATACATGTCCCATCATTCAATCTTATTCTGTTTTGGAAACATAATGATGAGCACTCGTTGGATATTGACCATGGTCCATTCCTGTTATTTGTCTTTAATACTCCCCCTCCCCTCTTTTGTGTGTTATTCCTTATATGTTTAGTTATATTATTTATATTGCTTTATTTCCTTGCTTGTTTTGTTGATGTATGATTGTATCTGTATTTGATGGGCTTGGCCTCATTTAGCCCAGCATTTAAAAAAAAATTAAATATTTTAATTATTACAATTGGCCTGCCATAGGTTTTTAATGCGCCGTGGTGTTATTGTTACTCTTTATTGCTTTGTTTATGAGTTTATTTATTGTCTGTATTGTTGTTGTTGCTTTTTATTGATGTATTTGGGCTCGGCCTCTTGTAAGCCGCACCAAGTCCCTCAGGAGATGGTACCGGGGTATAAATAAAGGTTTATTATATTAGGTTCTTGTGGGTTTTTTCGGGCTATAGGGCCATGTTCTAGAGGCATTTTCTCCTGACGTTTCGCCTGCATCTATGGCAAGCATCCTCAGAGGTTGTGAGGTCTGTTGGAACTGGGAAAAGGGGTTTATATATCTGTGGAATGACTGGGGTGGGGCAAAGAGCTCTTTTCTGCTGGAGCAAGGTGTGAATGTTTCAACTGACCACTTTCATTAGCATTTGAAGGCCTGGCTGAGCCTGGGGAAATCTTTTGTTGAGAGGTGTTAAGATGTGCCTGGTTGTTTCCTCTCTATTGTTTTGCTGTTGTAATTTTAGAGTTTTTAATACTGGTAGCCAGATCTTGTCCATTTTCATGGTTTCTTCCTTTCTGTTGAAATTGTCCACCTGGCTGGGACACCTGCTTCTTGTGGATGTCAATGGCTTCTCTGTGTAGCCTGACATGGTGGTTGTGAGAGTGGTCCAGCATTTCTGTGCTCTCAAATAATATGCTGTGTCCTGGCTGGTTCATCATCATCATCATTATTATTATTATTATTATTATTATTATTATGTAAGCCGCCTTGAGTCCCTTCAGGGAGATGGTGGCGGGGTATAAATAAAGGTTTATTATTATTTTATTATTTATTTATTTACAGCTTTTCTATTCCGCCCTTCTCCTCACCCCGCAGGGGACTCAGGGCGGATTACAGTGTACACATATATGGCAAACATTCAATGCCAATTTTAGACATACAAACATATACAGACATACACAGAGGCTATTTAACTTTTTTCTGTCTGCCAGGGGAGCGGTCGCTTTCATCGTCCATCTGTGACACTGATGAAGCACTTCCGCATTCCCCGCATGCTTCCCCGCTGGAATGCTTTGCTGGAGTCTTCTTTATGGCCTCATCAGTTAATTTAGCCTCCCCACCCTTTAAGGTGGTACCTAATTTTCCTACTTGACAGATGCAACTGTCTTTCAGGTTGCAGAGGTCAACAACAGGCTACATACAATTGGTTGGAAACCCACTCCAACCCGGGCTGGCTTATTATTATTATGTAAGCCGCACCGAGTACATTGGGGAGATGGTGGCGGGGTATAAATAAAGTATTATTATTATTATTATTATTATTATTATTATTATTATTATTATGTAAGCCGCCTTGAGTCCCTTTGGGTAGATGGTGGCGGGGTATAAATAAAGTATTATTATTATTATTATTATTATTATTATTATTATTATGTAAGCCACCTTGAGTCCCTTTGGGGAGATGGTGGTGGGGTATAAATAAAGTATTATTATTATTATTATTATTATTATTATTATTATGATGTAAGCCGCCCCGAGTCCCTTCGAGGAGATGGTGGCGGGGTATAAATAAAGTTATATTATGCCTGACAGGGTCCAAGGGACTTCCACCTACTGACCCAGGGGGAATGTCCTTGGCTGAGGAAAGGGGGGGGGGGGCTTCCTTGTCCACTCCCTCACAGACCCCTCCCGACAGAGGGTCTGCTCCCAGGGGCTTCTTTCCTGGCCTTGCCTGGGTGCGGCGTCTCCTTCTGCCCTCAGCCTGCCTCCCTCTGAGCTCCCCTGAAGCGTCGGTCACCTGAGGGCCCTCCTTGCTCCACGTTTGGCATCCAGCCTTGTCTTTGTGGTCTGACTGAGTGCCCAGTTCCCTAACAGAGTCCCCGCTCTCTGCAGAGACACCATTGAGGCCAACATGGACTTCCTGGGGCTGATCGTGATGCAGAACAAGCTCAAGCCGGAGACCCCCTCCGTCCTGGAAGACCTGCACAGGGCCAACATCCGCACCGTGATGGTCACAGGTAGGTGGACGCCAAGGCAGGAAGGCGTAGCGGTCCTCTGGGGTCGAGGGGGTGGGGTGGATGATGGGAACGCCGTCCGTGCCCCTTTACGGAATCCCCAGGCCAGGCCCTCCTCCCTCTGTGCCCACCTGTAGATGAGGGGGGAAGGTGTGTGGGCATGTTTGCAAGAGGGGCAGAGGCTCCCATCCCTGGACAGTGGCCTGGCCCGGCCAGCATCTGAGGGCAGAGCTGCTTCCCTGCCCAAAGGGAAGGTTTTCCTGCTTCTTGGTAGAATGGGGCTGGACTGGTCTCTTCCAACTCTAGGATTCTAGGATTCTGGGTGAAGAGAGAGGCTGTCCCTTGGGGCTGGAGGGGCCCAGCTCCATCCCGGCAGGTGCCAAGGGGTCCAGCCCTGCAGGTCCCTGGGAGAGAGGGAGGGAAGGAGGGAGGGGGCTCTGGGAAGGACAGGCCAGAGCAGCGCCCCTTGACCAAGGCCCAGTTTAGCTGGCTCCCCCCCAGCCCTGCTTTGGATAGTAATGCACCACATTAATATCCAATTAATAATAATAAACCTTTATTTATACCCCGCTACCATCTCCCACAGGACTTGGTGCAGCTTACAAGAGGCCGAGCCCAAATACATCAATAAAACACAACAACAGCAATACAACAATAAATAACTCATAACAAAGCAAAACAATAACAACAATATCACGATGTATTTAAAAACTTGTGGCAGGGCCAAATGTAATGATTAAAATTTAAAAAATGCTGGGCATGTCCAAGAGAAATAGGATGGATATTTTAGGGATAGGTGGGCGTGCAGACAATTCTAAATCTCTCATAAAGTGCATTTGGGACATATTGCACGAATATCAATTGTGCAAAGGCCCTCCTGGCTACTGCTGATGCCTGAGTTTCAAGCGTCAGTGATGAGTCCAGGAGGACACCCTGATTAATGCTTAATCAGTTGTTTTTAATTAACTTTTAAAATGTTTTAATGTATTATTGAAATGTTTTATGAAGGTGATGTCACCA
This sequence comes from Anolis sagrei, assembly GCF_037176765.1. Lineage (NCBI taxonomy): Eukaryota > Metazoa > Chordata > Lepidosauria > Squamata > Anolidae > Anolis > Anolis sagrei. The sequence goes on along the minus strand of NC_090023.1, from coordinate 274,110,820 downwards.
TATGGTGCTTGTTGTGAGGCCGCCCTGAGTCCCCTGAGAAGAGCGGGGTATAAATATAGGAAATAAATAAATATAGGGAATAAATAAATATAGGAAATAAATAAATAATAAATAAGGGGTGAACTACTTGAGTCAGGCAGGTGGGGCAAGGGGGCTCCACTCCAAGCATCACAGCCTTGCTATGGGCCCAAATGCCTCCTGGCTCCCAGTCCCGGTCCAGCTGGTTTTGGCCTGCAAATTGTGTCCTTGGGTTTGGCTTGGTTTTGGCCCGGCGTCCTGCGGGTCGGGGTGCATTCTTCCTGTGAGGAGTAAGCAGCATGAGGTCATTCTGTTTCCTTTGTCAGCCACAAACCAGAATCCTGGGATCACAGAGTTGGAAGCAGTGAGCGAGGCCATGACGGAAAGGGGTTTAGTGTCCAGTTCCATGGGGCATTGCCTTTTGAAAGGATTCATTGGCAATTTTGGGGGCAGTTTGTCAGCATTTTGTACCCAAAGGTCAGCCAGGACAGAATAGTCACAGGCGGGGCTGGGCTGGGGCTTGGGGGCCCTGGTCTTGGGGGGGGGGTCAAACAAGCCCCTCTTGGCCTATTTGGAGCCATCTAAGTGAGAGGAAGGTGGAGGTGGAATTGGTGGGGGGTTTCAGAGTCCCTTTGGAGGAGAGTTTTGGGCTCAATAGGGCGGGGGGGGGGGCATCCTGGATAGATAGATAGATAGATAGATAGATAGATAGTAAAGTGATGGACCTAAAAGGGGCCTACCTTCAGGTCTAGGTAGGTCGGTAGGTAGATAGAAGAGTGATGGACCTAAGAGAGGAGTACCTTCAGGTTCCAATAGAAAGATATCTAGGACAGAATAGTGGTGCTGGGCTGGGGTTCGGGGGCCCAGGTCATGGGGGGGGGGGCAAAGAAGCCCCTCTTGGCTTATTCAGTGTCATCTAAGTGAGAGGAAGGTGGAGGTGGAATTTGGGGGGGGGGGTCAGAGTCCCTTTGGAGGAGAATTCTGGGTTCAATTTGGGGGGGGCATCCTGGATAGAGAGAGAGAGAGAGAGAGAGAGAGAGATAGGTAGGTAGGTAGATAGTAAAGTGGTGGACCTAAGAGAGGCCTACCTTCAGGTCTAGGTAGGTAGGTAGGTAGGTAGATAGAAGAGTGATGGACCTAAGAGGGGCCTACCTTCAGGTTCCAATAGATAGATAGGTAGATAGATAGATAGATAGATAGGTAGGTAGATAGGTAGGTAGGTAGGTAGATAGTAAAGTGGTGGACCTAAGAGAGGCCTACTTTCAGGTCTAGGTAGGTAGGTAGAAGAGTGATGGACCTAAGAGGGGCCTACCTTCAGGTTCCAATAGATAGATAGATAGATAGATAGATAGAGAGATAGGTAGGTAGATAGGTAGATAGAGAGATAGGTAGATAGGTAGATAGGTAGATAGGTAGATAGGTAGGTAGATAGTAAAGTGGTGGACCTAAGAGAGGCCTACCTTCAGGTCTAGGTAGGTAGGTAGGTAGGTAGATAGAAGAGTGATGGACCTAAGAGGGGCCTACCTTCAGGTTCCAATAGATAGATAGATAGATAGATAGAGAGATAGAGAGATAGGAAGGAAGGAAGGACAGACTAGTGGTGCTGGGCTGGGTCTTGGGGGAACAAAGAAGCCCCTCTTGGCCTATTTGGAGCCATCTAAGTGAGAGGAGGAGGGCAGGGGTGGAGGAGCAGGGGTGAACTTTTGGGGGGTGGGGGGTCAGAGCCCATTTGGAGGAGAGTTCTGCTGGGCCCAGTAGGGAGAGGGACATCCTGGCCAGCCTGACGCCTCTATCCCCCCCTCCTCTTCCCTCTGCAGGGGACAACATGCTGACGGCCATCTCAGTGGCCAGGGACTGTGGCATGATCCGTCCCCAGGAAAAGGTCATTGTGGCCGAAGCGCAGCCTCCCAGGGATGGGCAGCCGGCCAGGGTCAACTGGCATTACGCCGACGCCTTGCCCAGGGGCCCTGACCCCTCGCCCACCATCGACACAGAGGTCAGTCCTTGCAGGGCCTGCTGGCTTGGGGATGGTGGGGGGGGGGCTAGTGGTGTGGGGCTCTGCACTGATGCCTCCCCCCCATTGGAAAGAAAGATTGGGAGGAGGTCGTGCTCTCCTTTCCTTCTGGAGACAATGAGGAAGAGGTGGAGGGGGAGGGGAGGGGGGGCACGAGTATCATCAAGCATGGTTGTTGTTGTTGTTGTTATTCCTAAAAAGAGGCCCAAAGTGGCTAAAAGTAAAAACAAGTCCAGGAGGTGGGAGGGGTTGCCAGGATCCTTTCTGGAAGCCCCCCTCCCTTTCTCAGTCCTGGAGGGAGGAGGCAGAAGGCAGTGAGTGACCAGAGAACTGACCATGTTGGCCTGGCTGCTGCCCAAATGCCTCCCCCCGCCCTCCCCCGGTCCTGCAACAGTTTGAGGCATATGCTTCCTGTGTCACAACAAACATTTCTGTCCTTGGTGGTCTATGAAGCTTGCCATGAAAGCTGGGGATGTGCCACTGGGGCAGTGGGGGGCAAGCTGCCCCTCTCCTTCACTTAGATCAGGCTTGGCTGCTGGTGGGCATTTCCTGCGCTGAGTGGCCCCTGGGGCTCCCTTCCAACCGGAGGGCCCCGTCCTGCCTTCGTCCCCTGGGCCACACTGACTGGGGCTGGTGGGGGTGAGTGGGGGTCCAGGAACCGCTGGAGGCATCCTGCCCTTTGGGGTCACTTCAGACCCTGAGGCCGGCAAGTCCCAAGATGCCTTGAAGCCGAGCCGGACCCCTAGGGCAGGCTTCCCCCTCCCCCTTCTGCCCCTCCTTCCGGTCAGAGGAGGACCCCCGGCCTGACCCCCTGCTTACTCTTAAACGGCGGCAAGTGCCCATCTGCTTTTCCGGAAGGAGAGCGGAGGGAGGCCCTGACCCCGCCCGCTGCCCGCCCTCTTCCCTTCCAGGACGTCCCCATCAAGGTGGCCCAGGGCAACGGCTTGGAGGACCTCCTTCCGGCCGCGGCCAGGTTCCACTTCGCCATGAACGGGAAGTCCTTCGCCGCCATCCAGGAGCACTTCGCGGATCTCGTCCCCAAGGTCCGTATCCCATGGAATTTGGTGGGAGGGAGGGAGGGAAGGAAGGAAATGGGGGTGCAGAGGGAGGGTGGGGCAGAGCGCCAGGCGGGGTGGGAGGGGCAGCCGGGCAAGGACAGCTGGAGGGGCATCCACCCCCCACCCCCACGTATCTGATGCTTCAGGTGCAGAAAGGACAGCAGGGGTCACTGCCTTGTTTAGCTCTCTGTGGAGAAAACTCCCAGACAGAGAAGTCCTTTTTCCTCCCAGGAGGAGCCCACCATTCCCAGGGCTCCTTTTTCCTCTTTGGGGGGGGGGGGGGTACTGCGCTCTTCCCCCCCCCCCCCCCCAATGCCACAGCACAGTTTGATAATTGGGAGCAAAAGGTCACTGGTATGTCATGCTGGCCTCTCCCATCATTCTGGCCAACGATGGCCTCTAAGGACGCCCCTTCCCCACAAGGCACACCAGCACTGACACCCCCACCCCACCCACCTCCAGTGTGTACTTGCTTCAGGCCTTGAGGGGCGGGGGATTCCTCCTCCTCCTCCTCCTCCTCCTCCTCTTTGGCGTGACCCTTGGAAAAGCCTTTGGCCTGGTTCCTGGCAAGAAGCTGTGCGTTCTCCCTCACCAGGGCGGGGCTCCTTCAGGTGGGCACCCCAAAGAAGGGGAGACCTTTCTCTTCCCCAATCCAGTTCCCTTTATGGGGAAAGGGGAGTTCCAGTTAAGTACACGAATCATACTGAGCCTGCGCATTCTGCTGCCGGTTGTCCCGTAGGGAGAGAGACCCCCCCCCCCCCCCGGTCTTCCCGCTCTCTTGGGTGGCCCTTTTCCTACCCGTTTCCCCCAAAACAGTGGGCAGGCGAGGAGTGGGCCCCAGGAGTGTATCCCCAGTTTCTGCACAAGGCAGGATCCCCCCTCCTTCTCCCCCCCCCCCATGTCACCCAAGGTCCCCTCTTGCCTGGGGGGCTTCTGGGTCTCCCAGTGGACTCTGCTAAGAGCGCGGCCTGTGTTTTCCAGCTTGTGCTGCATGGCACGGTCTTTGCTCGCATGGCGCCGGACCAGAAAACCCAGCTGGTGGAGGCTTTGCAAAGCGTAGAGTAAGTATGGCCCCTCCCACTGCCGCCGCTGCCCCCACTCGGGTCGGGTGGCGCCCTCATGCCCTCAGAAGGGGTTGGATTGGAGGACCCTTAGGATCTTTTCTGGCTGTAGGATCCTAGGCTTCTGCTCCGTTGGTCTTGCTGCCTTTGCATCGGGCCGCCGGGTCAAGCAGCCACTCCAACATCTGGGGGTGTCCATCATTCCTAAAGCAGTGTTGTGGCAGTGGGGAAAGGGGGGGGGCAGGCACTTGGCAGGTAGGCGCTTCTCCAGCAAGCAACTTCCAGTGTGTTGGATCCCCCTTTGTGGGGTGAGCTGAGAAGCCGCTGCTCCACCTTTCCTGGGGCACGCTGCCCCACTGCGAGGAATTGCTGGGCTCCTCACGTCGTCTGTTATGAGAAAAGGAGTATGAGAAATGGCCTTGTGCCCCTGGCGAGTGGGGGGTGGAGTGGGGGTGGGGGGAATGGCCTGCCCTTCTCTTTGGCCACACAAGGCCTCCTCCCCTTGCATGGCAATAATGCAACCCCCCCCCTGCCCCCAAATGTGAGGCCCTGGAGGTGTTTTGCTTCTTGCTGGGAGGGCATTCTTCTTCTTCTTCTTCCCACCTGAGACAACACTTCAAATGTCCCAGAGATGTGCTGTTGATCTTCCCTCTCTTTCTCTTGTGCCCACCTGGGGCTTGTGCAGAGAGAAGGGGGCATGCGCATTGGGCTCTGGGGCCTCTCTGCTCGGCTGTGTGTTTTGCATTGCTCCCACCCATAAGTAGCATGTAGTCCCGACCCCCTCGTCACCCCACTCGCTCTCTGCTGGAGATGAAAGAGGCGGCTGCTGCCTGTCCTAATTACAGACCCGGCTTCTCTCTCTTTCTCTCTCTCCTGGAGCCACGTCTGCACCACCCGACTGGCGCACTGTTCCCTGCTCTTTGGGTGTCCTGGGAGGGGCTCTGCTGAGAGGGCCAAGCGCATGTAGGAGGGGGTGTGGGGGCCAAAGGGATGAATGTGGGCCTGACTCTCCCCCAACGCCTTGTGCTTCTTGCAGCTACTACGTGGGCATGTGTGGCGACGGCGCCAACGACTGTGGGGTGAGTGCTCCTCCTCAGCGGCGGCCCGGCTCCCCTGGGGCCCAATACCCCCCCCCCCCCCACACACACACACCCGAGGGCCGAAGTGATGCTCACTCTCCTTTCTCCCTCCTGCAATGGCTAGGCATTGAAGCGGGCGCATGGCGGGATTTCCCTCTCGGAGCTGGAAGCCTCCGTGGCGTCGCCCTTCACCTCCCGGACCCCCAGCATCGCCTGCGTCCCCAACCTCATCAGGTAGGGAGGGCCTCCTGAGTGTCCCTGACCCCTCCAGGTGGTCTCTGCCTCCAAAACAGGCTCGGGGGAGGCAGCACAGCTTCATGACCGCAGCAGAGGCCCAGCCTCACACAGCCAAGTTCTTGCCAGGTCTGACAGCCTCTGAAAAGCTTCAGGATTTGTTGTTGGTGCATTGGAACATTTCCAGGGCATTATCACCATTGATTCGTTACACTCTTGGTGGTCTTTTTCCTCATTGGTCAAGCAGGCAAAATGTGTCTCATTCCCCCACTTTGCATAGGAAAGGCCTTGGATAGCGAGCTGATCCCAAAACAAACCTACAGCTCTTCTTGTCCTGTGATCTGCAGGCATCTCGTTACTGAGATCAGGCTCTACTTGCAATTAGCATCAGCCTCTAGCAACTTCTAGCATCTCCTCCAGTGGTTCTCAACCTGTGGTTCCCTCCCCTGGAGTTTTGGCCTTCAACTCCCAGAAATCTGGTAAACAGCTGGTAAACTGGCTGGGATGTCTGGGAGCTGTGGGCCAAAACCACCTGGAGAGGGACCCACAGGTTGAGAAACACTCATCTGTCTTCTCAAAGGGTTTCATGGCCGGAATCACTGGGTTGTTGTAAGTTTTTTCAGGCTATATGGCCATGTTCTAGAGGCATTCTCTCCTGACGTTTCGCCTGCATCTATGGCAAGCATCCTCAGAAGTAGTGAGGTAGTTCCAAAAGAACTCACTACTTCTGAGGATGCTTGCCACAGATGCAGGCGAAACGTCAGGAGAAAATGCCTCTAGAACATGGCCTTATAGCCTGGAAAAACCTACAACAACCCAACCACTCATCTACTCACATTCCCATGAGCAACTTACACCTTTGTTAAAGGCATGTAGCTGTACAGCTCTTGATGAATAACACCACACTCTACACCGGAGCTTTCCAAACTCTGTGTGTTTGCTGCATTGCATAGGCATATCACGCAAACATAATGACAAAGGACAAACATCTTGGAAATGTATGGTATTATCTACCTTGCAAATTATATATTTGTAAAAACAGAAGAAGTGGAAGGTTTTCATGAGATACGTTGTGTTCCCATACATGTCATCATTATGCTATGTGGGTCCGTATCTCTTATCAGGAGTCGGCTTTGTATCTGGTTCACTGGTAAGGCTGTGTTGCAAAATAATACATGTCTAAAAAATGAAGGAGCTGGGGGTGGTGATGGCCGACAGGGAGCTCTGGCGTGGACTGGTCCATGAGGTCACGAAGAGTCGGAAATGACTGAACGAATGAACAACAACAAATAATGTGTCCCCAACAATGACATGTTTGGAAAGCTGTGCTCTGTACCAAGCTATACATGACCAAGGGGACAGTTGCGATATGTTTAAGAAAACACAAAGTTTAATAAACTTGGCATTCTATTAAAAGTCCTTTGACCAGAAGCTGGCCACTTGGAGTGCCTCTGGTGTTACTATCAGAAGGTCCTCCATTGTGCATGTGGCAGGGCTCAGGCTGCATTGGAGTAGGTGGTCTGCGGTTGGCTCTTCCCCACACTCGCATGTCGTGGACTCCACTTTGTGGCCCCATTTCTGCATGTCGTGGGCCCAGAGTGCAGCCTGTTCATTGCCTTCCAAGTCATCCACTCTTCTGCGTGCCCAGGAGGGAGTCTCCTATCTGGTATCAGCCACGGGTTGAGGTTCCAGGTTTTAGCCTGCCACTTTTGGACTCTCGCTTGCTGATGTGTTCTCAAGCATGAAATAACAATATGATATAACAGTGTGAAGGTGTAAAGCATGGCAGAACCTAAGTGTTGGTGCCCGGCAGTGCCCAGCAGTTTCCTCCTGGGGCGTGGCATGTCCTCTCGTGCAGTGGGTGCTCCCATGTGGGCCTCGTGGGCTTCTCCTCGTGGGGCAAATGGGGGCTGCCTTTGGATTTTGCCTCGCTTTCTTTCCGCAGGGAGGGCCGCGCAGCTTTGATCACTTCCTTCTGCGTCTTCAAATTCATGGCTCTGTACAGCATCATCCAGTACGTCAGCGTCACCCTCCTGTACTCGGTGAGTAGTGTGCTGCGGAGTTACATGTTTCCTTTGTGCACGCATGGGTGGCACCCGCAGGGGCAACAGGAGCTCTTTCCTGGCCCTCTCCGTCGCATTGGCGCAAGGGGCTCTTGCTCTGATCCTGGCAAAGTATAGCAAGGCAGTGCGGTTGCATGCAGCAAAACTTCTCCCTCAGCCAGCCTTCTCTGCCTTTCTTGCAACACATGGTTTGTGGAGTAAGTTCATCGTTGAAGGAGGTCCCTGCACCTCACACGGGCCCACTTTGGCCTTTCTTCCTGGTGTTTTGGACTAGGAATCGTCAATAGGCTGTTAGGAATTGTGGGAGTTGAAGTCCAAAACACCTAAAGGGCCAAAGTTTGCCCATACCTGATCTACACAGTAGAATGAATGCAAACTGACCCTGATTTTATTGCCATGGCTCAATGTTATTGGGTCATGGGAGTTGTAGTTTGGTGAGCGGCATGAGTACTCTTGGGCAGAGAAGGCTACAAGCCTCCCAGGATGCCCTAGCATGGAGCCACGGCAGTTAGAGGGAAGCCAGGCTGCGGTAGATGCATCCCAGGTTGCCATCTTGGCCTCCCTCAGCCTCTCACCTGGGCCACAAAAGCTGGCAAGGACCAGACAGGGTGGCACCCTCCATATCTATGGGCTCATGACCCATAGGCTCAGTCCAATGGGGTCTCTCTGGCGACCAAGGCTTGCCACCGCCTTGCTTAGTATGTGTTCATTAACATGTTTTAGATTTAGTTCTGTAGTATGTTGCCGTGTCTAGTCAGATCGCTGCTTACTTTGGGTGATTTATATCATAAACATCTGCTTTATTCCTATTATTGTTGTTTCTTAATATTTGAGTTGACATTAGCCTGAAAAGCCAAGGTCATGCAAGCGTGCTTCCCTTCCTTCCAGATCCAGAGCAACCTGGGAGACTTCCAGTTCCTCTTCATTGACCTGGCCATCATCCTGGTGGTGGTCTTCACCAGTGAGTACTGCCCCTAACAGCTCTTGGAGTCCTTGTGGAATTTATTTATTTATTATTTATTTGGGGTTCTTGTACCCCGCCCTTCTCACCCCGAAGGGGACCCAGGGCGGCTTACAACTGCAAGGCACACTAAGATGCCTGCCACACAAAACAATCATCACAAAAGTACAATAATTCAAGTTCCCACAATTCAAGCCATTATCCCAATAAAATCCATAAAATCCATAAAATCCATAAGAACAATACAAACCTAATTCTTCCTCCTACCTATCAGTGTACACTAACTCAAAGATCTGTTTTTGATTCCACTTCGACAATCCTGCTGATCTTACACATCTGATGGTCTTGTTTAGTTGTCTTATTTAATTGTCTTATTTAATTGCCCGATTGCCCAAAGGCCTGGTTCCACAACCATGTCTTCACCCTCCTCCTGGAAGTTAAAGTCCAAGACACCTGGAGGGAGGGAGGGCCCAAGTTGGCCCAGGCCTGGTGTATACCTACACGAGTCTCGTGTCTGCCGCTTGCTGTGAGGAAGGTTTGTCCCCCCACCTCATGGCGCGTCCCTTCTTCCCGCAGTGAGCCTGAACCCGGCCTGGAAGGAGCTGGTGCCGCGCCGGCCGCCCTCGGGCCTCATTTCGGGGGCGCTGCTCTGCTCCGTCCTCTCCCAGATCCTCATCTCCCTCGGCTTCCAGACACTGGGCTTCCTCTGGGTCCGCCGGCAGCCCTGGTACCAGCCCTGGAGCCCTCTCCTCTCGACAGAGTAAGTGAGCAAGGGGGTGTGTGGGCTCTGGCCTCGTCCCAAGGGCCCTCAAAGCGGGGTTCCATCTGTCTCCTTGCAACAGCTCTAAGGAGGGTTCCAGCTCAGAGGTGGGCAGTGTAGGCCTGTTGAGAAGCTAGGAGCCAGTGGGGCCTCTACTGGTCAGTTTTGAGAGGCAGGCCCCTGTGTGTGTGTGTGTGTGTGTGGTATTAGGTTGAGAAATGGAGCATGTGCAGAGCGACTCGACTTTATCCTGTAGAAGAGAAGGCGGAGAGGAGACATGAGGAGGGCCTTGGGTCAGGATGAGAGGGGAATATGTCCTAGGGAGGAGGAGGACGAGTGAGCTTTCTGCTGCCCTGTAGGACACGATAGAGCCATAATAATATAATAATAATAAACTTTATTTTTACCCCGCCACCATCTCCCCGATGGGGACTCAGAGCGGCTCACATGGGGCCAAGCCCGGACAATATAATACAGCAATAAAATCAAAACATATACAGCAAACTATGGCTCCAAATTGTAGGAAAGGAGATTCCACCTGAACATGAGGAAGATCTTCCTGACTATGTGAGAGAGCCATTCAGCAGTGGAACTCTCTGCCTGAGGTGCAGTGGAGGCTCCTTCTTTGGAGGCTTTTAAACAGAGGCTGGGTGGCCATCTGTTGGGGGTGCTTTGAGGCAATTTTCCTGCTTCTGGGCAGAATGGGGTTGGACTGGATGATGGCCCAGGAGGTCTCTTCCATCTCTGTGATTCTATGATTCTCTGTGATTCTTTGGCTCACACCACATGGCTGTGAGCCGAAGCTTTAATAATAATAATAATAATAATAATAATAATAATAATAATAACTATTATTATTATTGTCGTGTCAGGAGCGACCTGAGAAACTGCAAGTCGCTTCTTGTGTGAGAATTGGCAGTCTGCAAGGACGTTGCCCAGGGGACGCCCAGATGATTTTTGATGTTTTTCTCATCCTTGTGGGAGGCTTCTCTCATGTCCCCTTTGCATGAGGAGCTGGAGCTGATAGAGGGAGCTCATACGCCTCTCCCCGGATTTGAACCAGCGACCTGTCAGTCTTCAGTCCTGCCGGCACAGGGGTTTAACCCACTGCGCCAGCAGGGGCTCCAATAATAATAATAATAATAATAATAATAATAATAATAATAATAATAATAGGTTCTTGTGGGTTTTTTCGGGCTATAGAGCCATGTTCTAGAGGCATTTCTCCTGACGTTTCGCCTGCATCTATGGCAAGCATCCTCAGAGGTTGAGAAGGTCTGTTGGAAGTAGGAAAATGGGTTTATATATCTGTGGAATGGCTGGGGTGGGGCAAGGAGCTCTTCCCTGCTGCAGTTAGGTGTGATTTATTGATTGCCCCAAGGCAATCAATAAAGGCAGAGATCTGTTTTTTCCAAAACCTAATTAAACTGCAGCAGGGAAGAGCTCCTTGCCCCACCCCAGCCATTCCACAGATATATAAACCCATTTTTCCTACTTCCAACAGACCTCACTACCTCTGAGGATGCTTGCCATAGATGCAGGCGAAATGTCAGGAGAACTGCCTCTAGAACATGGCTCTATAGCCTGAAAAAACCCACAAGAACCTAGTGATTCCAGCCATGAAAGCCTTCGACAATAATAATAATAATATAAAACTTTATTTATATATTGCTCCGTCTCCCCGAGGGGACTCAGAGTGGTTCCCAGGTAACATCAAAAAACATACAAAGTCAAAAACAACATAACCATAAGGTTAAGAAAACAAAAGATAAGCATAAAAATTGTCACCATAACACACACCTATTAAAAGTAATCTCTGCTCTTCTTCCTTCCCCTGCGTCCCTTCAGAGGGGCCCCCTCCTCCTTCCTTGGCCCTTGGTTGACGGATTGCCTATGTTCATGAATCTCCCCCCCCCCCAACCCACAAAGGACCCCAAGGCAATCAATAAATGCAGAGATCTGTTTTTTCCAAAACCTAATTAAACTCCTCTTCAACAACAGCCTCCAATTCCTCTTCCAAGACAAATAATCAAGGCTGAGCGGTTTCCAGCCTCAGTGACCAGGTGGCACAACAAGGCCTGAGCGTCCAGCTGGGCAGAACAGGACTTGTTTTGGACATAGCTGGCCTGCTGCCCTCCGTGCCTCGGAGGAAGGGCAGCTGGGAAAGATGCAAAGAAGGATTGTTGGGAGGGTCTCCTCATAAGTTTGGTGGGTGCAGGTTCAGAAGGGTTGGACTCCCCATCGTGGTTCCTGTGAATTGCACATATGGTATTTCCTGTTCCTGGGTGTGCAGGTGAAAATGACCCTTTGGAGGGATGATGCGGGGGGGGGGGGCACCGCCACAGTTACAACCACAGTAATTATCTCTGTGTTTGCACGAAATTTGAAAGCCGCCTCCCCTTTTGCACCAGTGTTGGCAAAGCGAGTGGGTGCCTGGAGGGTGTGAGCTGGGGGGTTATGCACCTGTCTGCATGGGCCGCTCTCTGGCCCTCGTCCACTAGGCCGACCTCTGACCCATTGGGCGCCCTTGTGCCTTGCAGCCCGTGCGCTGTGCCCGGGGAGCATGTCCTGGCCAACGCCTCCTCCGCGCAGGGCCACAACGCCACCCCCTCCCACGACGAGCACAACATCCGCAACTACGAGAACACCACCGTCTTCTTCATCTCCAGCTTCCAGTACCTGATCGTGGCCGTGGCCTTCTCCAAAGGCAGGCCCTTCCGCCAGCCCTCCCACAAGAACTGTACGTGGGGGGGGGGGGGGGTCCCTGGGGAAATGGGGAGGGGGCAGCAGAGTGGGGAGTGGGCAGCAGGGCTTCCCCTGCTTCCCTGTGTGACGTTGGCAGGCCTTGGCCTTTGGGGAGCGTGGGCAGCACGTGTTCCCGCCTGGATCAAGGGGCTTGACTACATGGTCTTTGGGGACCCCTCTGGATGCAGAGGGCCCCCCTGTGCCGCTGTGAGGTGGGCCATTGTGGGGAAGGGGCTCCCAGCGCCCCTTGTGCCAGAGAGTGGGACGTGTCCTTGAGGGGAGAGCTTCAGAACCCCCCCCCCTGCATTTCTCTCTCTCTTGTTTGCAGATCTCTTTGTGGTCTCGGTCACTCTCCTGACCGCCGTGGTCCTCCTCATCCTCCTGGACCTGGTGGGCCCCATCAACACTTTCCTGGAGGTAAGGGGGAACCACGCTGCCACTGCTCCTGCGGCCTCCCCTCCTCGTGCCTGCCCCACCTTTGCTCCCTTGCCTTTGGGGTGTGCTCTCTCTCTCTTTTTTTAAATTTTTTATTGGTTTGCATACAGAAAACAAAACCGACACCAAAGAAAAACCGAAATAAGTAAAAAACAAAAAAGAAAGAGGAAAAAAAACCAGAAAAAATGGGAAAAAAGATATACAAAAGAGTATGCAAATTTGCAGAATGGTATACAGTCAGCGCTCATTAAACATATAAAAAATCAAATTTAACTGTACAGTTATAATACATTAACATTTAATGTCCCTCTAGCCCCACACCCGTGAATCCAACCCCTGTGACCTCCGACACCACTCCGCATGGATCACATAACTGACCCACAACTACCCGCGTGTCTTCTTTCACTCAATCCCCTTTATGGCGATCTTCAAATCTACTTTTGTCTTCTTTTCAAGATATCCAATTGCCAACCGCCATTTTTTAACAAATTCTTCATTATTTCCGGGGGTGTGCTCTCTTAGGGGGCTCCCCCCCCCTGCCCTGAGCAAGCCCACTCCCCTCTGGTCAGCCCTTCACCGCTCCCCTCTACCTTTGAGGCCTGACTTACCATGCTTTGGGGCATGTGAGGAAAAAGGGGAAGAGGGGCTGATGTTGGGGGGGGGGGTGTCTCTCTGCCCAGGAGCCCAAAGCCCCCTCCCCTCCAGGGGCAGAAGGAGGGTCCTTTTGTGGGTAAAAGACCCTCATGTAGGAATATACCTCATCTCCTTCCCATTTCTAAATGGGGAAGCAAGGGTTGCTGTTCTTTTGGAGGGCCACCCCCCCCCCCCCCCAGTTCTATCCCAGATCAGAGGCCGCTGCAGAAGTCCTGTGACCCTGGACTCATCGTTGAGCCTGGATCCCCAGGTTTCAGCGGTGACCAGGGGAGCATTTGCACAGCTTCGGCTCGTGCGCCAGCTGCGCCCGTATCTTGGGAAGTCTGACTTGGCCACGGTGGTACACACTTTGGTCACATCCCGCCTTGACTACTGCAACGCTCTCTACGTGGGGCTGCCCTTGAAGACGGCCCGGAAGCTCCAGCTAGTCCAGCGTGCGGCAGCCATGTTGTTAACCGGAGCGGGACGCAGGGAGCACACAACGCCCTTGCTGTCCCAGCTCCACTGGCTGCCGATTTGCTACCGGGCCCAATTTAAGGTGCTGGTGTTATCCTACAAAGCCCTAAACGGTTCCGGCCCAAAATACCTTGCGAACTGCATCTCGGCCTACGAGCCCACGAGGACCTTAAGATCATCCGGGGAGGCCCTTCTCTCGGTCCCGCCTGCCTCACAGGCACGCCTGGCGGGGACGAGAGAGCGGGCCTTCTCGGTGGTGGCCCCCCGGCTATGGAACTCCCTCCCTGCTGAAATCAGACAGGCGCCTTCCCTCATGGCCTTCCGCAAGGGCCTGAAAACCTGGCTCTTTGAAAAGGCCTTCAGCTAGTGCTATGTTTTTTGGAATGATCACCGGAATGGATTATGACGATGAGACTGACTATGACCCCAAACTAGACGAAGCGGATTTTTATATGTTGTGTTATGGTTTTGTGCTACTGTAAATTGTCGTCTTTTCTATGTTCTGTACACCGCCACGAGTTGCCTCCGGGCTGAGAGTGGCGGTTAACAAGTGCAAATAATAAATAAATAAATAAATAATAATAAAGAAGCAGGCACAGACAAAGGAACCTTCCTTACCCCCCCCTCCCCCAATGAAGGGTGGAAGAATGCTGAAGGCATGAACCACAGACCACTAAGAGCGCTCCAGAGGCCTTGTGGACACGTGGCTTTAATAAGAGGGAATAAGAGGGGAATGAGTCATGTCTGCTCCTCCAGGAGCCGTCTTCCTGCCTGGGATTGAGAGAGAGAGAGAGAGAGAGAGAGAGGTGCCTCTTTCCTCTTTGCCCCCTGGGAGCCCTTCTAAAGGGCAAATTGGGAGCATTGACTGACCCTTTGTGGTGGGCCTCCTCCCTTTGGGCCGGAACCCCAAATGCCACTCCTCCGCTGCCCCTCCCCTCCAGGCCTCACCTGAGCAGGGAATGCCTTGCCTCCTTGGCTCTGGTCCTCGTCCCCTGCCCAAGGCTTCCACTCTCAGGAGAGCCATGTGTGGGTGAGGCGGTGGGGAGGGGGGAGATCATCCAGCGGCCCTTTTGAGCAACTGGGAATTTGAGTAGCCCCCTCCCCAGGTGGAGTGAGCCAGGTCCAAAGGCCTTTTGGAGTGGTCACCTCAGAAGAGTCCAGCTGGAGTTTTCCATCAGGAAGGTCAAGAGATGTCCCTCCCTTTGGTGACTACTCCTGACCCAGAGGCTGAGGCCCCTCCTGGCATGAGAAGGGGTGCACATGGCAAAACAAAGAAGGAAGGAAGGCTGCCCCTTCCCCCCACCCCCACAGACCCACATACACTCAAGGCCTTGTGTGTGTTTTTCCCTGTGTGCCTTTGTCTTGCAGCTGGTCTGCCTGCCCTCCAACTGGCGGGTCACCATCCTCCTCCTGGCCGTGGCCAATGCCTTCGTCTCCATCCTGGTGGAGGTGAGTGGCTAGCCCTAACCCTTTGGGGCAAAAGGCGGGGCTGCAGGTGGGACTGGCTGTGGGGCGCATTAGGGTTGAATGGTCATCTAGTCAGGTGCTTCATGCTCTTATACTCGGGAAGCAGGTGCAGGTTCAGGAGGGTTGAACTCCCCACATGTTCCCCATCGTGGTCCCTGTGAATCGCACATATGGTATTTCCTGTTCCTGCGCAAACAGTTCGGAATCTTCTAGAAAACGTATTAGACACTTTTAGGTGGTAGCCCCGCCCACTCTCCCCATAGAGTATATAGCCGGTGTTCTGGGAAAGGGGACCGGGAGGCAGGGGGAGTTGCCGTTAGGCACAGTCACCTTCCCATTGGCTCTCAGTCTTCATACAGGCCATCCCCGAGTTACAAACATCCCACTCCTAGTTAAGAACATGGCTGAGAGAACAGGAAGTGAGAGGAGGAAGGAAGGGAGACCCACTCTGGGAAGAGTTCTTATTATCAGGGGGAAAGGGTCTCTGCGGAAGCTTTCTCTCCAATCCTTGCTTCCCAAAATCCCATTCTCACAGGGACAGAAAGTGAAGGGACATCTTCTGAAGCGGGGGGGGGGGGGGCACAGGCAGGAAAGGAAGCCCCACGGGGGTATTACTCCTTCCCTTTGCCACCCAAAGCTAATAGGCACATCTATTTAGCTTGAGTTACGCTTCAAACATGTCCCGGTTCCAACTTACAGACAAATTCAGCTTAAGAACAAACATGCAGAACCTCTCTTGTTTGTAACCTGGGGGCAACCTGTATTTTCCTGAGGGCTGAGAAGGGCGGTATACAATTACAGTAAATAATAAATAAATACCCCCCCCCCCCTCCTTTGAGGCTGTCCTGAGTCCCCCCTCAGGGATGAGAAGGGCGGGGTATAAATATAGGAAATAAATAAACTAAATAAATATTCTGACGGGACCTGCTTGGGAGCCTCACGGGGTTGTGCGGAATGGCAGCGCCCAAAACCACCTTTGGGGAAGGGAGAGAGGGAGGGAGGGAGGGGTGTGTGTGTGAGACCCGTCCTGAGTGACCTGCCGTCTTCTTGGTCCCCCTCCTCTTCCTCCCCCTCCGGACCGCGCAGAGCCTCCTCCTGGAGACGCTCCTCTGGAGAGTCCTCTTCAGCCGGGACAAGCAAGGGGAGCACCGCCTAGCGCCCTCTTCCTCCTCCTCTTCCTCTTCCTCTTCCTCCTCTTCCTCTCACCCGCCACAGGTTGGAACGCTGTCTTTCTCTGCCTCTCCTTCTTGCATGCTGCTGCGCATGTTGCTGCTGAGGCCCCGGGGACCTGTGGGGTGGCTTGGGGGGTTAATCCACCGAGTGGCCCCAGGGCTTTCGCTCCTCTGGTACGGGTGGGGCCCCCCCAGTTCTCTCCCTCTCCTCTCCTGGCCTTGTTCCCAAATGCTTGCTCTCTGGGAGTCACATACCCCTGTGAGGTAGGATGGGTGGAGTCCTATGGAAAGTCAGGCTCACCCCCCCCCCCCGCCGAGTCGCATGCTGCAAGTGTGCCCGGACCCCACGGGACAAGGGTAGAGGGGCGGGTCCCTCCAGGGCAGCCAGGCACCTGCTTTGCATGCCTCGAGGGCCTGGCTGCGAGGGCGCCTGGGGGGCGATGGGCTTCCGGCTGGCCCAGGGCCCCAAAGCGTCGCTCCCACCCTCCATGCTCACTTCTCTCTCCCTCCCTCCCTAGGAGACCCTGGGCCGGTGGCGCTGGTGCGCCCTCCCTGTGCTGCTGCGCTCCCGGAGGAAGCCCCCCAAAGCCCGGTACGCCCACTTGGCCCAGGAGCTGCTGGTGGACCCCGAGTGGCCCCCCAAGCCCTCCACCACCACCGAGGCCAAGGCCCCCCCTGGGCACCGGAACGGTTCGTCCTGCCACGTCATCACCGTCACGTAGCACTCGCTCGGACCCCTCCTCCCTTGGCTCCTGTGGCATGACCTTCCAAGGACACGTCCCCAGCGTCCGGCCTGGGCTGACCCACCGCTTCCCCGGTGGTGGCCCTTCCGTCTGTCTTTCAGTTGGATCCCCAGCTCTTGGTCCCCCCTTCGAGGCCCGTGTTCAGGCTGCACTTTGGGAGACCTGGTTCCTGTGGGACCCCCACATCTGGGAAGGGGGGGGGGCGTCAGCCACATTGGCGCACAGGAGCATCCTGCCTGGGGTGGATGAGGGGCCGCTCTGCCGCCTTTGGATCCGGACACAGAGCTTTCGCCACAAATAATTCCAGGGCGGACGGTGGCGAGTCCAAAGGCAAAGCCCGCTCTGCCTGTCCCTCCAGCTCTGGGGGGAGCCGTGCTCAGGACCCCTCTCTCCCTATGGGGGACACCTCCCACCCCTAGAAATCCTCTCGGGGGGGGGGGGGAGGTGCTTCCGGGGTCTGCCAAGCGCACAGCCTTCTGGGCCATCTCCTCACCACTTGGCCACCCACTGTGCCTCTGAGGGAGAGACCCCCGTTAGCCCACCCTTCTAAAGTGGGGGGGGGGAGTCACAGAATCGGGTGCAAAAGGGTGTGTGCATGTGTGGCAAAGTCAATGCCAGGGTGGGCTACACATATCACACGCAGCCTCCGCAGACCTGCTGGGTCTGGATCTGAAGAGGGACCAATCTGCAGGCCCACAAGGGGGGGAACCAGGGGTTCTGTGCCGGGCAGTTTGGGGGGGGGGTCGCAGTAGTGTAAGCACCAGTTGGGGGGGCAGAGGGGGCCCCACCAAAAAGGCCCCACAAAACAGCCACGAGTGAGCATTTTCTCACTTTGTACCTCAATAGAGGGGGACAGGGTACCCAGCTGCCTTCCTTCTGCAGGAGATTGCAGAGCCCCCCTCCCCCTTATCCACAGCAATGCTGAGGGGCCCCCTGCTCAGGAGGGGGTGCAAGAGGAGGAGGGGGGTCCCTTTGGTTACCCCGTACCACCCCCGTGCCCCCCTCCCCTCCTGCCCAGAATACCTGCCTGGTTTGTTCCTCCACCCATGAAGCTATGCACCCTTGACCTCTAAACTGTGACCCGCACAGCCCTGACCTCCTTGCGCAGGCGTGTTGCCTCTCTTTGTGTGTGCCTGGGAGCCCTAGACCCCACCCTCTTTGGGGTGCAATGTGGCATGGGGGGCTGCCCCTTGGGCTCCTTGTGGGGGGGGGGATTGCCTTTCCCTCCTCATTCCCAAATCAGATGCACACAGAGCCCCTCCCCGTGCAAATACTAGAACTGGGGGTGGGGTGGGTGGGCTGGTGCAGTGGTGGCCCCCTAGACCCTGCTCAGCTCTGGCCCCCAGTGACCTTTGACCCTGACTGTGCTGAGTGGATCTTGTGGGTCCCTTTCTTTGGCGGGACCCCCACTCACTCCCTGGGTGCTGAAACGCATACGGTTGCGAGGAAGGGGCACAGCGCTTGACGGGGGCCCCTCCGCCAGACCGCCGGCTCCCCTTGACCACTAGGATCCCCCTTAAATTATTGGCCGTCCCCCCCCCCTTCCCTCCAAATCCCCTCTTTCGGGCAGGTTGAGATTGTAAATAGGGTCCGTGGGCTATAGTTCCTCTCGTAATGATAATTTTAAGATATTTTTTATTATTTATGTGCGTCCCGGAAGGAGGAACGGCGCTTCTCGCGGGTGGAGCGCCTCCAGAACGAGGCTTTTCTCAAAGGAAGAGCCAGGTTTTTTTAAAAGGATCGTCTGTCCCTCAGGGTTGTTTTTACAAAAGCTTTTCCTCCCCTTCGTTGCTCCCAAAGCAATTCACAAATGGCCCTTGTGGGGCAGGGGTGGGCAGGGGGGGGGGACACCCCAAATTTGGTGGGTGGGGGGACGCTCTCCTCATTGCATGGCCCCATCCCCTTGGGCATTTGGGGCCACATGTTCTACTGACAGGTATTTATTTGCCGCAAGCAATGAAGGTGAGGATGCGCGATGGTCGGGGCTTGGTCCACGAGCCACGGCATCCCTTGCCTGCTGCAATCTTGCAAGCCGAGAATTTTACGAAATTGCACTTGGTGGTTCTCTTCCGAATGTGTTGGGAATGTTTCTGGACACATGGGAGCGCATTGAAGCAGAGGATTGTGCTGAGGGTTTCTCTCTGACTGGGTGCGTTGATCTACTGTCGAATTAATCTACTGTACGCTGCAGCGGAGGAGCTCATGGGCGTGTATAGAAAGAGAGGAGGAGGAGGAGGAGGAGGAGGGGGGCTTTTCCGGCTCTTGCTGCAGGGACCCCCTTCTCTCTCTCTCTCCCCCCCCCCCCCCCAAATCTTCCCTCTCTTCCCTCAATCGCTGCAAGATTCAGGACTTTGCAAACCGGGCTCCTTCTTCGTGACTTCATCCCACAAAACTCCGAGTTGCGAGAGCAAAACGTCCGCCAAGGGCTTCTCGGTGTCTCCAAATTGGTAGTTTTGCTGCCCTGTAATGGCAGCTTTGAGAAAACGGTTCCCCGTCAAGGCTGAAGCCTTTTTGGGTCAATTATGTCCTTCCACCACAACGCAGTGTCAGGGGCCCCGGAGGCTGTGCAAATGCTCCTCCGAGGAACACATCTCGTGCTGCTTTTATAATGGTACCCGGTTGTCATAAAGGCCTTTCTATGTAATTCAAAGAAATCAGACTGGCGTGATTATTGATCTCCCTCGGCTATTTGCAGTCGACCAGGGTGATCCCACCAACTCCCTGCACCCCTGGGCCCAGGCGGGAGGTGAGACCCCCAAGGGCCATCCAGTCCAGCCCCCTCCTTTCTTGCTTGCTTTCAGCCAGGCAGGAAGGATCCATCCAAGCCCTCCCGACAGACAACCACCCAGAGAAGGAATGGGATGTTGGCCTGCATCAAGAGGAGCCTAGTGTCTAGATCTAGGGAAGTCATGCTCCCCATGCTCTATTCTGCTTTGGTCAGACCACACCTGGAATATTGTGTCCAATTCTGGACACCACAATTCAAGAGGGATGTTGACAAGCTGGAATGTGTCCAGAGGAGGGCGACTAAAATGATCAAGGGTCTGGAGAACAAGCCCTATGAGGAGTGGCTTAAGGAGCTGGGCATGCTTAGCCTGAAGAAGAGAAGGATGAGAGGAGACATGATGAGGGCCAGGGATAAATATGTGAGAGGAAGCCACAGGGAGGAGGAGGGAGCAAGCTTGTTTTCTGCTTCCCGGGAGACTAGGGTCTGGAGAACAAGCCCTATGAGGAGCGGCTTAAGGAGCTGGGCATGTTTAGCCTGAAGAAGAGAAGGCTGAGAGGAGACATGATGAGGGCCAGGGATAAATATGTGAGAGGAAGCCACAGGGAGGAGGAGGGAGCAAGCTTCCTTTCTGCTTCCCTGGAGACGAGGAAGCAATGGAACAATGGCTTCAAACTACAAGAGAGGAGATTCCACCTGAACATGAGGAAGAACTTCCTGACTGTGAGAGCTGTTCAGCAGTGGAACTCTCTGCCCTGGAGTGTGGTGGAGGCTCCTTCTTTGGAGGCTTTGAAACAGAGGCTGGATGGCCATCTGTCAGGGGTGATTTGGATGCAATATTCCTGCTTCTTGGCAGAATGGGGTTGGACTGGATGGCCCAGGAGGTCTCTTCCAACTCTTTGATTCTATGATTCTATGAAGCCACAGGGAGGAGGGAGCAAGCTTGTTTTCTGCTTCCCTGGAGACGAGGAAGCAGTGGAACAATGGGTTCAAACGGCAAGAGAGGAGATTCCACCTGAACATGAGGAAGAACTTCCTGACTGAGAGCCGTTCAGCAGTGGAACTCTCTGCCCCGGAGGGAGTGTGGTGGAGGCTCCTTCTTTGGAGGCTTTGAAACAGAGGCTGGGTGGCCATCTGTCAGGGGTGATTTGAACGCAATATTCCTGCTTCTAGGCAGAATGGGGTTGGACTGGAGGATGGCCCAGGAGGTCTCTTCCAACTCTAGGATTCTATGAAGGAAGGAAACTCAGCCAGACTTCCAGGGAGAAATGGATTCCTCTCTGAAATAGCGTTTTCTGCCGTGAAGTTCTTCCTAATGCGTGAGGAGGACTTTCTGCTTCTGCAGCTTGAACCCATTCCTTTTTTCTGTCCCGGCCCCAAGAGCGGCAGGAAACGAGCTTGAGATTTGGCTGGGCTCCGGCTAAAGGGAGGAGGGGATTAAAACAGAAGGGTCCAGAATCGCCATCAGAGGTGGACCAGATCTTGCTCATCTTGTGGACTCTGCAAAACCCAGTGGGGTCGGCTGGCTTTTGGAGGGGAAGGAGGGGGAAAGTGCCGGGAAATGAAGGGAGGCAGAAAGGGGCTCCAGGTGCAAAAACGAGGGGCTGATGAGAGAGTGGAGTCCAGGTGGTGAGCAGAGGGACACGGCAAAGGGCATCTCCGGTCAAAGAGAGTGGCCCTCACCATTCCATCTTCTCAACCAGCATGGCCATTTCATAGAATCTTAAGAGTTGGAAGAGACCTGGTGGGCCACCTTCCAGTCCACCCCATTCTGCCAAGAAGCAGGAAAATTGCATTCAAAGCACCCCTGACAGATGGCCATCCAGCCTCTGCTTCAAAGCCTCCAAAGAAGGAACCACCACCACACTCCCTCTGGGGCAGAGAGTTCCACTGCTGAACAGCTCTCATAGGAGGATCTTCCTGATTTTCAGGTGGAATCTCATTCCTTTCCTGTAGTTTGAAACCATTGACTCCAAAGAAGGAGCCTCCATCACGTGCCCTCTGAGGCAGAGAGTTCCATTGCTGAACAGCTCTCCTTGCAGTTGGGAAGTTCTTCCTGATGTTCAGGTGGAATCTCATTCCTTTCCTGTAGTTTGAAACCACTGACTCCAAAGAAGGAGCCTCCATCACGTGCCCTCTGAGGCAGAGAGTTCCATTGCTGAACAGCTCTCCTTGCAGTTGGGAAGTTCTTCCTGATGTTCAGGTGGAATCTCATTCCTTTCCTGTAATTTGAAACCACTGACTCCAAAGAAGGAGCCTCCATCACGTGCCCTCTGAGGCAGAGAGTTCCATTGCTGAACAGCTCTCCTTGCAGTTGGGAAGTTCTTCCTGATGTTCAGGTGGAATCTCCTTCCTTTCCAGTAGTTTGAAGCCATCGCTCCCTTGCGTCCCAGTTTCCAGGGCAGCCGAAAGGAATCCTGCTCCCTCCTCCCTAGGACTTCCCAGGTCTCGCATCTTGCTCCACGGCCCTCATCCTGTCTCTTCTCCGCCTTCTCTTCTGCAGGCTAAACATGCCCAGCTCTTTCAGCCATTCCTCATAGGGCTTGTTCTCCAGACGCTGGATCCTTTGAGTCGCCTTCGTCTAGACACCTTCCAGCTTAGAGTCAACATCTCCCTTCAATTGCGTTGCCCAGAATGGGACACAGTGTGACTCCAGTTGCGTTCAGGCCAAGGCAGAATAGAATAGAGCATGTGGAGCATGACTTCTCTGGATCTAGGCACTAGGCTCCTCTTGATGCAGGACAACATCACATTGGATTTTTGAGCCGTGGCATGACATTCCTGGCTCGTGTTCCCCTTCCTCCCCACGAGGTCTCCCAGATCTTTTTCACACATCCTGCTATCAAGCCAGGCATCGTCCCCCTTCTATATTTGTGCATTTCATTTTGGGGAGAACATGGGCCCAGGGGAATCATGCCAGACCTATGGCTCACTTGGGAAAGGCCCATTTGGGGCCGCTGTGTCCTTGTTCCCCAAAGAGCCATATCAAATACAGCTGGCTGTGTGTTTTGAGGCTGGGGGGCTGGATTGAAATGGCGCCACCAGCAAAAAGGCCCTCTTGGCCCATTCATGATGCTGAGCGCAGTGGGACTCTGTGCGCGACATGTTCCACAGGCCCAGGGCTCTCTTCCCAAGCAGCCTCTTCCTTGCCAATGGCAACAGTCTCTTTCCCAGGCTGGCCTTGCCCTGATCGGGACCATCTGTCAGGGGTGATTTGAATGCAATATTCCTGCTTCTTGGCAGGGGGTTGGACTGGATGGCCCATGAGGTCTCTTCCAACTCTAGGATTCTATGATTCTATGACTTGGTGCATAGCAAAGCAAAGCAAAGTAGAAGCAGGGGGTGTTAGTGTTGGGGTGTGCTGCCAGGTTCCTCCTTTTCCAGTTGCCCAAAGGCCTCCAGGGTCTCCATCCAGTTGGACACTGGGAGCAAGGAGATCGTTCCAATGGGTTTACGAGTTTTCTCAGATCTTCCTCCTGGATGAAGCAAAATAAAAGTGCCACACAAGATGGAGACACGTCTTCACTTGATAGTCAAAACCCTGAGCATGCTCACATCAGGCTATTTTCTCCAGTCCGTGCTCCATCTCTACCTCTTCCTTTGTTCCCTTCTCTGGCCCCTTCTGTTATTAGTTTTCTCCAAGGAGACCCACCCAGAGTAAGAGTAAGGAGCCATAGTTGCAAAAGCCTGCGCACATGGTGTGCCCTGTGCTGGGTGTGCATTGCACATCTCTCTCGTGCGGCCTCCCCTTCCACACCTGAGGCTTTGTGTCACTCTCCATTGAGCACAGAGTCACTCCCTGGCCCTCTCTGCAAGTGAAAATAGCACCGGAGGGAGACCCCAAATGCCCAGACGGCCTGATGCTTTCCAAATGCGTAGGCCCCCAATGCCTGCCTACAAAGGGGGGACTCATTGCTGCTGCCTCTCTCTCTTCATGGTTCCCTTGCCATTTCCGGGGGGGGGGGGGGCTTGGGTCCCTGGCCAGTTTTGGGAAAGCGCCCTGTGTGCAATGGGCCCCTCCCGCTTTGTCAAACACGATCCCCGCTGCAACAAGACGGAGGCGGAGAGGCCGTGTCCCTGGAAGATGTTTATTCTCCTCTTAAGCAGCTCCAGATGTTCTCCAAAGAGTTCCAGATTGGCCAAGAGCCTCTGGCGGTGCTTTCTTTGGCAGCGGAGGAAGCACAGATTAAGGCTGTTGTGTGTGGATGTGTGGAGCCAGTCCCTTCCCGTGCTGGCTGCAGCTCCGAAAGGAGGCCCAAGGGAAAGGAATGGGCAGCATCCCCCGGCTTCCTCCTGTGGTCCAGGCCTGGCCAAACTTGCCCCCCCCCCCTCTCCAGGTGTTTTGGACTTCAACTCCCATCTTTCCTAACAGCCAGCAGGCTGCTAGGACAGATTAGAGAGATGGGCCAAAACTAACAAAATGAAGTTCAACAGTGACAAATGCAAGATACTCCACTTTGGCAGAAAAAATGAAATGCAAAGATACATAAATGGGTGACGCCTGGCTCGAAAGCAGTACGTGGGAAAAAGATCTTGGAGTCCTCGTGGACAACAAGTTAAACTTGAGCCAACAATGTGATGCGGCGGCAAAAAAAGCCAATGGGATTTTGGCCTGCATCAATAGGAGCCTAGTGTCTAGATCTAGGGAAGTCATGCTACCCCTCTATTCTGCCTTAGTTAGACCACATCTGGAATATTGTGTCCAGTTCTGGGCACCACAATTCAAGAGAGATATTGACAAGCTGGAATGTGTCCAGAGGGCGACTAAAATGATCAAGGGTCTGGAGAACAAGCCCTATGAGGAGCGGCTTAGGGAACTGGGCATGTTTAGCCTGAAGAAGAGAAGGCTGAGAGGAGATATGATAGCCATGTATAAATATGTGAGAGGAAGCCACAGGGAGGAGGAGGGAGCAAGCTTGTTTTCGCTTCCTTGGAGAGAGACTAGGACGCAATGGAACAATGGCTTCAAACTACAAGAGAGGAGATTCCATCTGAACATGAGGAAGAACTTCCTGACTGTGAGAGCCGTTCAGCGGTGGAACTCTCTGCCCCGGGGTGTGGTGGAGGCTCCTTCTTTGGAAGCTTTTAAGCAGAGGCTGGATGGCCATTTGTCAGGGGTGATTTGAATGCAATATTCCTACTTCTTGGCAGAATGGGGTTGGACTGGAAGATGGCCCAGGAGGTCTCTTCCAACTCTTGGATTCTATGATTCTAAGTCCAAAACACCTGGAGGGAGGGAGGGAGGTCCCAAGTTGGCCCAGGCCCATAGAGCCAAGGGTCAGGAGGACAGGTTCAGAGGTTGGGAGGGGGAGTCAGGGGCAGATTTGGGGGCAGCCCAGCCCAGGCAAGGAAAGCACAAGAGGCTTTTTTGGCCTCCCGCTGTCTGCTTTTGAAGGGACCTGAACAGGTGAATGTGTTTGCCCCACCTTCATTGGAAACATCTGCAAGAAGGGGGCCTTCTCGCCTTCTCCATTCCTTCTTTGGTCCTGGAAGCCCCACACTTGGCACAGCTTCTGAATCCCCTCGAGGGGAGCAAGTTGGGCTGCACCCCAAAGCTCATGGAGAGTGGCACTCTGGCCTTCCTTAGAGTGGGTCCTTCACCTGGATCAGATGCTCCTTTAGGGTTCGGACAAGAGCCAGGAACGGTCTCTGGGCACCCACGGACACAGCCTCTGTGCCACCCCCAGGTCTCTTCCTCTCCATCCTGCACAGGTCCAGCCTGTTTGGAGTTTATTATTCTTTGGGGTCTAGTTGCATTTTGGGAAAAGAATGGAAACTTAAACTGTGCTGTCAAAGGCTTTCACAGCCAGAATGATTGGGGTGTTGTGTGGTTTCTGGGCTGCACGGCCAATGTGTTCTAGCAGCATTTTATCCTGACGTTTCGCCTGCATCTGTGACATCTTCAGAGGATCCTTCAGAGAAACTAAAACCGTGAAAATTAGCCTTCCATGGAGCGTGCCTCAGTTTCCGCCTGTTGCTTTCCCGCGTTCCCTTTTGACTACAAAACCAGACTAGGCAGGCAGATGTAGGTCGTGAACATACAAGTTTGCAAAAGGCTTAACATTGCTGTGTGCACACGCAACCTGCGCCCTAATTAACCGATGCAAAGATTAGGCAGAGCCTTGGTTCTGAACTGGCCATCTTTTGATGGAGGAGCAAGGCATGCCTGGAGATTAGAGAAGGATCAGGGAGAGAGAGGTCGGCATTGTCTCAGGCCAGAGGCTCCAGGGAAGTGACCAGGGACACATGGCCTCCTTGCAAGGCATTTATGAGCGTGCCTTTCAAAGGGTAGTCGGAGCAAATCTGGGCGCTTTCGGAGGGGGAGAAATAAACAGAAGGATTTGACTTGCACGACATCCTGTTCTATCGAAACTCCTTGCTGCTTTAACAGCCGGAGAGTCGGGGAGGGAGCAGGCTGGGGTTTTCCAGCAGATGCCACGGATGAGCCACCAGTGTCCAGTCCAGAAAGGGGTGGACAAGGCCCATTCCTCCTCCAGGGCTCCTGGTGTTCTAGAGCTCCCAGTTGAGCCACAGAAACACGCACCAGTTGAAGGCAATTCAGCAATGGCCAGAGTGGACATGGGAGAGAGAGCAATTCCTGAATCCAGCATGTTTTCCAAGTCCAAGTATGCATATTATACAGAGAATTTGCACACATTTGAGAGCATGAGAGAGGAGACGGTTGGTGCCGTTCCAGGATCTGCAATCTCATTGGTTCAAAAGTTCATCCATTTATAGTGTGTGATTGCTGCATCGTGTGGAATAGTGTCACGGGTTGCAGTGGGAGCTGCCCGTCTCCGGGAGGAAGAGAGGCTGGGGAACAGTGTGTGGCTGAGTCAAGGAGACAAAGGGTGGCTGATCCCTGGGGACGTGGATGTGTCCCAAGGGATTCCCAGACTGGGACAATGAGTGGCTGGATCATGCCATCACAGGGGACCACATGGGCCAGACAGTCCTTTGATGGGTGCCAGGATATTAGGACAAAAGGGCGAGAAGGAGACTTCATGGGCTTATGCCTCAGTCAGATCTGGGTCTTTTGTGAAGTGGAATGCCTGGGAATGGGCAAGGCTTCGGAAAGAAGGCTTAGTGTCCTTTGGGGAATTCCAGGCTGTTGACCAGGAGGCCTCCTTAGGTCATCCATCTGGGTCCTGGGTTACCAATACTGTGAGCCAACGAAACCATCCACTGGGTTGGTCTCTAACTTTTCCCCACTCTCCATAGACTTCAAGCCATGTAGTATTTCAGAGTGGAATCCTGCCAATGGGATTTTGGCCTGCATCAATAGGAGCATCGTGTCTAGATCTAGGGAAGTAATGCTACCCCTCTATTCTGCTTTGGTTAGACCACATCTGGAAGATTGTGTCCAATTCTGGGCAGCACAATTCAAGAGAGATATTGACAAGCTGGGCCAGAATCGTATAGGGCTTTAGAGGCCAAGACCAGCACTTTGAATTGTGTTTGGAAATGGACCGGCAGCCAGTGGAGTTGACATAACAGGGGGGTGGTATGCTCCCTGTATTCCATCTTGAAAGGATGATGACTGCAGCAATCTGCCAAACAAGCCAACATGTTTTCTAGGCAGGTAAATGCAGAATATATAGTTTACCATTCAATTTTCCTCGCGCCCACCCCCTGAGCCAGCTTCGTTGTAATTGGCTGTGATGTCAGCAAGCTGGGAGGGGATCCAATGAGGGCCCAGGCCCTGCTTTGGCCGCTCAGCCAATGAGGTGGAAGAGAGGTGGTCAAGAGGGAAACAATGAAGAAATGTCTAGATGGCTGGATTACAAATGACCGGTGTTTGCCAAGTGACCAAGCGATAGCTTGAGGCTCTCCAGCCTGATCAGGGTAATTGTCGTGATCTTTTGAAATAACATTTTTAGCTAGCCTCGAAAGACCAGGTCCATTGTCTTACCATCCTGCAATATTGATTCTATTGATGAAGTTGAGATGGGTTTTGGAGATGGGGAAATGACAAAGCTGGGTGGGGGGAGGAGATGGTTCCTCGCAGATGGGAAGATGTCCTTTGTGTTGAGTGATTTAGTATGTCCAGATACTCCATTGTCCTGGATGGCCTGGCTATCAGAGCCCTCCAAGATCCAGAAAAAGGAGCCATTTATTTATTGTCCATGCAAATGGGTTTTGGTCAAGTGCTTTCTTAGGAGATTATTGGCTCAGGAAGTTTGGAGATTCCTAGAGCCATGAGTTGCTGGCATAGTTCATGAAAAGGTCACTTTGCTTCATAATTTCTTATATAGACACATACACATATAAGGAATGGGGCATGGGGGCATACACAGAGTTCATAGGGAAAGGGGAAGGCATGCAGGGTCAAAGGGGAATTCATTTCGGCCATCCCAAAGTCCATTAAAGTTCACACAAGTTGGTAAAAAGTTCCTAAAAGTTCCTAAAAAGTTCATGAGAGTTCATAATTTAATGATTTATTTATTTCAAAGTTTTATATACCGAGCTTCTCACCTCATTAGAGGGACTCAGCCCAGTTTCCAACCATAAAAATACATACAATTGGTAAAATATCAAAGTACATAATTACAATAAAACACTGGAAAAGCACATATATTTAAAAACTACAGTGGTCAGTCGTCATTCTAAAAATCGAATATACACAGTCTTCCATCCAAATCGTTGTCTCATTCTTCAAAAGCCTGTCTCCACAACCACGACTTCACCTGTTTCCTGAATGTCAGGATTGTTGGGGCGGTTCTGACCTCAGGCAGGAGAGAGTTCCAGAGTTGCGGGGCCACCACCGAGAAGGCCCTGTCCCTCGTTCCCACCAGCCGCACTTGTGAGGCCGGTGGGACCGAGAGCAGGGCCCCTCCAGACGATCTTAGCAATCTTAGCAATATAGAAATATAATTATAATATATTATTATCAGTATTATATTGTATTGCATTATAATATTATCAATATTATATGTGTTTTGTTGTTCATTCATTCAGTCGCTTCCGACTCTTCGTGACTTCATGGACCAGTCCACGCCAGAGCTCCCTGTCGGTTGTCACCACCCCCAGCTCCTTCAAGGTCAAGCCAGACCCTTCAAGGATCCCATCCAGCCATCTTGCCAGAATCCCAGAATACACAGCACTGAATAAAAGCACTGAGTAGCCTAAGTCCATTCATAAAAACAGGAGGAGAGATAGGGAATTATGGGATCATTCCAGCCTGGTGTCCTTGGCAAAACTATGAATTCCCTCATTTTGAACTATCTTTTACAGAGTCCTGTGGGGGGGACAGGGGGGGGGGTCAGGTCACCTCCGATTACAAAACTGCCTTAACCCTGCAGTGCAGATGCATCCGAAGACTCCTGGGGCTCACCTGCATTGTAACCCCTTTTCACCCCTGGAACCCCCCCCCCCCGGGGGACCCTGGCCAACTCACACTCTCTCAGCCTCAAAGGGAGGCAATGGAGAGCAGCCCCTCTGAGAAGGAGGCCGTGTCTCCAGACAGAGAAGGAAGGCCTTTGAGGCTCCAAGAGAGAGATTCCAGGGAAACTTAAGCAGGGAAAGGGTGCCTGGCTTTCTTCAGGGAGCGGAGGAATGCGCGTGGAGGAATAATTATAAGCAAGATATGAACTGAAGGGACGCACATGTGCAACATCCCCCAAGGAATGCCATGCAAATGTTTTCCAGATGAAGCATGTTGGGCTGTGATTAACTTATCTGGGAATGAAAGCGATTTCTGTGTATTCTGGGATTCTGTCCTTCTCATCAGAGTCTTCTCGGGGCTTTTGATGTCTTCTCCTTGGAGGCTGAAGAGTCTTTTGTGGCTTTGGGGCCACACCGCCTGAAGGGACACCCGCTCCTCCTTCCTTCCTTCCTTCCTTCCTTCCTTCCTTCCTTCCTTCCTTCCTTCCTTCCTTCCTTCCTTCCTTCCTCCTTATCATAGAATCCTAGAGCTGGAAGGGACCCCCAAAGGCCATCTAGTCCAACCCCATTCTGCCAAGAAACTTCCTTCCTGGGTTGTTGTAGGTTTCTTGGGCTGTATGGCCATGTTCTAGAAGCATTTCATGTTCTAGAATGCTTCTAGAACATGGCCATACAGCCCGAGAAACCTACAACACAGTGATTCTGGCCATGAAAGACTTCGATAAAACTCCCTCACTCCCACCTGATCATAGAATCCTAGAGTTGGAAGGGACCCCCAAAGGCCATCTAGTCCAACCCCATTCTGCCAAGAAACTTCCTTCCTGGGTTGTTGTAGGTTTCTTGGGCTGTGTGGCCATGTTCTAGAAGCATTTCATGTTCTAGAATGCTTCTAGAACATGGCCATACAGCCCGAGAAACCTACAACAACCCAGTGATTCTGGCCATGAAAGCCTTCGATAAAACTCCCTCACTCCCACCTGATCATAGAATCCTAGAATCCTAGAGCTGGAAGGGATCCCCAAAGGCCATCCAGTCTATCCCCATTCTGCCAAGAAACTTCCTTCCTGGCTTGTTGTAGGTTTCTTGGGCTGTATGGCCATGTTCTAGAAGCATTTCATGTTCTAGAATGCTTCTAGGACATGGCCATACAGCCCGAGAAACCTACAACAACCCAGTGATTCTGGCCATGAAAGCCTTCGATAAAACTCCCTCACTCCCACCTGATCATAGAATCCTAGAATCCTAGAGCTGGAAGGGATCCCCAAAGGCCATCTAGTCCAACCCCATTCTGCCAAGAAACTTCCTTCCTGGGTTGTTGTAGGTTTCTGGGGTTATATGGCCATGTTCTAGAAGCATTTCATGTTCTAGAATGCTTCTAGAACATGGCCATACAGCCCGAGAAACCTACAACAACCCAGTGATTCCGGCCATGAAAGCTTTCGATAAAACCCTCCGTCCCTCCCTCCCTTCCCTCCCTCCCTCCCTCCCTCCCTCCTTCCTTCCTTCCACCTGATCATAGAATCCTAGAGCTGGAAGGAACCCCCAAAGGTCATCTAGTCCAACCCTCTTCTGGACAGATGACCACCCAGAAGGCGACTCCACCAGACTCCCAGGCAGCATCTTCCACTGCAGAACAGCTCTTGTTTTTTTACTTCCTTTCTTTCTTTTTCCAACATAATAATAATAATAATAATAATAATCTTTATTTAATACCCTGCCACCATCTCCCCGTTGGGGAGCTTACATGAGGTCAAGCCCAACAGCATATTAAAATAAAATGAAAACCAAAACACAGCGACAACACAACATGTGAATACAATAAACAATATAAAATGCAGAACAAAATCATACACAATAATAATAATAATAATAATCTTTTATAACCCGGTCTTCTTGACCTCTGAGGAGGGGCTCAGGCCGGCTAACAACAGAGAATCAATATACAAATAAACTAAAGCATAATAACATCATAGTGCATTAATACATTAAAACACATTAAAATACAGATCAAGAATGACATAAAGCCAATTTGTCAAGGTAAATCACAAATTCACCACCATCCGCCTTGTGGTCAACAGATCGATTGATTCGATCATCAATCTGAGAATGCTACGTTCCAGAGCCAAGATTTTACAATCTTTCTGAAAGTCAGGAGGGAGGGGTCAGGTCTGATCTCTATTGGGAGAGAGTTCCACAGCCGAGGGGCCACCACCGAGAAGGCCCTGTCCCTCGTCCCTACCAGACGTGATTGCGAAGGTGGTGGGACTGAGAGCAGGACCCCTCCAGAAGATCTTAACAACCTTGATGGTTTGTAGGGGAAAATCCGTTCGGACAGGTAAACTGGGCCGGAGTCATTTAGGGATTTATAGGTCAGCACCAGCACTTTGAATTGTACTCGGAAGCTAATTGGCAGCCAGTGGAGCTGACGCAACAGAGGAGTAGTATGCTCCCTGTACCCTGCTCCTGTTAGTAATCTGGCTGCCACACGTTGGACTAGTTGTAGCTTCCGGGCAGTCTTCAGAGGCAACCCCACGTAGAGAGCATTGCAGTAGTCTATACGGGATGTAACCAGAGCGTGGACCACCGTGGCCAAGTCAGCAACTGGTCACAGTGTGTGCGCGGACCTGGCGCATGCCTCCTCCCTTGGGCAGCATAGTAGTGGGTGCCTTTGCCTCCTGACAGGCTCTGTGCCCTCTCCTGAGATGCCCTGTGCACACCTGTATCTCCCCAGGTTTTCCTGCCTTCCGGAGAGAGTTGGGTGTTCGTGGTGCACCACGGTGGATCTTGCGAGGAAGGAGGCCTTCCAGGTCCAGGAATCTCTGTGGCTCTTACTTCCTTCCTTCCTTTCGGCTGTTTTCCTTGGGCTGCATTTCAACTTGGCATCGATAACTGGGCTTTTGAGGAGGCGTGTGTGTGTGTGTTTATGTATGCTTTATCGCAGGCCATCTGGAAGGCTTGTTTGCTAAGGATGATTAACAACTCTTAACAAATACATCACCGGCTTGGAGGAAACAGGGGGAGCCAAGGAAAGGCCTGGGAAATGCAGCGCCGCCCCAGCGCTCCCCCTTCCTCTTCCTGGGATTGCTGGAAAAGGGCATCGCTGATCCATGCGCCGGCCCAGGGAGCCTCTTGCAGCCAGGGAGCCAAGGGCGCATTTCCCTGCCAAGAAGGAAGCCAGGTGGGGGTGAGCTTCAGCATCTGTGCTGCGGATCCCAGGAAGCACATTCTTTCTGCCTCTCCATCCCAGGATGGATTTGGAGCTTCAAAGGCAGGCAAACTTGGGCCCTCTCTCCAGGTGTTCGGGACTCCAACTCCCACTGAAATGGCAGGGAGAAAGTTTCAGGAAAAGAGACAAAGAGAGGTCCGGAGGTCTCAAAAGCACGGATTTTATTTCCAGCTGGGACCCTGGAGTGGAATATGTCCAAAAGCATCCAGAGCCCTGATCAAGGGGCTGACTTTCCCTTTTATAGCCTTCAAATGCAAGCAAACAAAGAAATTACAACAGCAAAACAGCAGAGAGGAAACAACCAGGCACATCTTAACACCTCTCAACAAAAGATTGCCCCAGGCACTGCCAGGCCATCCAATGCTAATCAAGGTAGTCAGTTCAAAGATTCACACCTAGCTCCAACAGACAAGAGTCCTTTGTCCCACCCTGGTCATTCCAGAGGTATATAAACCCATTTTCCTAGTTCCAACAGACCTCACTACCTCTGAGGATGCTTGCCATAGATGCAGGCGAAACGTCAGGAGAAATGCCTCCAGAACATGGCCCTATAGCCCGAAAAAACCCACAAGAACCTAAAGAACATGTGTCTACATACATTGGCCTCATTCACTATGTCACCTTAGCATCATATGAATATCAAATTCTACCTTCCAACATGCAAAAGGCATGTCTCTGTGTATTTCTTTCTAGCAGCATCCATCCATCAGGGGCCTGCTTTTGACCGGTCAGGAGGGAGAGGGGGGCTCCTTGTAGAGCCTAGTTGTACCAGTCTGTTGCCAGTAGGACAGGCTTCTCTCTCTCCTGGAATATGTATAGGTAACATGCCCCCCCCCTCTTCAGCCCCCCTCTTGCTGTGCCTGGACAGCTGCTCGCTTGTCCGTTAGCATTCTTTCTATACAGAGAGAGCCTGATTTTTCTATAAATTTCAGTGCTTGTAAAGTAAATACAATTTATACATAAATCAATATCTATTTTTCCAATATCTCCTCATCACCACAATTCCTAACAGCCAGTACACTGTAGACTGTGGCCAGGAAATCAGAAGACGCTTCCTTCTTGGGAGGAGAGCAATGTCCAGTCTCGATAAAATAGTCAAGAGCAGAGACATCAGACTGGCAACCAAGATCCATTGCCTAGTCCAAGCCATGGTCTTCCCTGTCGTCACCTACGGAGGTGAGAGCTGGACCTTCGGGAAGGCTGAGCGAAGGAAGAGAGACGCTTTTGAGCTGTGGTGTTGGAGGAAAGTGCTGAGAGTGCCTTGGACTGCGAGAAGATCCAACCAGTCCATCCTCCAGGAAAAAAAGCCCGACTGCTCACTGGAGGGAAGGAGACTAGAGGGAAAGATGGAGTCCTTTGAGTGCCACATCATGAGGAGACAGCAAAGCCTAGAGAAGACAATTATGCTGGGGAAAGTGGAAGGCAAAAGGAAGAGGGGCCGACCAAGGGCAAGGTGGATGGATGGCATCCTTGAAGTGACTGGACTGACCTTGAAGGAGCTGGGGGTGGTGACGGCCGACAGGGAGCTCTGACGTGGGCTGGTCCAGGAGGTCACGAAGAGTCGGAGACGACTGAACGAATGAACAACAAAGTACACTGTAGAGCACATGCACTACATGGCCACTTTCACTGCCATGGCTCAAGGCTGCAGAATGAGGGGGGGGGGGTAGTAAAAGAGAAGGCAAAAAGAGCTCCAAAAGATGTAGTTTTGCAAGGTCTTGGATGGAGTTTGACCCCACTTTCACTGCCAGGGCTTGGTACTATGGAGTCCTAGGGTGAGCCCTGGCAGTTAAAGCGGGGCCAAACTGCATTCATTCTGTAATGCAGATGAACCCTTTGCAAGAGCTCCTGCTTTGCTCATCAAACCCACTGAGATGGGAAAAATCTCTCCTCCCTCCTTCCTTGCAGAAGCCTCACTCGTCTGCTACTTGGCACAATGCAAACTTGTAAGGCCTTGGCTGCCCTAGTTGGAAGGTCCTTCTGGAGGTTCACAGACCATGCAGTCCTTGAGTTGGAAGAGACCTCAAAGGCCATCTAGTCCAGCACCATTCTGCCAAGCAGGAAGGCACAGTAAAAGCCTTCCTGACAGATGGCCACCCAGAGAAGGCAGGAGAAATCCTACCAGACTCCAATTAACTATTTATTTATTTCGGACATGTATATCCTGCCCTTCTCACCCGCGAAGGTACAATCGGCACTAATTGCATGCCACAAAAACAATAGCAATGAATTGTCGAAGGCTTTCATGGCCGGAATCACTGGGTTGTTGTAGGTTTTTTCGGGCTATATGGCCATGCTCTAGAGGCATTTTCTCCTAGAGGAGACCATGGCCATATAGCCCGAAAAAACCTACAACAATCCAATAGCAATGAAATCACAATTAAAACATTTAATTAAACAATAAATCAAAACATTCAATTAAAAGCTAACAAATCCAAGACCTAATCCACAGCCAAAGTCATAGTCCGAGGTCTGTCATAGAATCCTAGAGTTGGAAGAGACCTCCTGGGCCATCATCCAGTCCAACCCCATTCTGCCAAGAAGCAGGAATATTGCATTCAAATCACCCCTGACAGATGGCCATCCAGCCTCTGCTTAAAAGCTTCCAAAGAAGGAGCCTCCACCACACTCCGGGGCAGAGAGTTCCACTGCTGAACGGCTCTCACAGTCATAGAATCCTAGAATCCTAGAGTTGGAAGAGACCTCCTGGGCCATCATCCAGTCCAACCCCATTCTGCCAAGAAGCAGGAATATTGCATTCAAAGCACCCCTGACAGAAGGCCATCCAGCCTCTGCTTAAAAGCTTCCAAAGAAGGAGCCTCCACCACACTCCTTCTGGGCAGAGAGTTCCACCGCTGAACGGCTCTCACAGCCAGGAAGTTCTTCCTCGTGTTCAGATGGAATCTCCTCTCTTGTAGTTTGAAGCCATT
Source organism: Anolis sagrei (assembly GCF_037176765.1). NCBI lineage: Eukaryota > Metazoa > Chordata > Lepidosauria > Squamata > Anolidae > Anolis > Anolis sagrei. The sequence continues at coordinate 274,075,635 of NC_090023.1, read as the reverse complement.
GTTCTGCAATCTAGTCTCCAAGGAAGCAGAGAACAAGCCTTCTCTTCTTCAGGCTGAACATGCCCAGCTCCTTAAGTCACTCCTCATAGGGCTTGTTCTCCAGACCCTTTATCATTTTAGTCGCCCTCCTCTGGACACATTCCAGCTTGTCAAGATCTCCCTTGAATTGTGGTGCCCAGAATTGGACACAATATTCCAGGTAAAGTGGTCTAACCAGAGCGGAATAGAGCATGGGGAGCAGGACTTCCCTGGATTCTAGACACTAGGCTCCTCTTGATGAAGGCCAAACTCCCATTGGCTTTTTTTGCCGCCACATCACATTCCTGGCTTATGTTTAACTTGTTGTCCACGAGGAGGACTCCAAGATCTTGTCCATTGTCAGTTAAGGACATAGTAGACATTATCAATGCTGCACCTGCTGCCCGAATGCCTGGCCCCATGATTTAAGCTTTCTTCTCTAGGGCGAGAGGGAAGGGGCCGATGTGATTTCAGCAGGGAGCGTCTTCCACAGGCAGCAGGTACCACAGGTCCCATTGCCAATAAGTTCTTACGGTCAGAAGGTTCTTCCTGATGTTTAGGTGGAATCTCTTTTTCTGCAACCCAGGTTTCCTCGTGGCCCCGCTGTGCTCAAAGGACCACCAAGCAGGATGTTAGGGGAGGGGGGCTTTCCATGGGACTCTTGTCAGCCCCTCCTCAGCTCTTCTTTGAGGTAAAAGTCTTGCTATTTACACACACAGATTGAGTAAAAGGGCCTCCTTCAAAGATTCTTAAGCCAAATCTGGATGGTCATCTGCTGGGAGGGCTTTGATAGTGGGAGAAAGTTGGGTTGTTGCAGGTTTTTATTTATTTACTTCACTTGTATTCCGCTCTTCTCAGCCAACGGCGACTTTTTCCAGGCTATATGGCCATGTTCTGGAGGCAATTTTTCTCCTGACGTTTCGCCTGCATCTATGGCAAGCATCCTCAGAGGGAGTGAGATCTGTTGGAAGTAGGAAAAATGGGTTTATATATCTGTGGAATGACCAGGGTGGGACAAAGGACTTTTTTCTGCTGGGGCTAGGTGTGAATGTTTCAGCTGATCACCTTGATTAGCATTCAATGACTTGGAAGTACCTGGGGGGAATTTTTTGTTGAGAGTGATTTGGTGTGCCTGATTATTTACTCTCTGTTGTTTTGCTGTTGTGATTTTTGAGTCCTTTAATACTGGTAGCCAGATTTTGTTCATTTTCATGGTTTCCTCCTTTCTGTTGAAATTGTCCACATGCTTCTTGTGGATTTCAATGGCTTCTCTGTGGAGTCTGACATGGTGGTTGTTGGTGTGGTCCAGCATTTCTGTGTTCTCCAATGATATGCTGTGTCCAGGCTGGTTCCTCAGGTGCTCTGCTATGGCTGATTTCTCTGGTTGGAGTAGTTTGCAGTGCCTTTCATGTTCCTTGATTCGTGTTTGGGCAACGTGTTTGGTGGTCCCTCTGTAGACTTGTCCACAGCTGCCTGGTATACAATGGTAGACTCCTGCAGAGGTGAGAGGATCCCTCTTGTCCTTTGCAGAACGGAGTATTTGTTGGATGTTCTTGGTGGGTTTGTAGATTGTTTGTATGTTATGTTTCCTCATCAGCTTCCCTCTGCGGTCAGTGGTTCTCTTGATGTACGGCAAGAACACTTTTCCTCTGGGTGGATCTTCATCTTGACTCTCGTGGCTTCTTCTCTGTTGTCTTGCAGCTCTTCTGATGTCTGAGGTGGAGTCTCCCTTGGCCTGGAGAGCCCAGTTGAGGGGGTTCAGTCCATCTTGGAGAAGGTGGGCTTCGCAGATTCTTTGGCTTGCTTTCCAAATCAGGGAATTCCCAGCCATTTGGAAGTATTCATTGGAATCCAGTTGGTGTTTTTGTGTGCCTGGAACCCCTTTGACCTTGTGGTTGTTGGCTGTTGAGTAACATCCTCTTTTGGTTCAACGTTGTGCAAAGGGAGGAGGCGCAACCTTTGTGCGTGTCATTCTCTATTCTGGGAACAGCTGAGTGGGCAGCTGAATCACTCCCCAGAAGAGGCCACCCAAAGGCCCTCTGCCCATGCCTTGGGAGCTTTGGGGAGAAGGGACCAAGGCCAGACCTTGATCAGGCCTGTGTCCTTTGTGGACCAATGGGGACCCATGGACGTCAGCATTTTCTTAGGAGACTCAGGAGTGGTTTGGCCGTTCCTTCCTCTGAAGCGGCACCTGGGATTCCTGGGCGATCTCCCATCCGAGTCCTAGCCAGGGCTGACCCTGCTGGGCTTCCCAGATCAGGCAGGATATGATGCCTTTGGGGAGCTGAGGCTTAAATGCCCTGTGCTGGCAGGACTGAAGACCGACAGGATGCAGGCTCGAATCTGGGGAGAGGCGGATGAGCTCCCTCTATCAGCTCCAGCTCCTCATGCAAAGGGGACGTGAGAGAAGCCTCCCACAAGAAAGAGGAACACCAGCAAGGGGGCTGCAAGGATGACAAAAAAATCAAAATCATCCGGGTGTCCCATGGGCAACATCCTTGTGATATTGAGCCTCTTTTAGGAGGATCTCCCCAGCCGAGGAGATCCCGAGGACCGCACCAAAGAGGGTCCCTGAACCTTGGCGAGGGCAGCGAAGCCAATTCCAGCAGCAGAAAATATTAAAAATAATAAATCCTCGCCAAAGCGGAAGAAGGTGGCGACCAAAGCGTCTTTATTAGCGATTCAGCTGAGATCGGATGCACTAAGGGAATAATTCCACCACAGGCATACTGCTACAGAATTTACAGGCATTTTTATAGGCAAAATACAGGAAAACATTTCAAAACTCACTCCCTCTTCGGCTCCTTGGCAAATCAGGGAGAGGGAGGCAGGACGGTAGAGGGGCATTGGGTCCAGAGAGGATGATGACATTCCACTGTCCTGTGCCCGAGGGATCAGCCAGCCAAGGAAACTGGTTTTTTTGTTCTTGTGATGGATCAGTGATTAGGGATAATTATTTGATTCAGGTTTTCCCCTTCTAAGATCAGATAAGGTAAAAGGTGAGGCTGAGAAGGATGTTTGTTGTGAAGGAAAACTTGGCAGAGGAAATCACAGTCTGATGACCCCCTCCTAAAGTCAAATAATAACTCCAGGTACCATTGTTCAGGTGTGAGTTCCAAGTAAATAGGTGTTTTTGTGATTCCTGATTGCCTTTTCAGCCCAGCGGGCCGCTTCCTGATCAGCCTCCCAAAGGGCCAAAGAGTTCATGGCTGGGTCAGACTTGTGAAGGAAATACATAGAAGGAAAGTAGATAGAAATTATTTATTTATTTCCGTCACTTTTACCCCGCCCTTCTCACCCCCGGGGGGGGGGACTCAGGGCGGCTTACAGAGAAAGGCACAATTCGATGCTTTGTTACATATACATACATATATAAAAATTATTAAGCAATTACAAATTAAAAATTAAATCATCAATACACAGTAATACTAAAACACAGTAGTAGGCTAATCCTGAGCTCAGCGTTCGGAATTCCGTAAATCCATTCCGTCTTGTCCAATTCCAGCTCGTCATCAAGTCTTTCTTTAACTGCCTGAATGTCCAAATGCCTGGTCCCACATCCAGGTCTTCAACCTCTTCCTAAATGAAAGAAGGGACGTTGCCGATCTAATCTCCCCGGGGAGTGAGTTCCACAGGCGGGGGGCCACCACCGAGAAGGCCCTGCTCCCCGTCCCCGCCAATCTCACTTGTGATAGAGGCGGGGTCGCGAGCAGGGCCTCCCCAGAGGATCTTAGACTCCGGGGTGGGACGTAGAGAGAGATCCGTTCGGATAGATACACTGGGCCGGAACCGTTTAGGGTTTTGTAGGTCAAAACCAGCACTTTGAATTGTGCTCGGAATTGGATCGGCAGCCAGTGGAGCTGACACAACAGGGGGGTGGTGTGCTCCCTGTATGTCGCTCCAGTGAGCAATCTGGCTGCCTCTCGCTGGATCAGTTGGAGTTTCCGAGCAGTCTTCAAAGGCAACCCCACGTAGAGTGCGTTGCAGTAATCCAACCGGGATGTGACAAGAGCGTGGACCACCGTGGCCAAGTCCGACTTCCCAAGGTACGGGTGCAGCTGGCGCACAAGTTTTAATTGTGCAAAAGCTCTCCCGGCCACCGCTGAGACCTGGGCTTCCAGGCTCAGCGATGAGTCCAGGATCACTCCCAAGCTGCAAACCTGTGTCTTCAGGGGGAGTGGAACCCCGTCTAACACAGGCTGTAACCCTATGCCCTGTTTGGCCTTACGACTGACCAGTAGGACCTCTGTCTTGTCTGGATTCAATTTCAATTTGTTAGCTCTCATTGTAGGAAATTCATACCAATCACCCCTTCTCCATCCCACCCACCAGAGAAATTTAATAAAGAAATTATTTTCAAGCAATGTGAGTCCCTGAGCGGGAAAGATGTCCTTGTGAGTCCAAAACGTTAGGCAGAGCTGCCACGCTGGGATCGAAGCTGGTCCCTGGGAAACTACAACTCTCACGAAGGGCAGAAGTCCCAAGAACCAGCTGTTTCCCAAAAGCCTCGTGGGGTCCTTGTTGTTGTCAGTGCTTTGACAATGTGACCAAGACTTGACCCTTGTTGTGTAGTCTGGTGCCCTTGCCCTTTGCAGAACTGTAAGTCACTATCCCTTATTATTTTTTTGGGGGGGGGGGGGGTGCTCGACATCACTTGCAGACGGCCAATTCTCTCACAACAGGATGCTCCTGACACAACAACAACAACAACAAAAGCTGTTTTCTCTTCTTGTTCCCAGTTTTTGCAATTAATATATCCTGGGGGGGGGGGGGGAGGAGTAGGAAGGGGTGCTTTGGAGGGGAAAGCCCCCCTTGCTGGTGTTCCTCTTTCTGGCCCTCAAGGATCGTGGCCCTCCTCCCTCCACCCCCGCAATGTAGCGGATTTGCTCTTGGATGAGAATTGGGCCGAAGGGCCAAGAATAGAGAGAGCGGAGTCTTCTCCTTCCCTTCTGGCAGCCGAGAAGAAGAGAGAGGAAGCCGAGCAGTGGACGCAGCCAGGGACACTCCTCGCTCTCCGGGCCAAGAAAGATGGCCGGCACGAGGCCCAGGGATTCTTCATGGGGACTACTGGGAGGGAGGGAAAGAGACCCCCTGGGCCATCCAGTCCAACCCCCTTCTGCCTTCATGCAGGAAAAACACCACTATTATTATTATTATTATTATTATTATTATTATTATTATTATTATTGTTAAAAGTCTCCCCAACAGAGGCCCATCGAGCCTCTGTTGAAAAGCCTCCAAGGAAGGCGCTTCCACCAGACTCTTGAGGCAGTGAATCCCACTGCTGAACAGTTCTTCCTCGTGTTCAGGTGGAATCACCTTCCCTGTCCTTTGAACCTATGGAAGAGGTGGAGGGTCAAGGAAGGGGCCAAACTCCAAGGGGAAGAGGGCGATCGGGTCAAACCCAGAGCTTGAAATGCCAAGGAGAACCTCTGTCTCCTTTTTGGTCCTGTACTTGGGTTTTTTGGGGTTTTTTTGTTTTGTTTTTTGTCGTGTCAGGAGCAACTTGACAAAATGCAAGTTGCTTCTGGTGTGAGAGAATTAGCTGTCTGCAAGGACATTGCCCAGGGGACGCCCGGATGATTTGATGTTTTTATCATCCTTGTGGGAGGCTTCTCTCATGTCCCTGCATGAGGAGCTGGAGCTGATAGAGGGAGCTCATCCGCCTCTCCCCGGATTTGAACCTGCGACCGGTCAGTCTTCAGTCCTGCCGGCACAAGGATTTAATCCACTGTGCCACCGGGGACTCCCTGTACTTGGGTGCCACGCTAACTACCATGTGTCCATCCCGCAGCGCACTAGTACTTTTAGTGCATTTGGCCCCTCCTGAAACTGCAAATCCCATGTTGTGTCCATATGACGTAATTGACATATAGACACATCATGGGATTTGAAGTTTCAGGAGGGGTACGAAATTTCTCAGGCCGAGAGATCTAGTGCGTACCCTAACTACAAATCCCAGGATCCCACAGACTGGAGCCATGCCTGGCAAAGTGTGGCTAAAGTGGTGTAATTTGGCACTTGAATGGCAGTGCCGAGAATGAATGCCAGTGCAGCCGCCTGCCCATGTCTTGCTATTTCTGCCGCCTCGGCAGGACCCCTCAATCCAGCTGCCGGTCCCCAAAAGGGATCACTCCTTGGACTGTTGTGCCAACACTGATGCCATCTCCATGGATTCATGCTCCTGGTGAGACAAGCGATAAGAGGGAGGCCGTGGAGCCGGAATCCCTTCATGCCAAATGGAATTTGGAGTTGCCCTTTTCCCCAACAGAAATATGAACAGACCGGCAATTGGGGAATGCCAAAACAAGGGATGTGTCTGGCTTTCTGGGGCACAATCTTGAAATTGTGGCGGGATTGTGGCGCAGCTGGCTGAGTGTCAGCTGCATTAAGATCACTCTGACCAAAAGGACATGAGTTCGAAGCCAGCCCGGGTTGGAGTGGGTTTCCAACCAATTGTGTGTAGCTTGTTGTCGACCTTTGCAACCCGAAAGACAGTTGCATCTGTCAAGTAGGAAAATTAGTTTAGCCTGAAGAAGAGAAGGCTGAGAGGAGACATGATGAGAGCCATGTATAAATATGTGAGAGGAAGCCACAGGGAGGAGGAGGGAGCAAGCTTGTTTTCTGCTTCCTTGGAGACTAGGACGCAATGGAACAATGGCTTCAAACTACAAGAGAGGAGATTCCACCTGAACATTAGGAAGAACTTCCTGACTGTGAGAGCCGTTCAGCAGTGGAACTCTCTGCCCCGGAGTGTGGTGGAGGCTCCTTCTTTGGAAGCTTTTAAGCAGAGGCTGGATGGCCATCTGTCGGGGGTGATTTGAATGCAATATTCCTGCTTCTTGGCAGAATGGGGTTGGACTGGATGATGGCCCAGGAGGTCTCTTCCAACTCTAGGATTCTAGGATTCTAGGATTCTATGATTCTATGAATTAGGTACCACCTTAAAAAAGTGTGGGGAGGTTAAATTAACTGATTTATGAGGCCATAAAGAAGACTCCAGCAAAACATTCCAGCGGGGAAGCATGCGGGGAATGCGGAAGTACTTCATCAGTGTCGCAGAAGGATGATGAAAGCGACAGCTCCCCTGGCGGCCAGAAAAAAGTTAAATAGCCTCTGTGTATGTCTGTATATGTTTGTATGTCAAAAATGGGCATTGAATGTTTGCCATATATGTGTACACTGTAATCCGCCCTGAGTCCCCTGCGGGGTGAGGAGAAGGGCGGAATAGAAAAGCTGCAAATAAATAAATAAATTCCCCCAAAGCCTGGCAGCTGAGCTGTGGGTTCAAGGAGAAAAGGGCAGGAAAAGGGGTTGGGCTGGATGGCCCTTGGAGGTCCCTTCCAGCGCTTTGGGTCTCTGAGCCCACGCTTCTCAGGTGTGCTTAGGATCTGTGTTTTTGTATCAGGAGACTCAGAAGGGACAAGAGGTTCCCATCTACAGATCTTGGGTCTTCTTTTCTCTCTTTTCAAAGATGGGGACCAAACTTGCCTTCTTCTAACCCAGTGGTTCTCCACCTTCCTAATGCCGTGACCCCTCAATCCAGTCCCTCCTGTTGTGGTGACCCCCAACCATAACGTTGTTTTTGTTGCTACTTCATCACAGTCATTTTCCTACTGTTCTAAATCATAGTGTAAATATCAGATATGCAAGATGTATTTTCATTCACTGGACCAAACTGGGCACAAATACCCAATGCACCCACATGTAAATGCTAGTGGGCTTGCGGGAGGACTGATTTTGTAATTTGGGAGTTGTAGTTGCTGGGATTTATAGTTCACCTACAATCAAAGAGCATTCTGAACTCCACCAGCGATGGATTTGAACCTAATTTGCCACACAGAACTCCCATGCCCAACGGAAAACACTGGAAGGGTTTGGTGGGTATTGACCTTGAGTTTGGGAGTTGTAGTTCACCTATATCCAGAGAGCACTGTGGACTCACACAATGGTCGATCTGGACCCAACTTGGCACAAATACTCAATATGCGCAAATGTGAACACTGGTGGAGCCTGGGGAAAATAGACCTTGGGAGTTGTAGTTGCTGGGATTGATAGTTCATTACAATCAAAGAACATTCTGAACTCCACCGTTGATAAAATTGGCTCAAACTTCCTACATGGAATCCCCATGACCATCAGAAAATACTGTGTTTTTTGAGGGTCTTTGGCGACCCCTCTGACACCCCTTTGTGACCCCCTCAGAGGTCCCGACCCCCAGGTTGAGAAACACTGTTCTAACCTTCTGGAACTTCTCCTTTTCTCCAGGAATTCTCAAAGAAGAAGGCCAGTGGTTTGGAAATGACTTCTGCCTGTTCTTTTCATGCCCTTGGATGTAGTTGGGGGCGTGAATCCACTGGGATGGGCCAGATATCCCCGTGCTGCCCCTTGACCCCTCCTGTGCTGCATTTCCCACCACCTCCACCCCCTGCACCCCCTGCCCCATTTCCCCTCAATAGGCACCATTTTCCTTTCGGGAGGAGACCGGGGCAAAGAAAGCGTTGAGCAATTCTGCTTGTTCTCCCCCTGTTTGCACGTCATCATGTTCTCCATTCCCGGCTGTATCATATCCTTGTCTTTGTTTTGGCTGCAGACATCACAACCACAACCAAAAGCCCCTTTGCATTGTCTCGCTTCCCTCTCAGTTTATTCTACGCGTTAGCTTTCCTGACCTTCTCACTGACATCATGGCATGATTCACAGGAAAGGAGGAAAAGGCCGGAAAAGTCTGAGGCATCAGGAAGAGCAAGAGAGAGAGAGGTGTTCCTTGAAGTGAGAGAAAAGCCAGGAATTGGGGAAATTTCCCATTCAGAGGGTCACCAAAAGTTGACGTTAATGTGATCGCAAATATCAGCCAACAATGCAGTTTTTAATGGTTGTAAGCAGGGCCGTAGCCAGAAAAAAATTTCGGGGAGGGTTGACAATTTCGGGGGGGGGGGGGGGGTTGAAAATTTCGGGGAGGGTTGAAAATTTCAGGGGGGGGGAGTTGAAACCTGCCTCCTAGCTCACGCTGAAGCAAAGAGCACAGCAGGGAGCAGAGCAGCCTTCACTAGCCTGCAGCTCCACCCCTGTCAACCACCTCCACCAAGTCTGGCCTCCTTAAGGAGAGCATTCAACACACACACACCCAACGTGGTTGCTTCACTACATCGGCTATTGCTGCAAGTAATGACAGTGTGAATAAATTGTCAATATTTGCTTGAGATAGTGCTTACAGTTCTGGAGGGACTCTTGATTTTTTGCATCTTATAGACTTAGCATGGGGATTTGGTTAACCAGTTAACATTCATGAGTAAACAAGGTTTTTTTAAAAAATCTGAAACATTTCGGGGGGGGGGGTTTGAACCCCTAAAACCACCCCCTCGCTACAGGCCTGGTTGTAAGTCACCTTGAGTCTCATGCTGGAAAAGACAAAAGAAGGTAAAAGGGAAACAGACAGACAAACAGGGTGCTTACACCTGAGCGATGGCATCCCTGGCTGCTGTGTCTATCTGGATGAGGACAAACAAGCTGAGGATCAGTCCCAACAAGACAGAGGTCCTCCTGGTCGATCGTAAACTGGATTGGGTTATAGGGTGGCAACCTGTGTTGGACCGGGTTACACTCCCCCTGAAGTCACAGGTCCGCAATTTGAGTGTCCTCCTGGACTCATCACTTACGCTTGAGGCTCAGGCGTCGGCGGTGGCCGGGAGAGCTTTTGCACAATTAAGACTCGTGCGCCAACTGCGACTGGATCTCATGAAGGCGGATCTGGCCAGGGTGGTCCATGCCTTAGTCACCTCCAGATTGGACTACTGTAATGCACTCTACGTGGGGCTGCCCTTGAAAATGGCCCGGAAATTTCAATTGGTACAACGGGCGGCAGCCAGGTTACTAACTGGGATGACTTGCAGGGAGTGGTCAACCCTCCTGTTTAAGGAGCTCCATTGGCTGCCGTTCATTGTCCGATCCCAAAGTGTACCTATGCCAGGTACACTTTTCTGTGCAGAGCCTGCAGATGATCTTGTGCAATATTTTCATTTGAGGACTGGGAGACCAAGGGGCTTGCAGATAAAGCCATTATCCTCCTAACCCCGCTATATGCCTGTGAGACGTGGACAGTCTACAGAGGTCACATGCAACTCCTGGAACGATTCCATCAGCGCTGCCTCCGGAAAATCCTGCAAACCTCTTGGGAAGACAGGCAGAGAAACGTCAGCGTGCTGGAAGAAGCAAAGACCACCAGCACTGAAGCGATGGTCCTCCGCCATCAACTCCGCTGGACCGGCCACATTGTCCGTATGCCTGACCACCGTCTCCCAAAGCAGTTGCTCTACTCCGAACTCAAGAACGGAAAACGGAATGTTGGTGGGCAGGAAAAGAGATTTAAAGATGGGCTCAAAGCCAACCTTAAAAACTCTGGCGTAGACATTGAGAACTGGGAAGCCCTGGCCCTTGACTGCTCCAGCTGGAGGTCAGCTGTGACCAGCAGTGCTGCAGAATTTGAAGAAGCACGAATGGAGGGTGAAAGAGAGAACGTGCCAAGAGGAAGGCGCGTCAAGCCAAACCCGACGGATACCGCCTCCCACCTGGAAACCAATGCCCTCACTGCAGAAGGGAGAAGATGCAGGTCAAGAAGAGGGCTCCACAGTCAGGGGTGGCTCGTCCATTACGCGAAGTAAGCGGTCGCAGAACACTTTTTTTTGCCAGAGGTGCAGGGGCGCCTCTGTAAATGCCCCTCGACTGCCACTTGAGGAGCGCCCCCCCCCAGCTCTCACAACAGCCCTAGCAGTCTGGGGGGAGCCTCGGCTTTCTTGCCTTGCTGCGGGGCCATCCTCTTCCCAAAGGGGCCGGGCGCCCCCCCCCCCTCACCTCGCCCCTCTCGTTCCTGCTCCACCCGGCCACCGGGTGCATGAGCAGAGCTGGCGCTCCATCGTTCTCTGTGTTAGATCCCTTCCCCATGACCGGCTCCCTTTCCCGATCCCCCGGCGCTCTATTCGCCTCCTCTCCTCTCCCCAATCCGTGGGTGGGCCAAGGGGCGGAGCCGCCACACCTGGCCCACTTTGGGTCCGGAGGCGTGTCTGAAGACCCTGGCGTGCGCACCAAAAGTCGCCTCTTCTCCTGACTTTCTCTTCAGCCATTGGGACCAAGACAGAGAGAGAGAGAGAGACCCTCCGGCTGGAGGTATCTCCCACCTCCGCTCCCTCCTTTCCTTCAGGAAAGGTGGGCATCTCCACCTCTCTCTCTCTCTCGCTCTCTCTCTCAGTCCCAATGGCTGAGGAGAAAGTCAGGAGAAGAGGTGACTTTTGGTGCACACGCCGGGGTCTTCAGGCACGCCTCCGGACCCAAAGCGGGCCAGGCAAGGGAGCAAGTGCGGCAAGCGCAGTTACTGGGATGTATAGTTCACCTACAATCAAAGAGCATTCTGAACTCCACCAATGATGGAATTGAACCAAATATGACACACAGAACTCCCACAACAAACCGAAAATATGTATCAATGATTGGTTGGAGGGGGGCACCAAAATACTGTTTGCTTACCATTGAAAATTACCTAGGGCCGCCTCTGTCCACAGTCACCTACAGACCCACCGCTAGAACCACCGAACTTGGAGGACCATCATCCTCGGACTACGAGGGATCACCTAACAACAACATTATACTTGTGTGGAAATGATGGACGTAAGAACTACAACACACACACACTCAGGTATTTCTTCTCTCTCCCTAAGCCCCTTCCTCTTCTTCTGGTGATGCAGCAGATCTTCATCTCAGCCTCCCCTCCTCCTTCCCGGAGCTCCACCACCCCCTCCCCAATATTTAGTTTCATCTTTTTTGGTTTGTGTGTGTGTAAGTGAATAATATCCTATGTTCAATGTATTGTCGAAGGCTTTCATGGCCGGAATCACTGGGTTGTTGTAGGTTTTTTCAGGCTATAGGGCCATGTTCTAGAGGCATTTTCTCCTGACGTTTCGCCTGCATCTATGGCAAGCATCCTCAGAGGTAGAGGTCTGTTGGAATTAGGGCAATGGGTTTATATATCTGTGGAATGGCTGAGGTGGGGCAAAGAGCTCTTCTCTGCTGGAGCTAGGTGGGAATACTAGGTTCTTGTGGGTTTTTTCGGGCTATAGGGCCATGTTCTAGAGGCATTTTCTCCTGACGTTTCGCCTGCATCTATGGCAAGCATCCTCAGAGGTAGAGGTCTGTTGGAATTAGGGCAATGGGTTTATATATCTGTGGAATGGCTGAGGTGGGGCAAAGAGCTCTTCTCTGCTGGAGCTAGGTGGGAATACTAGGTTCTTGTGGGTTTTTTCGGGCTATAGGGCCATGTTCTAGAGGCATTTTCTCCTGACGTTTCGCCTGCATCTATGGCAAGCATCCTCAGAGGTAGAGGTCTGTTGGAATTAGGGCAATGGGTTTATATATCTGTGGAATGGCTGAGGTGGGGCAAAGAGCTCTTCTCTGCTGGAGCTAGGTGGGAATACTAGGTTCTTGTGGGTTTTTTCGGGCTATAGGGCCATGTTCTAGAGGCATTCTCTCCTGACGTTTCGCCTGCATCTATGGCAAGCATCCTCAGAGGTAGAGGTCTGTTGGAATTAGGGCAATGGGTTTATATATCTGTGGAATGGCTGGGGTGGGGCAAAGAGCTCTTCTCTGCTGGAGCTAGGTGTGAAGGTTTCAACTGACCACCTTCATTAGCATTTGATCATGTGGGTCAAAAATATCCTGTTTCTGTTTTTTTATTTTAAGGTATAATAATAAAAAGTATTATCGGGAAAAATAGCTTTGGAGAGGGTAGACCAGGCCTGGGCCAACTTGGGCCTTCCAGGTGTTTTGGACTGCAACTCCCACCATTCCTAACTACCGGTAGGCTGCTGGGAATGGTGGGAGTTGAAGTCCAAAACAGCTGGAGGGAGGGTCCGAGTTTGCCCATGCCTGGTGTGTGTGTGTCTGTGTGTGTCTCTCCATCTGGCCGGAGTGAGACTTGAGGAATGTTCCTGGTAGCCCCCCCCCCTTGGGCCCCTCCCTCCTTCCCCCCTCCCTCTCTGCTCTTCCCTTTTGCTGATTCGCTGCTTTTGGGAGTTTAAATACCGGGAGGAGAGAAGGAAGGCGCCCCGAGCAGAACCCGAGACCCAGGCCGGACCGGACTCACACCCACACCCACACCCACGAGACCCGCTTCCACCCAAGACGGTGAGCGCACCCCCTCCGCCCCCCCCAAGCCCACGCAGTCCGCAGGCGGGGCGGGAGGGTCACGCAGGGGAGCCACGTTCACATACTTTGGGGGGGGGGTGTCCTATTGTGGGAAGTGTCCGCGTGTGTCCTGGGGAAGTTTTGCAACTGGGAGGGGTCGGGGTGGGGTTGGTGGGCTTCCAGCTTGGCAGAAGGAGCCTGGGCTAGATGTCCTTTGGGGTCCCCCCACCTCCCTCCCTCCCCACGCGAAGTCCAGCCCAGGAGCCCCAAAGGAAAACGGGGGGAAAGGCATTGGCAGGCGAGGGAGGGGGGGGTCTCTCTGCGCGTGGCAAGGCGATACGGAAGCGAGGGAACCCCCCGCGAGGCGAGGCGGCGCCCAGAGGAGCCCCGTGTCCAGACCCAGCGAAGCCCACCCGCCGCCCACTCTCACCTGCTTTGGTCGGAGCTGCTCACCTGGAAGCCCCTCCCCGTGTGGCCAGCTCAGGGCAACGCCCTTCAAGGAGGAGGAGGGTTGCCAAATGGTCAAAGGCAAGGCTCCCCCCCCCCCCCAAGGGATAGCGTGAAGGATCTGGGGGGGGGGGGGTCTTGGCTGAGAGAAGGGGAAAAGGGAGCCAGGTTGAGCTACCTGGAGGGAGGTCCCACTGGGGGGGGGGGGTGGCCAAGCCTGGAGACCCTCAATGTAACCATGCTTTCAGAAGGGCAAGAGTGAACAACAAGTTAAACATGAGCCAGGAATGTGATGCGGCGGCAAAAAAAGGCCAATGGGATTTTGGCCTGCATCAAGAGGAGCCTAGTGTCTAGATCTAAGGAAGTCATGCTCCCCATGCTCTATTCTGCTCTGGTTAGACCACACCTGGAATATTGTGTCCAATTCTGGGCACCACAATTCAAGAGAGATATTGACAAGCTGGAATGTGTCCAGAGGAGGGCGACTAAAATGATCAAGGGTCTGGAGAACAAGCCCTATGAGGAGCGGCTTAAGGAGCTGGGCATGTTTAGCCTGAAGAAGAGAAGGCTGAGAGGAGATAGGATAGCCATGTATAAATATGTGAGAGGAAGCCACAGGGAGGAGGAGGGAGCAAGCTTCCTTTCTGCTTCCCTGGAGACTAGGACGCAATGGAACAATGGCTTCAAACTGCAAGAGAGGAGATTCCATCTGAACCTGAGGAAGAACTTCCTGACTGTGAGAGCCGTTCAGCAGTGGAACTCTCTGCCCCGGAGGGAGTGTGGTGGAGGCTCCTTCTTTGGAAGCTTTTAAGCAGAGGCTGGATGGCCATTTGTCAGGGGTGATTTGAATGCAATATTCCTGCTTCTTGGCAGAAAGGGGTTGGACTGGATGATGGCCCAGGAGGTCTCTTCCAACTCTAGGATTCTAGGATTCTATGATTCTATGAGTAGGGGTCCCACCTCAACAATAGGAAGGAAGGCCCCAAGGGGAACCTGGATGTTGCGGTGTGCTTTGGGTTAAGCATCCCACCTGTAATTTTCCCTGTCCCTACCTTAAGTTCAGCACTTTACCTTCGGCCCTCTTATTGTCCACCTCAGCACTCTGGAGGACCCTCTTGCCAGCCCTGTCCCCTTGACCGCTGCCCTCTCCTTGCGCTCCCTTCAGGGTGCCTTGCACTCAGTCAGCCTGAACCTCAGCTCTGTTCCTTTTCTCAGCCAGATTGTTGGGATGTTGTTTACAGTTGTGATTGTTTTATCTGCAGTTTTTAATTGGTTGTGTTGAGCCCCCGGTGGCTCAGTGGGTTAAACCCCCCTGTGCCGGCAGGACTGAAGACCAACAGGTCGCAGGTTCAAATCCAGGGAGAGGCGGATGAGCTCCCTCTATCAGCTCCAGCTCCCCATGCAATGGGGACATGAGAGAAGCCTCCCACAAGGATAGTAAAAACATCAAATCATCTGGGCAATGTCCCCTGGGCAACGTCCTTGCAGACGGCCAATTCTCTCACACCAGAAGCGACTTGCAGTTTCTCAAGTTGCTCCTGACACACACACACACACACACACACAATTTTTTGGTTGTGTTCTATTTGTACCTTTTGGGTTTGTCCCTGGTAGACCACCCCAAGTCCCCTTGGGGAGATGGTTGGCGGGGCATAAGAATAAAGTTATTAGGTAAAGGTCAAGGTTTCTCCCTTTTTCATTAAGCCCAGTCCTGTCTGACTCTGGGCTATTTCATCTCCATTTCTAAGACGAAGAGCCAGTGTTGTCCATAGACACCTCCAAGGTCATGTGGCCAGCATGACTGCATGGAGCACCCTTACTTTATATTATTTTAGGTCTGCTCGTATGTTCCCACAAACTGCCCCATCACTTTTTTTGCCCATGTCCAGCATTATTTTTTAACTTTAATTATATTTGGCCACCCATAGATTTTAAAGTGTGTTGTCCTATTGATAATGTTTGTGTTATTGTTTTATTGTTTTGTTGTTTTAAATTGCTTGTATTGTTATTGTTATTGCTTGTATTGTTGCATTTTGGGCTCGGCCTCATGTAAACCGCCCCGAGTCCACATTGGGGGAGATAGTAGCGGGGTATAAAAAAGTGTTGTTGTTGTTATTATTATTATTATTATTATTATTATTATTATTACTTTCCTGCCGGAGTGGTACATACCAATGTACTCTCATTTGCATGTTTTCAAACTGCTAGGTTGGCAGAAGCTGGGGCTGACAGCAGGAGCTCACGGCACTCCCCGGATTCAAACCACCACCACCAATAATAATAATAATAATAATCTTTATTTCTACCCCGCCACCATCTGCCCAAGGGGACTCAGAGCGGCTTACATGAGGCCAAGCCCAATAACACATCCATAAAAACAACAACTTTGACCACAAGATGATTTTACTGCTGCTATTGTAGTGTTTTTGATTGTTTTAATTAATCATAATTGTTGACGTTTTATTGTAATTTGTACATTGTGTTTTGTGAATTGTTGGGCATCGAATTGTGTCTTTTGTAAGCCGCCCTGAGTCCCCCCTCGGGGGTTGAGAAGGGCGGGGTAGAGGCACCCCAAATAAATAAATAAACAAACAAACAAGCAATAAGCAAATAAAACAATACAATTAATAGAACTCACACACAGACAATAACACGCAGAGATTTAAAAAGCAACCTTTTGGTCAGCAAGTTTAGCAGCTCAGTTTAACCCACTGCGCCACTGGGGGCTCCTAATAAAGTTTTATTATTATTATTATTATTATTATTATTATTATTATTATTATTGCTTTAGAGTGCTCAGGAGGCCAGGGGAGTCTCCTTCTCTGGAGGCTTTCAAGCAGAGGCTGGATGGCCATCTGTTGGGAGTGGTTGGAGGGTGTCTTCCTGCCTGGCAGAAAGAAGGGGGTTGACTAGATGGCCATTGGGGTCCCTTCCAATCCAGCATTGGAAGGGACCCCAATGGCCATCTGTCTGGCATTCCATGGGCAAACAGCGCTCCTTCAGAGGCAAGAGAGGGAGACACAAGGGAGAAGGATGATGATGATGATGATGGTGATGATGATGATGTTTGCCCTGCTTGTCTCTCCATAAGGAGACTCTAAGCAGCCCACCCCCTCCCCCTGCTCCTGCCCCCTCCCTGGGCCAGTCCTGGGGTCAAGCCTGGCTGTGCTGAGCCCATGTGGCTGGGGTGAGCTCACCGCCTGCAAATGTGCTGCGGACAGCAGTCCTGCCGGGGAGCCGGGGCTTCTCCTGCCAAGGCCCAGGGCAACCTTCCAGTGGCCACAAAGCCCTCTGACCACCAGGTTCCCTCAGAGTTTCCATTTGGGATGGAAACGCTCCCCCCTCCCTCCTCCGTCTCCTCGTGTTTCCACTCTTTGCCCTCAAATATGCCGGATCTGCAGCCTGCAGGAGCCAAGAGGGAAGGGTGAGGAGCAATGGAGGAGGAGGAGGGCCTGCAGCCCCCTCCCCACATCAAGGGAGTCAAGCCATTGAGGTGGCCACAGGAGGGTCCAGGTTCCTTCCTTTCCAGCTGGTTTGCTGGGTGGTTGGGTGGGTGGGTGAGGGTCCTCACGGTGGAAGGCTTTGCCCCTTGGCAGCCCAAAGGTGAGGCAGAGAGCGAGGGAAGGAGCCCCCTCCCCTGGGGGGAGGAGGAGGAGGCCCGGCGTGGCTTCAGCAGCCCCCTCCTCACATCAAAGGAGCCAGGACATTGAGGGTTCAGGTTCCTTCCTTTCCAGCTGGTTTGCTGGGTGGTTGGGTGGGAATGTGGGGTCTTCAAGGCGGAAGGCTTTGTCCCTTGGCAGCCCAAAGGTGAGGCAGAGAGCAAGGGAAGGAGCCCCCTCCCCTGAGGGGAGAAGGAGGAGGCAGCCCTGCGTGGCTTCAGCAGCCCCCTCCCCACATCAAAGGAGCCAGACCATGGAGGTGGCCAAAGGAGGGGCCCAGGGAGATGTGTCCAGAGAAGCCCCCTCCTTCCTTTCCAGCTGGTTTGCTGCAGTGGCTGGGTGGTTGGGTGGGGGTCCTCAAGATGGAAGGCTTTGCCCCTTGGCAGCCCAAAGGTGAGGCAGAGAGTGAGGGAAGGAGCCCCCTCCCCTGAGGGGAGGAGGAGGAGGCCCGGCGTGGCTTCAGCAGCCCCCTCCCCACATCAAAGGAGCCAGGACATTGAGGGTTCAGGTTCCTTCCTTTCCAGCTGGTTTGCTGGGTGGTTGGGTGGGAATGTGGGGTCTTCAAGGCGGAAGGCTTTGCCCCTTGGCAGCCCAAAGGTGAGCCAGAGAGCGAGGGAAGGAGCCCCCTCCCCTGAGGGGAGGAGGAGGAGGCAGCCCTGCATGGCTTCAGCGGCCCCCTCCCCACATCAAAGGAGCCAGACCATGGAGGTGGCCAAAGGAGGGGCCCAGGGAGATGTGTCCAGAGAAGCCCCCTCCTTCCTTTCCAGCTGGTTTGCTGCAGTGGCTGGGTGGTTGGGTGGGGGTCCTCAAGATGGAAGGCTTTGCCCCTTGGCAGCCCAAAGGTGAGGCAGAGAGTGAGGGAAGGAGCCCCCTCCCCTGGGGGAGGAGGAGGAGGCCCGGCGTGGCTTCAGCAGCCCCCTCCCCACATCCAAGGAGCCAGGCCGTGGAGGTGGCCACAGGAGGGGCCCAGGGAGATGTGTCTAGAGAAGCCCCCTCCTTCCTTTCCAACTGGTTTGATGCAGTGGGTGGGTGGGCAGGTGGGGGTCCTCCAGGTGGAAGGCTTTGCTCCTTGGCAGCCCAAAGGTGAGGCAGAGAGCGAGGGAAGGAGCCCCCTCCCCTGAGGGGAGGAGGAGGCCCGGCGTGGCTTCAGCAGCCCCCTCCTCACATCAAAGGAGCCAGGCCGTGGAGGTGGCCACAGGAGGGGCCCAGGGAGATGTGTCTAGAGAAGCCCCCTCCTTCCTTTCCAGCTGGTTTGTTGCAGTGGGTGGGTGGTTGGGTGAGGGTCTTCAAGGTGGAAGGCTTTGCCCCTTGGCAGCCCAAAGGTGAGGCAGAGAGCGAGGGAAGGAGCCCCCTCCCCTGAGGGGAGGAGGAGGAGGAGGAGGAGGAGGAGGAGGAGGAGGAGGAGGAGGCGGCCCGCCGTGGCTTCAGCAGCCCCCTCCTCACATCAAAGGAGCCAGGCCGTGGAGGTGGCCAAAGGAGGGGCCCAGAGAGATGTGTCTAGAGAAGCCCCCTCCTTCCTTTCCAACTGGTTTGCTGCAGTGGGTGGGTGGGCAGGTGGGCAGGTGGGGGTCCTCCAGGTGGAAGGCTTTGCCCCTTGGCAGCCCAAAGGTGAGGCAGAGAGCGAGGGAAGGAGCCCCCTCCCTTGAGGGGAAGAAGAGCCTGGCCTTGGTTTCCTGCAGAGCAAAAGGAGGAAGAGAAGAGGAAGCACCAAGGGAAGGGGGCCGCGCCTTGAAGACCAGGCAGCGGTGCCTTCTGCACAACCTCCCCGAGAGAAGGTTTATCAGGCAGCCCAAGAGGGACAGGCTCTCTCTCACACATGTGGTGCACAGCTGAGCCGCTCTATAGCAGTGATAAGGCCTGGAAAGACCCCCAGGGTTTCCCCTTGTCTTTCTTCCAGCACTTGCAGTCTCCTCCTGCTTGGAAAGAGAAGGCTAATAGGAGACATGATGATAGCCATGTATAGATATGTGAGAGGAAGCCACAGGGAGGAGGAGGGAGCAAGCTTGTTTTCTGCTTTCTTGGAGACTAGGACGCAATGGAGCTATGGCTTCAAACTACAAGAGAGGAGATTCCATCTGAACCTGAGGAAGAACTTCCTGACTGTGAGGGCCGTTCAGCAGTGGAACTCTCTGCCCCAGAGTGTGGTGGAGGCTCCTTCTTTGGAAGCTTTTAAGCAGAGGCTGGATGGCCATCTGTCAGGGGTGCTTTGAATGCAATATTCCTGCTTCTTGGCAGAATGGGGTTGGACTGGATGATGGTCCACGAGGTCTCTTCCAACTCTAGGATTCTGTGATTCTACAAAAGGGACCGTTGAGGCTTGGGAGAACACAAGTGGGGCAGGAGCCCATAGGGTGAGGTAGGAGTGTGATTCTGGGCTGCATCAAGAGGAGTTCATTCAGGAAAGTCCTGGCCTTGTCCCACTTCCTTCTTCTGCTTTGGCCAGACCTCTTTGCCTGGAACCACAGCCCTGAGTCCAGTTCTAGGCAAAGCAGTTGCAAGGAGGAGGTGGGCAGGATGGGAGGGGGCCAAGGAAGGGCCACCAAAACCATCAAAGGTCTGGAACAGGGTCGTAGCCAGAAAAAAGCACAGCAGAGGCAGAGCAGCCTTCCATAGCCTGCAGCTCCGTCCCTGTCAACCCCCTCCACCAAGTCTGGTCTCCTTAATGAGAGCATTCAACACACACACCCCCAATTTGGTTGCTTCACTACGTCGGCTATTGCTGCAAGTAGTGAATAAATTGTCAATATTTGCTTGTGATAGTGCTTGCAGTTCTGGGGGGACTCATAGACTAAGCATGGGGATTTGGTTAACCAGTTAAAATTCATGAGTAAACCAGGTTTATTTCTTTTTTAACCTGAAAAATTTCGGGGGGGGGGGGGGTTTGAACCCCTAACCCCCCCCCCCTCGCTACAGGCTTGTTCTGGAAGCCATGACTCCTTATGAGGAATTCCTTAGGGAGCTGGGGGTGTGGAGCTTGGAGGAAAGAAGGTTGAGAGAATCATAGAATCACAGAGTTGGAAGAGACCTCATGGGCCATCCAGCCCAAGAAGGGGACACGAGAGCCAGATTTTGGCATTGGAAAGGGTGTTCCTCGGAGGAGGTGCCCAATTTATTTTCCACTGCTCCAGAGAGGGAGAAGAATACTGTGTCACACCACAGCTGGAGTCACACTGTGCCCAATTCTGGGCACCACAACTGAAGGGAGATGTTGACTCTAAGGTGGAATGTGTTCAGAGGAAGAGGGAGACTCAAAGGATCCAGGGTCTGGAGAACAAGCCCTATGAGGAGTGGCTTCAGGAGCTGGGCATGTTTAGCTTGAAGAAGAGAAGTCTGAGAGGAGACAGAATGAGGGCCAGGGATCAAGAGGTGAGGGGGAAGTCCTAGGGAGGAGGGACCAGCTTGTTTTCTGCTGCCCTGGAGACTAGGACGCAATGGAGCAACCATAGGAAAGGAGATTCCACCTAAAGATAATAATAATAATAATAATAACAACAACAACAACACTTTATTTGTATCCTGCTAGCATCTCCCGAGGGACTCGTTGCTGCTTACATGAGGTCGAGCCCACAACACAACAATAAACAATAACAGCAGTAATACAAAAACAATACATAACTCATATGCAAAATAAACACAAAAAAAACCAATAACACGACACATTTAAAAACCTATGGCTGGGCCAAATGTAATAATTAAAATATTAAAAAATAATGCTGGGCAGAGACAGGTAACATGTAATTGGGATAAAGGTTTTGGAGAGGGAAGAAATGTGCAGGCAATCTAAAGTCATTATTAAAGTGCGTTTAAGGACATCTTGCTGGGAGTTTTCTTATTCTGGGAAGGCACACTGAAACAGCCACGTTTTCAGGCTCCTCCTAAAGACTGCCAAAGTTGGAGCTTGCCTAATGTCCCTGGGGAGTGAGTTCCAGAGTCGAGGGGCCACCACCGAGAAGGCCCTCTCCCTCGTCCCCACCAATCGTGCTTGCGATGGTGGTGGGAGCGTGAGCAGGGCCTCTCCAGATGATCGAAGATGAGGAAGAACTTCCTGACTGTGTGAGAGGGCTGTTCAGCAGTGGAACTCTCTGCCCCGGAGAGAGTGTGGTGGAGGCTCCTTCTTTGGAGGCTTTTAAGCAGAAGCTGGTTGGCTATCAGTTGGGGGTGCTTTGAAGGCAATATTCCTGCTTCTTGGCAGAATGGGGTGGGACTGGATGATGGCCCACCAGGTCTCTTCCACCTCTAGGATTCTGTGTGAGACATGACAGTCCGTCTTGCTCCTCTCTGCCTGGTCCTTGCCAGTGGGCCTCTCTTCTTCTCTCGCACAAACACACTAACCAGAGTGTTTCTGGGGCTCAGTTGGTGGAGAGCCTTGGAGAAGCGCAGCAGGCCAGCTGTCTGCCACGACGTGGGGTGGGGCTGGTGGGGCTCCCACAGGCTCAAATGTCAGTGGCAGGAAGCAATGGCGCATCTGCTGCGTTTGCGCTTCTCCCCTTCTATTACACGATGTAACACGATGTTTATTCTTGAGTTATGAATGTTACTTCCTAATTGGTTCTATCACAAAAACATGGGGAAAGTGCACTAACTGCCAAACCCTCGTCTTTGCGGGAGGGACATCATCCTCCGGCAGCACATCCTGCTCTAGTTTCCCAATAAATATCTCATTGAGCCTTAACCAATTCAAAATACTCAGTGGCAGCCACAAAAATGAAGTTTCTGGAGGAGAGCAACTACTTTCAAAGGCAAGGACTGCACAATTCAACAAGAAGCCACACTTTCAAACCAGGAACAGATCCCCCCCCCCTTGTGTTACATGGTGTTTTCTGGAGAAGGAACAAAACTGGCCATTCCCTGCTGCGAAAGCAATGTTTCATGCGACGCTATGGGTGGGTGGGACACCAAGAGGGTCTTCCTTTAAGTGGGATCACCTTCCTTGGGGTTTGATGCCATTGGAGCCCAAGTCATAACATCTGGAGCATTGGCAGCAAACATGCTTCCTCCACCAACTCTCTGCCCCAGAGGAAGTGTGGTGGAGGCTCCTTCGTTGAAGCAGAGGCTGGATGGCCATCTGTTGGGGGTGCTCTGAATGCAATTCTCCTGCTTCTTGGAAGAAAGGGGTTGCACTGGGTGGCCCACCAGGTCTCTTCCACCTCTAGGATTTTAGGATTCCATGACGATACTGGAAGATGGTTCTGCCATGTGGCCCAGGGATGACCCCCCACCCACCCACTTCTCCAAGCTTCTGGGTTCAGGGGAGGGGAATTCAGAGCCACCTGGGGCATTTTAAGGGTGGGGACACAGGGGGTTAAAATATGCTCTCCTTTTCATAGACCCCGAGAGGCCATCCAGTCCACCCCCCTTCTGCCAGACAGGAAGACACAAGGCAGGCCCTCCCAACAAGACAGCCATCCAGCCTCTGTTTAAAAACATTGAGAAGACTCAGCCGTGGATTCCTCTTTTGGAAAACTCTTAGTATCAGCAAGTTTTTCCTAATGTTTATTTATTTATTTACAGTATTTCTATTCCACCCTTCTCACCCCGCAGGGGACTCAGGGCAGATTACAATGTATATATACATGGCAAACATTCAATCCCATAGACACACAACATATATAGACAGACACTCAGAGGCTATTTAACATTCCAGCTTTTTTGTGAGGGTATTCTGGCCACCAGGGGAGCTGTTGCTTCACCGTCCATTTGTGACACTGATGAAGTACTTCCTCATTCTTTGCAGGCTTGCTGGAGATTTTTATGGCATCGTAAATTAGTTAAATTAGCCTCCCGCATAAGAAGTACTTAAATTTTCTTCTTGACATATGCAACTGTCTTTCGGGCTGCAAAGATCGACTGCAAGCTACACAAAATGGTCGGAAGCTCACTCCAACCCAGGCTGGCTTCGAACACATGACCTTTCGGTCAGTAGTGATCTTAATGCAGCTCACGGTCCTGGTGACATCACTTTTCTTGCAATTTGAATCCACTTCTCCACTGTGTCCCAACCTCTGGAGGAGTTGAAAACAAGCCAATTCCCTCCTCAGTAAGGCAGCCATTCAAATATCGAAATACGACTATCATGTCCTCTTCTCTCAGCCTTCTCTGAGATTGTGGGAGTTAAAGTCCAAAACACCCGGAGGGCCAAAGTTGGCCCATGCCTATAGTTGGCTCTAGTCCATTGAGGTCATTTTGTCTTCTGGGGCAAAAAAAAGGTAAAGGTAAATGTTTCCTCTTGACATTAAGTCTAGTTGAATCATAGAATCCTAGAGTTGGAAGAGACCTCCTGGGCCATCATCCATTCCAACCCCCTTCTGCCAAGAAGCAGGAATGTTGCATTCAAATCACTCCTGACAGATGGCCATCCAGCCTCATAGAATCCTAGAGTTGGGAGAGACCTCCTGGGCCATCATCCAGTCCAACCCCATTCTGCCAAGAAGCAGGAATGTTGCATTCAAATCACTCCTGACAGATGGCCATCCAGCCTCATAGAATCAAAGAGTTGGAAGAGACCTCCTGGGCCATCCTCCAGTCCAACCCCATTCTGTCAAGAAGCAGGAATATTGCATTCAAATCACCCCTGACAGATGGCCATCCAGCCTCTGTTTCAAAGCTTCCAAAGAAGGAGCCTCCACCACACTCCGGGGCAGAGAGTTCCACTGCTGAACGACTCTCAACTGAGTCCGACTCTGGATGGTGGTGAACATCTCCATATCTAAGCCGAATAGCCGATGTGACTGTCATGACCTTCTAGGGTATCCATTTGCAAATTGGGTCAGCACGCCGTCTACCTGCATGCCCTGTTTCAAGGCCCGTGTTTGTTTGTTTCCTCCCACAGGCCCCATGGATCTGTGCCGCCTCCGCCTGGGCTGCCCGGTGGCCCTCCTGCCCCTCCTGGCGGGGTCCGTGGCTCTCCTGCTCCTGCTCGGCCTGGCTGGGGCCCAGTGCCCAGCGCAGTGTTCCTGCTCCCGCACGGCCCAGGTGGAGTGCTCTGGCCCCAGCATCACGGAGATGCCGCTCCCGCTGCCGAGCGACGCCATGAGCCTGCAGGTGGTGAACACGCAGGTGGCGGAGCTGGGGGAGGCCGCCTTCGGGAACGCCTCGGCGCTGATCGCGGTGCGGATGGAGAAGAACAGCCTGTGGCGGCTGAGCCCGGGGGCCTTCCAGCACCTGTCCTCCCTGCGCTACCTGAGCTTGGCCAGCAACCGCATCCGGGAGCTGCCCTTGGAGGCCTTCCAGAGCCTGGGCCGCCTGGAGTCCCTGCTGCTCTCGGGGAACCAGCTCCAGCGCCTGCACCCGGCCCACTTCACCCAGCTGGCCCACCTCAAGGAGCTCCAGCTGCAGGGCAACCAGCTGCAGGCCGTGCACCCTGGCACCTTCAACCAGCTGGCCTCCCTGACCCGGCTCAACCTGGGCAAGAACCGCCTGGCCCGCCTCCCGCCCCGGCTCTTTGCGCAGCTGCGGCGGCTCCAGGTCTTGCGCCTCTACGAGAACCAGCTGGCCGAGGTGCCACCCCGGGCATTTGAGGCTCTGGCCGAGCTGCAGGAGCTGGGTCTGCACCAGAACCGCCTCCGACAGCTGCCCTCGGGTCTCTTTTCCCAGAACCGCAAGCTCCAGAAGCTCTTCCTCTCCCACAACCGGATCGAGGCCCTCCCAGAGGGGCTGCTCCTGGACTTGCCGGAGCTCTCCCGCCTCTCCTTGTTTGGCAACGTGCTGCGGGAGCTGCCTCCAGGGGTCTTTGGCCCGATGCCCAGCCTGAGGGAGCTCTGGCTCTACGACAACCAGCTGACCGCCCTCCACGGCCAGGCCTTGGCCAACCTGACCCAGCTGCAGCTCCTGGTCCTGAGCCGCAACCGGCTGCGCTCCATTGCCCCCTCTGCACTGGCCGGCCTGGGCAGCCTCCTGGAGGTCTCTCTCCACACCAACCAGCTGTCCTCGCTGGACGCGGAGACCTTCCAGGGACTGGACAAGCTGCAGAACATCTCACTGCAGAACAACCAGATTGAGTCCCTGCCGGGGGGCCTCTTCCGCCACAACCCTGCCCTGATGACCATCCAGCTGCAGAACAACTCCCTGCAGACCCTCCCCGGGGGTCTCTTTGACCGGCTGCCCCACCTGCACGAGGTCAAGCTTCACGACAACCCATGGCGCTGCGATGACGAAATCTGGGGCCTGCACACTTGGATGCGGAGGAACAGGGTCCTCCTTGGGGGCAGCCCACCGCTCTGTGCCTCCCCCCCTCAGGTGGAGGGCCAGCCCCTTTGGGAGGCAGGGGAAGCCCTCTTTGGCCCTGAGGTCACTGAGGTCATTGAGGTCACAGAGGGGTGGACCCCCACCTCCGGCCAGACTAAGAGCCCTTCTTGGGAGGGCCAACCGGAGACCACCCTGGCACCCGTCCACCTCCAGCCCTCTTTGGACAGTGAGCCTGGCAGCGCAGACTCCTCCTCCGAGTCAGAGACCCTGGGACCATCCACAGAGCCCCCCAGCCCTGGCAGCTCTGGCAGCCCTGGCCCTTCGGAGGCTGAGGGGGGCATTTGGGGCCTGACCCGCACCCAGACCGGGGTGGTGGTCACTTGCATTGTGGTGGGCTGCGCCTTGCTCCTGGGCTCCCTGGCTGGAATGGCCTACTACGGATACCAAAAGAAGGACTCTGGCCACGCCAAAGTGTAAACGAGGCCCAGAGGAGCTCTCCGAGACTCATTTGACATTGGTGGCGAGGGGGGGGGGGATCCCTCTCTGTTTTGCATCCCTTCTTGCAGGAACTGACCCATCAGGACTCAGTGGGCACCCACCCTGCCACCTTTCCTGCTGCCATGGGCAAATCTGGGACGTATGTGGGGTGTATGTGGCTGCAGATTCTCTCCCCGTGCACAGCTGTATTCTTCTGCACGCATCTTGCAGTCCGGTGCCTGGGAGGCTTTGAATCACACAATTATGGAATTGGAAGCAAGAGACCACAAGTCCCACTGCATTCTACAGACAAGGAAATGCAACCCAGTTTAAATGGTTTCCATGCTAGGGGAGTTTCCATGGCTGACCTCTGTAGAGAAGAATCCCCCTCTGAATGACTGCTGACCAATGCCCTTGGAGTGAAGCCTATCTTTGGGGAGGGGGCTTCAGCCTTCAGCAGAAGCACTAATGGACCGAGGCACCGACTGGCTGTACGAGGGGCTCTTGGGTGCCCCCATCTTTCATGCTTTTTGGAAGGACTGCAGCCCAGTAAAGGAGAAAGGAAGCCTGGGATGCCCTTCTCCAGAGCATCAGCTGGGGAGGGGGCTGTTCTGTGCATTGCCCTGGCATCTGCACAAGGACTTGCAGGACAGGGGGTGCACTTGTGGGGCAAGAAAAGGACTTCTTTCCTCCATCACAGGGGTCTGGAGGAGACCCCAGGGGTCATCTAGACCACACACAGCCACAATAGCATTCCTGACAAGTGATCACTTGACCACCTCCAACACAGAATAGTCCCCTCCCTTGGAAGCCCCCTCCCCCCTCCCAGACCCAGTTTAGGAGAGTTGCCCCAGGTGAGGTGGAACCCAAGATGTTGCTACTGCCTCAAAGGGCCAGCCTTAGAACTTGAGACTCCCAGAGCTGGAAGATACCCTTAGGGTCACCCAGTCCCCCTCCAATCTTCTGCTGGGCAGGGACTTGTCATCAAAGCCCTCCAGATTGATGGCCATCCATCTTCCTAGAGAAGGAGGTTCCACCAGACTCTGAAGTGGGATTTCTCCATGGTGGAACAGCTCAAACCATCATGAAGTTCTCTCTGATTTAGAATGATTCCCTTTTCCTGCCATTTGAATCCATGGCTCCGTGCCTCAGGGCTAGTCGGAGGGAATAAGGGGCCCCTATGGTGGGAGGAGATTCCATCTGAACATTAGGAAGAACTTCCTGACTGTGAGAGCCGTTCAGCAGTGGAACTCTCTGCCCCGGAGGGAGTGTGGTGGAGGCTCCTTCTTTGGAAGCTTTTAAGCAGAGGCTGGATGGCCATCTGTCAGGGGTGATTTGAATGCAATATTCCTGCTTCTTGGCAGAATGGGGTTGGACTGGATGGCCCATGAGGTCTCTTCCAACTCTTTGATTCTATGATTCTATGAGGGTGGGAGGGAGGCCAAAGGGTTTGCTTATCTCCCTCGTGGGGTCTCAGGCACCCCATGCCCCCCCTCTCTAATTGGGGAAGGGAAGCCCTCTATGCCTGCCTGAGAGGAGGGCTATCGCGGTGACACATGGGCCCCATCCACTGCAGGAGGGCCACGTGTGCTACATTGGAGCCAATGTTCCTTTGGGTCCAGCCAAAGTCAAAGTGTTGACACAGTGATGAAAGCCTTCAACAGGAAACTATGCAACTGTACAAACCGAAACCTCTCTCCGTGTGTCTTTTCTTTGGCCAAAGCTGGCACTTGGTCCTCCCTGGCGCCGCTCTTGCCACAACAGTAGCGCAACAGTCAGGATCCGCAGAAGAGGCATCGGCCGGCCGGCCTGCCTTTCCTCTCCTTTGGCCAAGGCTTGCCCGCCCCTCGCTTTCCCCGTGTCCCCTCCCTCGCAGACACAACACTCCCCGGCTCCTTTGGGGACAGAAGAGTCCTTGCAGTTGGAAGCAGGAGAGGCTCTTGGAACGAACGAACGCTGCTCTCTCTGCTGAATGACGGAATATATTTAAACCTGCGGTGGGGAGGGCAGGGCCAGTTTCATCTCCAGCCAAGGCCTGTGAGCAGCAGGATATTATAGAGCAGTGTTTCTCAACCTGGGGGTCGGGACCCCTGGGGGGGTCGCGAGGGGGTGTCAGAGGGGTCCCCAAAGACCGTCAGAATATACAATATTTTCTGTTGTTCATTGGGGTTCTGTGTGGGACGTTTGGCCCAATTCCATCCTTGGTGGGGTTCAGAATGCTCCTTGATTGTAGGTGAACTATAAACCCCAGCAACTACAACTCCCAAATGTCAAGGTCTATTTCCCCCAAACTCCACCAGTGTTCACATTTGGGCATATTGAGTGTTCGTGCCAAGTTTGGTCCAGATTGATCATTGTTTGAGTCCAGAGTGCTCTCTGGATGTAGGTGAACTACAACTCCTGAACTCAAGGTCAGTGCCCACCAAGCCATTCTAGCATTTTCTATTGGTCATGGGAGTACTGTGTGGCCAGGTCTGATTCAATTCCATAAATCCCAGCAACTACAACTCCCAAATGTCAAGGTCTATTTCCCCCAAACTCCACCAGTGTTCACATTTGGGCATATTGAGTGTTCGTGCCAAGTTTGGTCCAGATCCATCATTGTTTGAGTCCAGAGTGCTCTCTGGATGTAGGTGAACTACAACTCCTGAACTCAAGGTCAGTGCCCATCAAGCCATTCTAGCAATTTCTATTGGTCATGGGAGTACTGTGTGGCCAGGTCTGATTCAATTCCATCGTTGGTGGAGTTCAGAGTGCTCTTTGATTGTAGGTGAACTATAAATCCCAGCAACTACAACTCCCAAATGACAACATCAATCTCTCCCCCCCCCCCCCCAACCCCACTAGTATTCAAATTTGGGCATATTGGGTATTTGTGCCAAATTTGGTCCAGTGAATGAAAATCCATCCTGCATCTCAGATATTTACATGAGGATTCATAATAATAGCAAAATTACAGCTGTGAAGTAGCAACAAAAATAATGTTATGGTTGAGGGTCAACACAACAGGAGGAACTGGATTCAGGGGTCACGGCATTAGGAAGGTTGAGAAACACTGTTATAGAGGGGGGCAGAGGGAGGGAGGTGCGGTTAGAGCCAGGGAGACATGGAGAAGGAAAGGGCTCCATAGGGCCATCTAGTCCAACCCTCCTCCAGGGCCAAGGCAGGCACATCTGAAGCCTTTCTGGTAGGGGCCATGATCCAGCCTCTGCTGAAAGGCCTTGCACTGAGGAGAGCGCACTGCCATCGATCTAGGGCAGGGGTCCTCAAACTATTTAAACAGGGGCCGGTTGAGTGTCGCTGACCATTGGAGGGACTTCCGGCTCGTGGTCATGGAGGCAGGACACAGGTAGCAGGAGCCCCGGCTACTCTCTGCAACACGCTGTGAATCACTGGGTCGAGCATAGCTCCCATCCCTCTGTGGATGGATACAGAGGGGTACGCTAGACCCTGCACATCACCCTAAGATGACAAGCCAAGGTCTCTTGCAATCCCCGAGGTAAGGGGCGTGGGGAGTTGGAAGAAGTGACGTAGGGTCGCGAGTGACCACGCGTGAAACAGGACAAAAGCCCTGTAGTAACTGCCAACCACTGCGAGTAGTTTATTTCTTCTAAAAGTTGAAGATTGAAGGCGCAAGCCAGAGAGGAGGGAGCACAGCAGGATATTATAGAGGGTGGCAGGGGGAGGTGTGGTTAGAGCCAGGGAGACATGGAGAAGGAGAGGGCTCCATAGGGCCATCTAGTCCAACCCTCCTCCAGGGCCAAGGCAGGCACATCTGAAGCCTTTCTGGTAGGGGCCATGATCCAGACTCTGGAGTCCTCGTGGACAACAAGTTAAACATGAGCCAGGAATGTGATGTGGTGGCAAAAAAAGCCAATGGGATTTTGGCCTGCATCAAGAGGAGCCTAGTGTCTAGATCTAAGGAAGTAATGCTACCCCTCTATTCTGCTTTGGTTAGACCACATCTGGAATATTGTGTCCAATGCTGGGCACCAAAATTCAAGAGAGATATTGACGCTAAGCTGGAATGTGTCCAGAGGAGAGCGACTCAAATGATCAAGGGTCTGGAGAACAAGCCCTATGAGGAGCGGCTTAGGGAACTGGGCATGTTTAGCCTGAAGAAGAGAAGGCTGAGAGGAGACATGATGAGGGCCATGGATAAATGTGTGAGAGGAAGCCACAGGGAGGAGGAGGGAGCAAGCCAAAATCCCATTGGCTTTTTTTGCCGCCACGTCACATTGTTGGCTCATGTTTAACTTGTTGTCCACGAGGACTCCAAGATCTTTTTCACACTTTATTTGTATTCCGCCTTGTCTCGCCGACAAGGCAGAGTCCAGCACACCAAACACAAAGGCAAACACTCAATGCCTAGAAACAACGAAACACAGATAAAGGCAAAGGCTTCCCCTTCACAGTGGACAGAAAGGCTCCTCTGCATTGCCCAGTGAGCTTCCCAGGTGAGCCTCCTTCATGACCCCAGGTGAGGCCATGCTCAACCAGATTCTGTCTATTGCAAAGCCCATCATCCTCTCTGACAGCGTGCCAGTGAAGAGTACCTTACTGTTTCAGAGCATTTCCCTGTTGTCTCTTTGCCTGCTGCAAGTCCTGGGGAAATGCACAAGAGAACACTGTGAAGGCATGAAATACACACATTTTGAGAGATACCAAGAAACCCTGAGTTTTAGAAGCACACCAACCCGCCGGCCTTCAAGAGGGTCAGAGGCCCTCTCTGCCTTGGTAAGACAGGCTGCTGAAGATGCCGGAGTCCCTTGTGTCCCATGGAGGCCAAAGCGGGGCAGGGCTGACCATGAGGGTTTCGTCAGATGCTCCTCCTTGGCCAAGGAACCCCCTGCTGAAATCCTCTCTTCCACACATCCATTATCAAATCCTAGCCCTGAAAAAGAGACCACGTGGGCCATCCAGTCCAACCCCCTTCCGCCATGCAGAAAGAGCACAGATACAATGGGCAGGAATGCTGCCATCTCTCCTTACTTGGCCCAGTAATCCTGGCAGCCCTTGAGCCCTCACTGACCCTATGCTTGGTCCAGGTGCCCCAAGGGCTGCCTGGTCCCTCTGCTGTCAATGGCAGGAATAGACCTCGAAAGCCACCCAGTCCACTCCCATTCTGCTCTTGCTATGCAGGAAGACCCAATCAAAGCCTTCCTGGCTGATGGCCAAGCCAAGGCTGGACTGCCCTCTGTTGGGAGAGCCGGAATGCTGCCTTGCTCCCTGGCTGAAGGGGGTGGGACTGGATGAACTCTTAGGGCCCCTTCCAACTCCAGGATTCTATGTCCTGAAAGAGAGTGGACCCTGCCCCCCTATTCAGCTGGACCTTGTCTTGCTGTCGCCTCTGGGGGCCGTTGTGCCTCCCCTCAAGAACAGCTGCAGGTGGGGCAAGGCCAGAGGGGCCAAGGGTCAGCTTGCCAGTGGACAGTGTGGGGGCTCTGGGGGAGCTCTGGCCCAGTTTGTGGGGTCCAGGCCTGGGGGGGGGGGCTTTGAAGAAAGGAACCACCAGAAAGAGACCCAGCAGAGAAGAGCAGTGGTTCTTTCCCATGGAGCCCCCTGGAACATAGTTGCCCTGTCCCTTCAGAAGGAAGCTCTGCTCCATCCTGGCCCTTCCTTTGCTCCCTCTTCAAAGCCATGTTGACTGGCCAGGTCTTACACAGTCCTTCTGTAAACACATCAACATGGCAAAGCAACACAAACACACTGCTTTTGTCCCTCTGCTGCTGAATTCAGCCCATCAGAGGAGCTCTGGTCCTGAAGGGAGGTGGCTTCAAGTCTACCACATTTCAAACACTTTTTCTTGATTTTAAAGACACATGCATCTGAGCATGTGCAGAGTGTTTTACAGTCCATATAGGGCTGGCCTCTGCTCTGCTGGTTCCTTCTCGTGTGGGTTTACAAATTTTTATTATTTTATTTATTTCGGAGTTCTTTTACCCCGCCCTTCTCACCCCGAAGGGGACTCAGGGCGGCTCACACAATCAAAGGCACAATTTGATGCCTGCATCACAGAACAATTAACAAAAATTACATCATTTCACAGGTTATAAACAGTAACAACGGTTCAAGTATTATACCCATAAAATCAATAAAATCAATAAAACAATACAAACCCAATACCTCCTCCTACATGGGCAGCGTTCGCTAACTCATAGTTCCAATTTTCGTTCCACTTCATCAGTCCTGTTGGTCTTATTCGCCTGAATGTTTTATTTAATTGCCAGAGTGCCCAAAGGCCTGGTCCCAGAGCCACGTCTTCACCCTCCTCCTGAAGGAGAGGAGGGATGATGATGTCCTGATTTCCCCCGGGAGTGAGTTCCACAGGTGAGGGGCCACCACTGAGAAAGCCCTGCTCCTCGTCCCCACCAGCCTCACTTGTGACAGTGGTGGGGTCGAGAGCAGGGCCTCCCCAGATGATCTCAAACTCCGAGGTGGGACGTAGCGGGAGATACGTTCGGACAGATACACTGGACCGGAACCATACAGGGTTTTGTAGGTCAAAACCAGCACCTTGAATTGTGCTCGGAACTGAACTGGCAGCCAGTGGAGCTGGCACAACAGGGGGGTGGTATGCTCCCTGTATGTCGCTCCGGTGAGCAGTCTGGCTGCCGCTCGCTGGACTAGTTTCCGAACAGTCTTCAAGGGCAACCCCACGTAGAGAGCGTTGCAGTAGTCAATTCGGGATGTAACAAGAGCATGGACCACCGTGGCCAGATCAGACTTCCCAAGGTACGGGCGCAACTGGTGCACAAGTTTTAATTGCGCAAAAGCTCTCCCGGCCACCGCTGAGACCTGGGGTTCTAGGCTCAGCGATGAGTCCAGGATCACTCCCAAGCTGCGAACCTGCGTCTTCAGGGGGAGTGGAACCCCATCTAACACAGGCTGTCACCCTATACCCTGTTCAGCCTTATTTATTTATTTATTTATTTATTGCAGTTACTTCTACCCCGCCCTTCTCACCCCCGAGGGGGGACTCAGGGCGGCTTACAAACAAAGGCACAAATTCGATGCCTGTCATATATAAAACAGTATATATAAAACAGTATAAACATTTAGCAGCATTAAAACATATCACTACATAATATAATAAAACAATTTCATGCACAGTGAAATTCAGAGTTCCGAAATGTCCATTCATTCCAACAATTCCTGCTCATCAATGGGTCCTTATTTTAGCTGCCAGAATGTCCAAAAGCCTGGTCCCAGATCCAGGTCTTCAGTTTTTTCTGAACGACAGAAGGGAGGTCGCTGATCTGATCTCCCCGGGGAGTGAGTTCCACAGGTGAGGGGCCACCACTGAGAAGGCCCTGCTCCTCGTCCCCGCCAGCCTCGCTTGAGATAGAGGCGGGGTCGAGAGCAGGGCCTCCCCAGATGATCTTAAACTCCGAGGTGGGACGTAGAGGGAGATCCGTTGCGACTGACCAGTAGGACCTCTGTCTTATCTGGATTCAATTTCAATTTGTTACCTCTCATCCAGTCTGACACAGCAGCTAGACACCGGTTCAAGGTCTGGACAGCCTCCTTGGTGACAGGTGAGAAGGAGTGACAGATCTGGACATCATCTGCGTAGAGATAACATCTCAATCCGAAGAGTGTGTCTTTTGGGCAGGACCCAGCACCTCCTCTCAGCAGGCCAGCAGATCACAGCCCCGTGGCCGGTGCCTTTCAAGGGGGGGCTGGTGCCACTGGTCCTCTTCCCACCCTCAGTGGGAAGGGCCGTTTTGGACAGAAGCCGCCAGGTGGCAGCAGAAGGCCCTTCAATGCCTGGCTCACCTGCATGAGAACCTGAGAGGGCAAGGGGGGGGGGGAGGGGGAGCTATAGCTCCAAAAATTCTATAATGGATGTCCTAGCTGCTTCCCAGATTGCAAACAATGGCTCTGGGGACCCTAAATACATTGAAGCGCTTGTCCTTTCTGTAGTCTTGTCATGCCATTTTGCTCAGAGGTGGTCATGCCTGGAAGGAGCTCCATCTCCAGTCTGGGTTTCAGAGCAGGAGAAGGGGATGGACATTGTGTGTGTGTGTGTGGGGGGGGGGTGCTGTGGGGGCAGTGAGGGCTCTGGAAAGCTCACCAAGCCCTAGGAGGAAAGACTGAGAGGCACTAGGTATGTTTACCTGAGAGGGGAGGGGGTCCCATCAGCCACCTGCAGACACCTGAAGAGCTCTGGCCTTTGAGTCCCCTCTTCACCTTCTCTTCTCTGGGTGAACCATCCCCAGCTCCCTCAACCGCTCCACATATGTGATATCGAGCTCTTTTTTGGGGGTTCTCCCAGCGAGGAGAGTCCCTAAAAGGACCGCGAATGGGGTCCTGACCTTGGCGAGCGGCCAGCGGATGCCAATTCAATAAGACGCAAAAATATTAAGAATTAATCTCGCCAGAGGCTGAAGAGGTACCCAACGACCGAAGCGTTTATTTAGCGATTCAGCTGAAAAGGATGCATTACAGGGATATTTCCTCTATAAGCATACAGTACAGTGATTTTCAGGCATATTTATACAGACTGAACAAAGGAATCCTGGCTTGAATCTCCCGCCCGCCTCCTGTCAGTCCCCTCTGTCCTGGTTGGCCGGCTCTGGAACAGCTGGGAGGAGGCTTGGCCGCTGGTCCCACCCTCCCTCCAATCGCCGGCCGCTGTTGCCTCCAGAGGGCCAATCAGAGCCCTCGGAGCGCCTCCAGAGATTGTCCAATCAGCGGCCAGGAGGCGGGCTCTAGTTTGACAGCGCAGAGGGGCGGAATGCCTGGGAGGAGCCTGCCAGCTGATGGAACACCTTTTGTCTCTTCACGGCAGGGAGGCGGATGGGGGGAACAAGGGATTTCCTGGGTCCCGATAAAAGGATGTGTATAGGCCAAAAGGGTGACTATGGGTGGTGTCTGGATCTCCAACCTTGGGGCAAAGGGGGCCTTTGTCACAAGGGAGCATGCACAAACACCATAATTGATGCAATCAGTCTGTTTTCCGGGCTTTGGCTGACAAAATCTCTGACCTTTTGTTTGTCTGACTCTGAAAAACAAAAGCCATGGATTTGCCATTATTTATCCATGCAATGTCAATATGAATGGAGTTTCTTCCAAGGAAATTGGATTCCTTAAACTGTAATCCCCCGGTCACATACTCTTTTTGTAGGGCAAAGTTCATGAGGGGAAAAACAAGGGAGGGGGAAGGCGAAGATACATCATATTTCATTTCATATTACACATACTTCATACATACATTCTTTTCAGTCCATCATAATTCATAGTT
This sequence comes from Anolis sagrei, assembly GCF_037176765.1. Lineage (NCBI taxonomy): Eukaryota > Metazoa > Chordata > Lepidosauria > Squamata > Anolidae > Anolis > Anolis sagrei. The sequence continues at coordinate 274,040,430 of NC_090023.1, read as the reverse complement.
TTCATAGGAAAGATCCCCATCCCAGTGAAGTTTATTGGAAAACCCACAGCAATTAATAAAGGCAATAAGCAGAGTTCTTGAGATATGATCCTTTTCCAGTAAGGGCACGCACATGCAGGCGGGGGCCCTTTTTCCCCAAGCGGCTTGGTTTGGAGTCCATGGAGGAAGTCCGTGATGCCAGGGCACCAAGTCAGTCAGAGAGGGCAGAAAGGTCCGCAAAGAATCTGCAAATGGTGGAGAGTGGGGCAATGTCCTTTGGAGAACTACATTTCCCTGATCTTTGGGCCAGGGTCCAGTGCACAAGCCAGAGAATTCACAGAGAGGAAACAGGAACCCAGTTATGTGTGCTGGGTCAGGAAGCAGCAGAATCCATTGTCTGGCCCTTGGCGAACTATAAATGCTTGGGGGGGAAGATGCTCTGCATCATATGGCTTGGCTTCCAGAGTAGACTCAGATGAAATGAATGAACAGCCTGGAGCATCACATTTGCTACCACAAGAATAGTAGAATCATAGAATCCAAGAGTTGGAAGAGAGCTCATGGGCCATCCAGTCCAACCCCTTCTGCCAAGAAGCAGGAATATTGCATTCAAATCACCCCTGACAGATGGCCATCCAGCCTCTGTTTAAAAGCTTCCAAAGAAGGAGCCTCCACCCCACTCCGGGGCAGAGAGTTCCACTGCTGAACGGATCTCACAGTCAGGAAGTTCTTCCTCATCTTCAGATGGAATCTCCTTTCTTGTAGTTTGAAGCCATTGTTCCATTGTGTCCTAGTCTCTCTCCAGGGAAGCAGAAAGGAAGCTTGCTCCCTCCTCCTCCCTGTGGCTTCCCCTCACATATTTATCCATAACCCTCCTCATGTCTCCTCTGAGCCTTCTCTTCTTCAGGCTAAACATGCCCAGCTCCTTAAGCCGCTCCTCATAGGGCTTGTTCTCCAGACCCTTGATCTGCTCCCTCCTCCCTGTGGCTTCCTCTCACGTATTTATCCATGGCCCTCATCATATCCCCTCTCAGCCTTCTCTTCTTCAGGCTAAACATGCCCAGCTCTTTAAGCCGCTCCTCATAGGGCTTCTTCTCCAGACCCTTGATCATTTGAGTCGCCCTCCTCTGGACACATTCCAGCTTAGAGTCAATATCTCTCTTGAATGGTGGTGCCCAGAATTGGACACAATATTCCAGGTAATGTGGTCTAACCAAGGCAGAATAGAGCATGCGGAGCAGGACTTCCCTAGATCATAGAATCCTAGAATCAAAGAGTTGGAAGAGACCTCCTGGGCCATCCAGTCCACCCCCATTCTGCCAAGAAGCAGGAATATTGCATTCAAATCACCCCTGACAGATGGCCATCCAGCCTCTGCTTAAAAGCTTCCAAAGAAGGAGCCTCCACCACACACCGGGGCAGAGAGTTCCACTGCTGAACGGCTCTCACAGTCAGGAAGTTCTTCCTAGGCACTAGGCTCCTATTGATGCAGTCTCTAATAACACAGAGATCTATAAATCAGTTGTAAATAAGCAACTGTCCTATTTAAACAAGCTTCAACATAGGTACAAGTTTAAGTAACTTCAATAGTGTAACAAACAAAATATATACGGTTTACAACATAATTTCATAGGACATATACATCAATGAATATATCAAACTTAAAGGCAGTTCACATTGTGTTTAGTACACTTGAGAATATGTCCATAATGTTTCAACAAAAGTTCACTTTGTATTCCACAAGCTTGAGAGTATCAAAACTGGAAAACAGTTCGTGTTGCTTTCAGCCAACTCGGGAGTCCACAACAAGGTTCCCCGGGTGCTTTTGTGTCTTTGTTTCAAGAACAAAATTCTCTTCTTCAGGCTTCTTTCATTAAATCAAAGGTAATTGTACTAAATTTAGAAAGGACAAAATAATAGATATGCTAAGTGGCACCCAGTTATATTTTGAAAATTCTTATATAAACAAAACCAGGAATTTACTTACATTAATAGCATCAATGGCTCCGCAAAGAAACTTCAGTATAGTGTAGCCTGCTTCTGCTTTTAATTGCGAGCAATTAGATACAAGAGATTACTCCCTTTTAAGGATATCAGTTCATTACAGAAAGCAAGTGAGCTCTAATTTGAGATCAAAATAGCACTTTACTACAGAGAGAAGCATTTTGGATCGCTAAACTGCAGACAGTACACCCACAAGGGTTAAACGACAAATTAGAGCTCGCTTGTTCCAATAGACCTCACGACCTCTGAGGATGCTTGCCATAGATGCAGGCAAAACATCAGGAGAAAATGCCACTAGATCATGGCCATATAGCCTGAAAAAACCTACAACAACCCATAGGTTATCATAGAATCCTAGAATCAAAGAGTTGGAAGAGACCTCCTGGGCCATCCAGTCCAACCCCATTCTGCCAAGAAGCAGGAATATTGCATTCAAATCACCCCTGACAAATGGCCATCCAGCCTCTGCTTCAAAGCCTCCAGAGAAGGAGCCTCCACCACACTCTGGGGCAGAGAGTTCCACTGCTGAACGGCTCTCACAGTCAGGAAGTTCTTCCTCGTGTTCAGATGGAATCTCCTCTCTTGTAGTTTGAAGCCATTGTTCCTTGTCCTAATCTCCAAGGAAGCAGAAAACAAGCTTGCTCCCTCCTCCCTGTGGCTTCCTCTCACATATTTATACATGGCTCTCATCATATCTCCTCTCAGCCTTCTCTTCTTCTGGCTAAACATGCCCAGTTCCCTAAGCCGCTCCTCATAGGGCTTGTTCTCCAGACCCTTGATCATTTTAGTCGCCCTCCTCTGGACACATTCCAGCTTAGAGTCAATATCTCTCTTCAATTGTGGTGCCCAGAATTGGACACAATATTCCAGATGTGGTCTAACCAAAGCGGAATAGAGCATGGGGAGCATGACTTCCTTAGATCTAGACACTAGGCTCCTATTGATGCAGGCCAAAATCCCATTGGCTTTTTTTGCCGCCACGTCACATTCCTGGCTCATGTTTAACTTGTTGTCCACGAGGACTCCAAGATCTTTTTCACATGTACTGCTCTCGAGCCAGGCATTGTCCCCCATTCTGTATCTTTGCATTTCATTTTTTCTGCCAAAGTGGAGTATCTTGCATTTGTCCCTGTTGAACTTCATTTTGTTAGTTTTGGCCCATCATCCCTCTAATCTGTCAAGATCGTTTTGAATCCTGCTCCTGTCCTCTGGAGTCTTGGCTATCCCTCCCAATTTGGTGTCATCTGCAAACTTGATGATCATGCCTTCTAGCCTTTCATCTCAGTCATTAATCAAGATGTTGAACAGGACCGGGCCCAGGGGGGAACCCTGCGGCACTCCACTTGTCACTTCTTTCCAAGATGAAGAGGAAGCATTAGTGAGCACTTTCTGTGTTCGTCCACTTAACCAATTACAGATCCACCTCACCGTAGTTTTGCCTCGCCCACATTGGACTAGTTTCCTTGCCAGAAGGTCATGGGGGACCTTGTCGAAGGTTAGTGTGTTTTAAAACTCCGACACCCCCTCCTTCCCAGCATTCCTGCCTTGTGTGTGTGCATGGCTCCCCCTCGCCCTTTGCCAGTGGCAGTGCCTGTGGACATGTATGATCTCTTGGGACGTGTGTCTAGCGGCAGCTGCCCTCAGGCTGTCACGCCAAGGCCATTTCAGCCCACCTGCTTTACGCCCAGGTCCCTCTGCAGCTGCCAGCCTTTGCCTGGAATCTCTGTCTCCGATAAGCCAGAAGCAGGAGGTGGGCAAAGCACGGCCGGTCAGTGACCCCCATGACGCAGGTGGTAAACACCCCTGGACAAGGGGCCCGGCCGACATGGACGAGGACAGCACGATGGCGCTTCATGGGAGCCTTGCTGCATGGAGGGTAAGGGTCCCACAGGGACTCCAAAGGGGAGCCGAGCCAAGCAATGGCTAGGATTAGGATTCTGATTAGGTGTATTGATTCTCCTCTTTTGCTCTCCACAAGGAGACTCAAAGAGTCTAAGCAAAGCCAAGTGGGGTGGGCAAGGGGTGGCGGCTCTCCAGCCACCAAGCAGGGGCTTGTGGGGAAGGGGGGCACTCCTGAGGAGGGAGGGCTGCCAGATCCAGGACTCCGGGTGCCATGTTGGGAGGTGAGGGTGCAAATGCTCCTGTCTTGATAGGTCCTGCTCAGGCAGGTGGAAAGGGATGGGTGTACATTTCCAGCTCACAGTTGGTAAGACACCCTCGATATTTTTTGTGGAATCCCTTTATATACACTGGAAGGGATTCCAAAGGCCATCCAGTCTCAACCCACCTTCAGCTGTGAAGGAAAACACAATCCAAGCCCTCCCAACAGATGGTCATCCTGACTGTTTAGAAATCTCCAGGGCCAGTCAGCCAGGATCTACTAGTTCTTTCCCTGCTCTAGGATCAGAGGCGGCCCTAGGTAATTTTTAATGGTAAGCAAACAATATTTTGGCGCCCCCCCCCCCAACCAATCATTGATATATATTTTCTGTTCGTCGTGGGAGTTCTGTGTGCCATATTTGGTTCAATTCCATCATTGGTGGAGTTAAGAATGCTCTTTGATTGTAGGTGAACTATACATCCCAGTAACTACACCTGCCGCATTTGCTCCCTTGCCTGGCCTGCTTTGGGTCCGGAGGCGTGCCTGAAGACCCCGGCGTGTGCACCAAAAGTCACCTCTTCTCCTGACTTTCTCCTCAGCCATTGGGACCAAGAGAGAGAGAGAGAGAGGTGGAGATGCCCACCTTTCCTGACGGTAGGCGCAAAAACAAAGGAGGGAGCGGAGGTGGGAGATACCTCCAGCCGGAGGGGCTCTCTCTCACTCTCACTCTCTCTCTCGGTCCCAATGGCTGAAGAGAACGTCAGGAGAAGAGGTGACTTTTGGTGCGCATGCTGGGGTCTTCAGACATTCCTCCGGACCTGAAGCAGGCCAGGCGCGGAGAGGAGAGGAGGCGGGTGGAGCGCCAGGGAATTGGGAAAGGGAGCCGGTCATGGGGAAGGGCTCAAACACGGAGAACGATTGAGCAGGTGGCCAGGTGGAGCAGGAACGAGAGGGGCGAGCCTCGGCTCAAGGGCCCGGCCCCTTTGGGAAGAGGATCGCCCAGCAGTGAGGCAAGAAAGCCGAGGCTCCCCCCGGACTGCTAGGGCTGTTGTGAGCTGAGGGGGCGCTCCTCCTCAAGTGGCGGTCAAGGGGCATTTACAGAGGCGCCTCTGCGCCCCTGGCAAAAAAAAAGTGTTCTGCGACCGCTTACTTCGCGTAATGGACGAGCCGCCCCTGTCTAGGATATAGTTCACCTGGCCCTGGAGACTTGAATTTATTGAGCGTAGGCAGGTATTCCTGTACTGCCTCTTCACCTGCTTTGTTCTGTTTCCCCTTCTGCACCCTCTGCTCCGTTCTTCCAAGGTTTACCTTTTGGGAGGAAGAGACTGAGGCAAAGAAGGTGTCGAGCAGTTGTGCCTTTTCTCTCCTGCTCTCTTGTCTAGTCTCTGGAGGAGAAGAAAAGAAGGCTTCTCCTTGATGGGACCTCCTCTTGAATGCCTAAGCATGGCTCTCATGTCCCGCTCAAACCTCTCTTCTCCATAGAATCATAGAATCATAGAATCAAAGAGTTGGAAGAGACCTCATGGGCCATCCAGTCCATCCCCATTCTGCCAAGAAGCAGGAATATTGCATTCAAATCACCCCTGACAGATGGCCATCCAGCCTCTGCTTAAAAGCTTCCAAAGAAGGAGCCTCCACCACACTCCGGGGCAGAGAGTTCCACTGCTGAATGGCTCTCACAGTCAGGAAGTTCTTCCTAATGTTCAGATGGAATCTCCTCTCTTGTAGTTTGAAGCCATTGTTCCGCGTCCTAGTCTCCAAGGAAGCAGAAAACAAGCTTGCTCCCTCCTCCCTGTGGCTTCCTCTCACAAATTTATACATGGCTATCATATCTCCTCACAGCCTTCTCCTCTTCAGGCTAAACATGCCCAGTTCCCTAAACCGCTCCTCATAGGGCTTGTTCTCCAGACCCTTGATCATTTGAGTCGCCCTCCTCTGGACACATTCCAGCTTGTCAACATCTCCCTTCAATTGTGGTGCCCAGAATTGGACACAATATTCCAGATGTGGTCTAACCAGAATAGAGGGGTAGCATTACTTCCTTAGATCTAGACACTCTGCTCCTCTTGATGCAGGCCAAAATCCCATTGGCTTTTTTTGCCGCCGGATCACATTCCTGGCTCATGTTTAACTTGTTGTCCACGAGGACTCCAAGATCTTTTTCACACGTACTGCTCTCGAGCCAGGCATTGTCCCCCATTCTGTCTCTTTGCATTTCATTTTTTCTGCCAAAGTGGAGTATCTTGCATTTGTCACTGTTGAACTTCATTTTGTTAATTTTGGCCCATCATCTCTCTAATCTGTCAAGATCCCTTTGAGTCCTGCTCCTGTCCTCTGGAGTCTTGGCTATCCCTCCCCATTTGGTCCCGTCTGCAAATGTGATGATCCTGCCTTCTCGCCCTTCATCTAAGTCATTAATAAAGATGTTGAACAGGACCGGGCCCAGGACGGAACCCTGCTTGTGGCACTCCACTTGTCACTTCTTTCCAAGATGAAGAGGAAGCATTAGTGAGCACTCTCTGTGTTCGTCCACTTAACCAATTACAGATCCAAGCTAAACACCTCCAAACCTGGGGGGCTCGGGAGCTTGAGCCCAACAGGCACAGGTTCCAACATTGCCTTTGCCTGTGAGAAGCCTCAAGGGCTGTGTGCCAAGCAGCCTTCCTCAGCCGCGCTCATCCACTAAAGGCCCTCAGAGGTCTCTCTGTGTCTGGGGATTGTGCAGAGAATAGTGGGATTTGAAAAAGCACTTCCTAATATGGGAAATCAATTTGCATTTAATTATTCGCATTCTGCAGAACGGAGAAAAGAAGCTCCTGGGAAAAAGCGATATGAGCAGGAATTTATTACCATGTGTATTTACATAAAAGCTCTGTTGATTGGCCATGACAAACAGCAGTACGTCATTAATTCATCAAGAAATTAACATAAAAGTAGGTGTGAATATGTTTATGTAATGAAGACTCTCTTTTTTTTCTTTAGCTAGTTTGTACCAGGCAGAAGCCCTTTTTCCCCTAATGGGTTTGTCTTAGACAATAGAAAATAATGGGTTGTTGAAGGATTTTCCGGGCTATATGGCCATGTTCTAGAGGCATTTTCTCCTGACATTTCGCCTGCATCTGTGGCAAGCATCCTCAGGATGCTTGCCACAGATGCAGGCGAAATGTCAGGAGAAAATGCCTCTAGAGCATGGCCATATAGCCCGGAAAATCCTACAACAATCCAGTGATTCTGGCCATGAAAGCCTTTGACAATACAGAAAATAATGTCTTCTCACAGTCGTTCCAGGGTTCGTTAGCCCCACCAATCTCTGTGCTTTTCTAATTGCTTTGGATAGATTGAGAAGACCCCTTTCCCCTCTTTGCTTTCTTTTCCAAAATGGGGGCCCAGTGGGTCACTCAGGTTCATCATCTTTTCATCAAATAGAAAGGTAAAAGCACAGAGCGATCAGGACATTTGACCCAAGACACACAAGTTGACCTTGTGCTGGCTCTTCTACTAAGTACTAAACACCTCTGTTGCCTTTGCCTGTAAGCTGGGCTTCTATAGGCCAAAATGAGGCACTGAACACAATGGCCACCCCTTTTCTACCCTGGCTCCCACCCCACTTCCGTCCAAGGACCCTGACTGACAGACTGACCTGTGCATGCCTTTCCTTCCCTTGCAGGGCAGAGGGACCCCCGGGGGCCAGGCCCGCCTCCTCCTGCCGCCACTCCTGCTCTGGCTGCTCCTTGTCCAGCTGCCCGGTGCAGACCCCTTTTGCCCAGAGTCCTGCCAGTGCTTTGGGAATGTGACCGTCTTCTGCTCCGAAGAGTGCCTTGCCCACGTCCCAGAGGAGATCCCCGACAACGCCACACAGCTCTTCTTCGTGGAGACCTCTCTGGGTTCCCTCCTCAGTGGAGCCTTCGCCAACGGAAGCAGTGGCAACGCCGCCCTCCGCAAACTGGTCTTCCTCTGCAGCCCTCTCCACTCCTTGGGTGAGGGGGCCTTTGCGGGGCTGACTGGCCTCCAGGAGCTGGCCATCTCCTCCAGCCGGCTGACCAGGCTGCATGCTGAGAGCTTCTGTGGCCTGGGCAGCCTGAGCGTGCTCTCTGTCCAGTTCAGCCCTGTGGAGACCCTGGAAGAGGAGGTCTTCCACAACACCCCGGCACTCCAGGAGCTCCACCTTCGAGGCAACCGCATCAGGGCTCTTCTTCCAGGTGTCTTCCACCCCGTAGGAGGCCTGGAGACCCTCTCTCTGTCCCAGAACGGCCTCTCCAGCCTGCCAGAGGGGGTCTTTGACCCACTGCCTCAGTTGCGGGTTCTGCGTCTGAGCGACAACAACCTGTCCTGCCTCCCTTTTGAGATCTTCCACAGCCAGACTGACCTCCGAGAGCTCTACCTGGATGGGAATGCCCTGGCTGAACTCCCTGAGGGGGTCTTCTCCGAGCAAACCCGCCTGAGGAGGCTTCACCTCCAACACAACGCCCTCCAGGAGCTGCCGGTTGCCCTTTTCTCCTCAATGGCCAACCTGACCTTCTTGCACCTGGACGGCAACCAGCTGAAGGTACTGCCAGAGGGGCTCTTCCTCGGGACCCCCAGCCTGGTGGAGCTCTCTGTGGCCCACAACCAGCTGGAGACCCTCCCAGAAGGACTCTTCGGTGCTCTGCTCCCAAACCTGTCCGTCCTGACGCTGTCCCACAACCGCCTCCACCACTTACCCGCCAGCATCTTCCAGGGTCTGCAGGCCCTCACCCGGCTGCAGTTGGGCCACAACAACCTCAGTGGGCTTCCTCGGGAGTTGCTGGCCAACCTCAGCAGCTTGGAGGCTTTGGACCTGTCGCACAACCAGCTGGTGACCGTTCCGGAGGGCATCTTTGATTACAGCTTTGCCCTCTTCTACATAGCTCTGAGGGGCAACCCTTGGGCCTGCGATTGCCACCTGCTCTACCTGGCCGACTGGCTCCAGTATGCCGATGACTTGGTCAATGCGCATGCGCTCTGTGGGAGTCCCACTCACCTCAAGGGGCTCAGCCTCCCAGGGGTCAAGAAAGAGCAGCTGGTGTGTCCTCGGCGCCCTTCTGGCTCTGTCCGCTGCCGGGTGGAGGACAAGGTCTCCTCCGAGGAAGGAGAGGCCAGTGCCCTGTCCCAATGCGCCTACCATGACCCAGAGGGGACCCTCCACCTGGCCTGTGGGCCGGATGCCTGCCAACAGCTCAGGGTCACCCTTCCTGCAGCCAAGGGCACCGGCCAGCACCTGAGTGGGAACTGGACACTGGGCTCCGGCTGTGGGACATTGAGGGTCCGGGTCTCAGTGACCATTGAGAAGGAGGAGCCCTTCAATGGGACAGAGGGCCCGTAAGCAGGCTCCGGGCAACCTTCCTCTTCGAAGGGCCACTGCTGCCACTGCCTTTGCAGGCCAAACAATCAGGGACAATGCCTTTGCCTTGGAGCACACCAGAGCACCAGTGCAATGCTTCCCAACGCCCAAGTGAGGAGAGACCCCTCCAGGATCAAGTCACAGCCCCTCACTCATTACTAAGGCACCTCCCTCCCTGTGTGTCCCTCTGAAATGTATGGGGCGTGTGTTTGGGGAAGACTCCTGGAGGGTGAAATGATTGCCCCTTTCCCTCACCTTTCTTCTGAGGGGGGGGGGGGGACACTTGGCCCAGTTGCCCCCATGGCTCATTTGGGCTGGGAAAGATCAGAGGGGGGGGACTTCCTGATGAGGCCCCTCCCTCGGAGTGCCATTTGCAGGGGAAAGACATTGCACCCTCCTCCCCGGAGATCTTTTGATCCCTCCACTTTCTGGGTGACTTGTGGCTCTGCAATCAAGTGCATATTTGGCTGTGCTTTTCAACATTTTTGTTTCCAGCGGTCATTTTGCTCCCATTGGCTTTTGTGGTGGGAGGTGTGTGTGCCTGGTGTTACCCTCACATTGTTTTCCTGGCTGTTTGAATAAACTCATTCCAATTCCAGCCCATGGATGACACACAAACCCACTCTCCTGGTGGCCCACTTTGCTATCTATGCTGGAGCTGCCAGCTGGGCTGCACCCCTTCCTGGAGATTTCAGGGCCAAAATCTGAGACCAGCAGTGCTGCAGAGGGAAGGAGGGAGGGGAAGCAGGCCCTACATGGCTTCTGGTGAGGAGGAGGAACCCAGAACTCCCTGCCTTCAAGCTGATCTAACCTGCAGCAGGGAGTTCCACAGTTCTCCATTGCCCAATTGTGCCAGCAGCGATAGGAATGTGATCACAACAGCTGCTGCAACCAAAAGATCTCCTTCTGCTTTGTCTTGCTTTGCTTTCTTCCCCTCACCCTAACATTGTAACAAACTAACCAATAAAGTATCAATTAATTGTAATTAATTACAATTAATTACAGAGAAGCCATTGAAATCCACAAGCATGTGGACAATTTCAACAGAAAGGAAGAGACCATGAAAATGAACAAAATCTGGCTACCAGTATTAAAAAACTCTAAAATTATAACAGCTAAACAACAGAGAGGAAAAAACCAGGCACAGATTAACACCTCCCAGCAACAGATTTCCCAGGCTCAGGCGGGCCTTCAAATGCTAATGAAGGTGATCAGCTAAACATTCACACCCAACTCCAGCAGGGAAGAGCTCCTTGCCCCACCCCAGCCATTCCACAGATATATAAACCCATTTTTCCTACTTCCAACAGACCTCACAACCTCTGAGGATGCTTGCCGTAGATGCAGGCGAAACGTCAGGAGAAATGCCTCTAGAACATGGCCATATGGCCCGAAAAAACCCACAAGAACTGAGTGATTCCAGCCATGAAAGCCTTCGACAATACAAAGTATCAATTAATTGTAACTTTTCCCTCTTCATAGTGATACTTTGTATCCTTTACTGCCTCCAAACTCTTCCCAGCATGAACTTTCCCTCTCCCGGGCCACAGACAGCTGCTAGCCCACCCGGGATGTGATTCTAACATTCCGGGGAGGCCGAAACAGCGTTCCTCTGAACCGCAGATACGGAAATCCATCGGGTCCCCGTATCCGCGAATCAACGTATCACTCCCAAACCGGTGCCCTTTTCTTCTAGACTAATTTCAAGACTAATCTGGTTGAGATCAGGGTTAACAGATCCTCTTTCAAGGCAGGACCTCCCCAATTCGTGTTTGATATCACGGTTAATGTCCAGATAATGGGAAGTCAGTCAGACTCTTCTGTTTTAGTCAGCTAGAGTAACCTTGTGCCCAGTTCCAGGCAGGGCGATTCAAGGAGGAGGGGGAAGCATTATTACTGGTGCATTATTTAAATTGTTATGTTTATTCATATCATGATCTGATCACCATACTCAATATATCCCATATGCATGGGGGTATTAGGGTAACGATACAAAAGGTTTGCTAGGCTAGACCCTCTTTCACTCAGACTCAGCCCCCCCCCCCCGAAACTCAGCCCCCCCAAACCCCCCCTGAAAAACATTCAGCCCCCCCCCCCCCCCCCCCCCGGAAACAAAATCCTGGCTACGGGCCTGGGTCTAGAGGAGGGTCACCAAATGGGCAAAGGCCTGGAAATCATACATTCTGATGAGGAACAGTGGAGGGAGCAGATTGTATTTAGCTTGGAGAAGGGCAAGTGGGGAGGGGACAGAACAGCCGTGTTTAGACACTTGAAAGGAGATGACACTCAAGGTGGAGCTTCTCTAGGAATTAGGACACAATGGAGCCATGCCTTCAAACTGCAGGGAAAGAGATTCCACCTGGATGCCAGGAAGAGCCTCCTGACCGTAAGAGCTCTTTGGTCATGGCAGTTGCTGCCCAGGAGTCTGGTGGCATCACCTTCCCTGGAGGCTTTGAAGCAGAGGCTGGGTGGCCATCTGTTGGGAGGGCTTTGGTGGTGCCTTCCTGCCCTGCAGAAGGGGGCTGGACTGGGTGGTCTTTTGGGGTCTGTCCCAACTCCGTGTGTTTATGGTTCCATGAGTCTTTGGGCCTCTGCAGAGCACCTCTTCCTTGAGATCAGGGCCGGGCGTTGAGTGTTATCTCCCTGAGCAGGCCTACAGCCTTGGGTGCCACCCACAACAGAGCGGGGGGGGGGGGGGGGGTTGCGCTCTGTATATCTTCCCTGAACCCGGTCCCAGGGGAGGAGAAGGATGGTCCCCAAAGATAAGCCTCCAGGGACTCAGTCACTTGTACGCAGGACACCTGGGCAGGTAAGTCTGTGGCTGCTCCCTTGGGCCCTTTGGCCTTCCGGAGAGCGCCCCCTCCCCTTCTCCTGCCCTCCCCCCTCTTCAAAGATTAGGATGATAAATGTTAGACCATTCGGCCACCTCTCTGTACTTTATGTAAATTATGTGTGAATTTATAAATATACGTTGGTTGTTAAGAGTGTTGATAGGACAGACTCTATCCCGACATAGAGTCGGGGAGTTTTCTTTCAATAGTATACACAGGTTTGACTATTATTAGAAGGTCTCAAATTACTATTGAAAATTGGTGGCTTTATATAACGGTGCGCCATGCAGTCATGCTGGCCACATGACCTTGGAGGTGTTCATGGACAATACCAGCTCTTCAGTTTAGAAATGGAGGTGAGCACCACACCCCAGAGTCGGACAGGACTGGACTTCACGTCAGGGGAAAAACTTTACCTTTACTATATACTGATAGCGATGCTATGATGTGTACACTTTGGAAATCATAGAATCCTAGAATCAAAGAGTTGGAAGAGACCTCCTGGGCCATCCAGTCCAACCCCATTCTGTCAAGAAGCAGGAATATTGCATTCAAATCACCCCTGACAGATGGCCATCCAGCCTCTGCTTAAAAGCTTCCAAAGAAGGAGTCTCCACCACACTTCGGGGCAGAGAGTTCCACTGCTGAACGGCTCTCACAGTCTGGAAATTCATAGAATCCTAGAGTTGGAAGCGACCTCCTGGGCCATCCAGTCCAACCCCATTCTGCCAAGAAGCAGGAATATTGCATTCAAATCACCCCTGACAGATGGCCATCCAGCCTCTATTTAAAAGCTTCCAAAGAAGGAGCCTCCACCACACTCCCTCCGGGGCAGAGAGTTCCACTGCTGAACGGCTCTCACAGTCAGGAAGTTCTTCCTCATGTTCAGATGGAATCTCCTTTCCTGTAGTTTGAAGTCATGGTTCCATTGCGTCCTAGTCTCCAAGGAAGCAGAAAGGAAGCTTGCTCCCTGTGGCTTCCTCTCACATATTTATACATGGCTATCATATCTCTTCTCAGCCTTCTCTTCTTCAGGCTAAACATGCCCAGCTCCTTAAGCCGCTCCTCATAGGGCTTGTTCTCCAGACCCTTTATCATTTTAGTCGCTCTCCTCTGGACACATTCCAGCTTGTCAAAATCATAAAGAAAAGGCTGAGCAAGCCCCCTCCTCTGCCTGGAGAGTGCCCCTTCCCTGGGTGGCAGGACCCTCAGCGGGAAGCTTTCCTCCCGGCACCTAGCTTGGTGCCCCCCCCCCCCCCCAGACCCTTGTGCTCTCGCTTGGACCCTCCTTGAGCCTCCTCATGGAGAGAGAAACAGGGTAGAAATAAACATAATAATAAACATAACAACAACAAGAAAAATAACAGTAATAGTAATAGTAATGATAACAATAACCCCAACTGACCCCTCTTCTCCTTGACTACATGAATATCCAGATTGGTGGTGAGGGTGGGGACAGCCTTGGTCCTCCCACATTAGCCTGGGACACAGAAGAGGGAGGAATGGGGCTGGGAGGGGTGGGGGGCATCCACTTTGGGGACATGAAGAGGGGAAACGGGAGGCGGTGGGCGCAGGAGCAGCACATATGGTGTTCCACATCAGATACATTTGCCCTGAGGAGGGGAGGGGGGGGGGGAGAGGGAATGGTGTGCGCCTGTGCCTGGGTGGCAGCCACTGGGCTCAGTTGCCCCAGGGTCGGTTCCTCCAGGGTTGGCCCCCTTCTTGCCCCACGGACATCCCTTGGAGCCTTGCTGCCCTCGCTCCTCAGGGCCGCTCTCCTTAGAAGCACAGAATCCTAGAGTTGAAGGGACCCCAAGGGCATGCAGCCCAACCCTCTTCTGCTGGGCAGGTTTGATCTGAAGTGATGAAAGGGTAGATTTCGTTGAACATGAGAAGGACCTTCTTATCAGGGTGACCAGCTGGGCAGTGGGACCAATCGCCCAGAGAGGTGGAAGGGTCTCCTTCCTGGGAGGTCTTCAGAAAGAGGATCTGCAGAAGATGCTGTGTGGTTTCTGGCCTGTAAGGACAGCATGTTCTAGCAGCATTGTCTCCTCTCATTTCACCTGCATCTGTGGCTGGCATCTTTAGAGGATCTGATGGTAGCCAAGCAAGTGGAGTGCATGTACACCTGTGGAATGATATCCAGGGTGGGAGGAAAGAACCATTGCCTGGTAAACAGATGTGAGGGGTGCAATTAGCAAGCTAGATTTGTGTGTGTTGCGTGGGATCCACCCATGGGCATGTAACCATGAGGACCCCATACTCAATTAGTGAGGGCATCTGCACAGAAGTAGCCTGCCCTTGGTTCCCTTTGAATTGTTTGCTGCCTAGAGACATCCTTTGCCTAGGTGGTATTCGCTAGCCCTCACGGATGCTTCAACTGGCATTCAGCAAGGGGTCAGACTGGATGGCCTCAGGGTGAACCTTCCAATTCTGGTATTTTGTGAATTTTGGGGTACTTAGTTCCACTGGAACTTGGTGACCTGGAAGTTGGCTCCAGATCACCTTCTCAGGACCCTTTAGGAACTGCTTGGGCAGCTCTCTGCTGCTAGAGGCACTTGAGACCAGGCCTGCACAACATGCCAGAACCCTCACCAGGCTTTGCTGTGGCCATCAGAAGCTCTAAGCTTTAATGAAGGAAGCCACCCATCACACACCAGCAGAGCAGCAATTGGAACCCATCATCTCCCCTTCATGTGTTCATGCATAGCCAAAAACCTACCTGCAGCCCTAAGAGCCTGTTTTCATTTTGGCCCCTTACTCCTGCCAGGTTGTGCAGGCCTGCTTTACATGGAGATCCTGCATTGCTTTGGAGGGATGGACTCTGTGGCTTCTGGAGGATCCTCCCACTTCTAGGGTTCCATAGAGCAGGTCACATCCAGAGGCCTGGTGCAATCTGATGCAGCGTCCTCAGAAGCAAATCCTCCCCCGTTTGGTGAGGGGCAAACTTCCAAGAGAGGGAACTCTGAGATCTGTGGTCATTTTCTTTCCTACCAGGTCTCCTACCAGCCTCCATGGACTGAGAGGGTCAAGAGAGAGGTCCAAACTGAGAACAGCCAGGGGGGTTCTTTGGTGAGAGATGCTCGTTCTTCCTTCGTTCCTTCCTTCCAAAATGTTGCCCAGGACCATCCTCTTCTTCCTCCTCCTCTTCCTCCTCTGTGCCATTAGCAAAGGCCAGACTCCCTGCAGTGGCACCGGGACACATGACTGCCCAAAGCCCGGTGAAGATGTCTACACCAAAACCAGGGACATCACGGAGATCCCCAAGACCCCCGACCCCAGCATTACGAAGATGTTCTTTGTGCAAACCAGCCTCACTGAAATCCCTGCGGGAGCCTTCCGAAGCAGGCCCAACCTGGTGACCCTGGAGTTCATAGACAACAAGATCCGGACAGTCGAGGCCGGAGCCTTTGACGGCCTGGAGAAACTAGAGGAAATGGAAATGTCCGGGGCCCAGTTGGGGAGTCTACCTGTTGGCACCTTCCGGGATCTGCCTCAATTGAAGAAGCTCAACTTGAAGAACTCCCAAATCACCTGGTTGGAGAAGGGTCTCTTTGACCACCTTGGAAACCTGGAGGAGATGTACCTGCACATGAACAGGATCCCTTCCCTTCCTGACGGGGTCTTTGATGAGCTTCCAAAACTCAGCTATCTACACTTGGCCGACAACAGGATTTCCAGGATCCTGAGGGACACCTTCAGGCCCCTGACCCAGCTGAAGACCCTCCGGCTGCACAGGAACCAGCTCAGCAGCCTCTCAGAGGGAAGCCTGGACAGCCAGGAAAGCTTGACCGAGCTCAATCTCGCCAGCAACAAGATCCGGACCCTACCGCCCAATCTGCTGAGGAACCTGTCCAACCTGGGCAAGCTTTTCCTGGATAAGAACCAGATCGAGGTCCTCCCCAACGGGACATTCTCCGGGTTGAAGAAACTGCAGCTGCTGAACCTGGCTTCCAACCAGCTGAAAGCCCTCCCTGATCAGATGTTTGGAGAGATGCCTCAGCTCTCTGACCTCGACCTGAGCAAGAATTGGATTTCTTCTGTGGAGGGCCTGGTGCCGTCTTCTCTGCCACAGGTGGCTACCCTCAGGCTCAACCAGAACCGTCTGGAGAACGTCCCTGAAGGTCTCTTTGACAACTTTGGGAAGCTGACCTTGGTGTATCTTGGTGAGAACCCATGGCGGTGTGACTGCCACCTTCGCCCCTTCCTCCGGTGGATCAGTGGTCATCCCAAAAAAGTGAAGGATGCCCCCAAGGTAAAGTGTGTGAGCCCTGATGATCTTGCTGGGAAAGAGGTCAGATCTCTGACGGAGGAGCAACTGATCTGCCTGACCACCAGCCCCCCTTCCACTACCATGGGTACCACGAAACTGACCACTGCCACTACCAACAGAAAAGCCACCACCCTTCCAGCTGCCACTGAGAAATCCTCCACAACCTATGTTACTGCAATCACCATCCCCAAGACTACTCCTGCCAAAGCTCCCACCACAACTTCTGAAATCCCCACCAGCCTAGAGGTGTCTGCCACAACTCCAAGGATTGTCCTCACCTCAGAAAGTCCCATTGAAACCTCACAGATCGTGACCACCAGTAGGACCTCTCCTGATACCACCACCAGCAGGAGAGAAACACCAACTCCACAGATCATCACCACTCACTCAGCTACATCCACCGAGACACAGCCTCAGACCACTGTGGAGGCTTCAAGCACAACCTCTGCATCCATCACAACCAGAACCACAACCCCTACAGTGGCCTGGATAGTCAGTGAGACTTCCTCTGCCACCTTCGAAATCAGCACTTCAGTCAAGAAACACTCCAAAACCACCACTGAGATTTCTGATGTAGCCTCTGAGTCCATCACAACTACAACTCCCCAAATTACGTCAACCACAACCAATGTCCCACCTACAACCCCTCGAGTCACAAGCATCAGGAATATCCAAAGCACAGTCAATGAGTTCACCGTAGGTCGGACTTGGATGCCATGGATGACCACAGGAGCATTTCTTGGCACCAGCCCCTCAACTACCACCATGCAGGTTGTCACCAAGGCCACCACGGCACCTACAGTGGCCTCCGATGCCCCCACAAGTATCCCTGAAATGACCAGCACATCTCCATCACGCAAGACCTCCCAAGGTGAGACCTTATCTCCTGTAGGCACAACTGCAATGTTCTCCAACACCAGTTCTCCCATTCACTGTCCCTCTAAACCCTCCTCCACACCTGCAGCACAAAGCCCCTCCCAGACCCCCACCCTACATGCTTCAGTGGCCACACTGGCAGGTACTTCTCCCCTTATGGACACGACCACAATGCCCTCCCCTCACTCCACATCCAACAGCACCTGGAGCTTTCCCGTTTCCCCCTTCCCAGAGGCAGGGACTTCTCCCCAAAGCTTTGGTGTCTCTGGGCCTCGATCCCAGAGCCAGGGCTGGGGCTTCTTCCTGAGCACCAATTACCATTACTGCCGAGTGGCGTGCGTGATGTACTCCACCATGCTGTGCATTGAGGTCTGCTGCACGGTAGCCTTGGCCACATTTGTGTACACACTGCACAAGGCCACAAGCATCCAAGAGGCTCCGGTGGGTTCTGTGAGGCTGGTGGACATCAGGCGCAGGAAGGAGAAGCTCTGAAGGGCTGCAGGGAGCAGGAAAGGCAGCTCCTTCGCCTCCCTGGCCACATCACAGGCTGGCATCCTAGGAACACCCAGTGCTCTGGCCGCTGCCCACTCCTAGCTAGCTATTCTTGGCCACGTCCTCTTGAGCTGGAGGGGCGGCTCTCACAGGATGTGGATGACAGGGACGCATTTCGCTGCAAAGTGCCCACACAGGCGCCCCAGGAACCGTCTGGAGTCTAGGACAGAGGCCGTGAAGATCCACTGGTTGCGGATCCATCTGAACCCAGGGATGTTTTCTTCCTTATTGGGTCTGGGGGATGCTCTGAGGGGCGGCAGCAGGACCAGGTCCAATCGGGGCCAGCGCTAGAGCCAAGGCTGGACACAGCATCAAGGGATTGTATGTGTTCCGGTGGGAGAGGCGTGGCTTCTTCTCCAGGGGAGGTGCCCGTTTGCTTCCTGGAGAAGCTACATTTCTGAGTTTGGCAATGCGTCAGCACTCGCCCGGTCCTCACAGGTGCTCCACATATTTCGTCTCAAGTTCTGCTCTGCATAGAACATGCAACGATTGGTTTCAGCAGATTTTATGGCTCATTCAGGAATTTCCAGTGAGTTATTTGAATACGCTTTTTCTGGCTAGATGCAGGCTGCAGCGCCCATTGAGGGTTTGGTGGACGCCCCAACCTCCCGTTGCATTTTCATGCCTTCGATCCCCTAAATGCCTTGAGATTCTATGCTTACATTTGTGAATTGTTCCAGGTTCTTCTTTCTTTGTTCTTCCTGTCATAATAAACGTGTTCTCGTCAGAAAATAATAACCCCCGTTAACATTTTTGCCCAGTTTCCAAAGCTGGGCTTCAGTTGTGGAGTTACAGATTTGCAGTCTGTAGCTGGTCTCTTTTCCTTCAGACAAAGTGGTCTTAGTGGAACCCATTTGTAATTGTCCCTCCACATTTGTTATGAGTGTGATTAAAATGTCTCCTCTAGGAATCTGTACATTCTTCCAGGTCAACTTCCTCAAGTCCTGCTGGCCTGGTGGGATCCGGTGGGATCTCCTTCCTTCTCTGGAGGTTTAAAGCAGAAGCTGGATGGCCACCTGTTGGGAGGGCTTGGATTGGGTCTTCCAAAGGTGCTTGCAATGTGTAAGCCTCTTCTGCCATAGAGGAAGACTCAATCCAAGCCCTCCCCACAGGTGGCTCCACAGTCACTTATGGACCCACCACCAAGGCTCTCCCCTTGGAAGACAATCAGACTCATGGGCCACCTGTGATAACCTATGATATGATGCATTGGGAAACTGGGGGTTCTTCTACACTGCAGAATTAATGTAGTTTGTCAGCACTTCTAACTGCCATGGCTCAATGCTATGGAATCCTGGGAGTTGTAGTTTCGCCAGGTCTTTAGCCTTCTCTGCCAAAAGGGCTGGTGCTCACCCAACCACGTCTCCCAGGCTCCACACCATCCAGCCATGTCAGATTAAGTGGCATCAAATAGCATTAACTCTACAGTGTAGATGAACCCAAAGGCAGGAGGAAAGCAACTGCTCAAAGTCAAGGTGAGTATGTGTTCTCGAAGGCTTTCTTGGACAGAATCACCGGGTTTCTGTGAGTTTTTAGGGCTGTATGGCTACCTCTAGGCCAGCAGTTCTCAACCTAGGGGTCGCGACCCCCAGAGGGGTTGATTGGCCATTTCCGAGGGGTCGCGATGACACCTCCGGACCCCCGGAGGCAACGCAGGAGGGCCCAGGCGGGAAGGCGAATCTGGCGGCGAGGAGGAGGAAGAAGAGGAGGCCACACCCCCCGCAGCAAGGCCTGTACCTCCATTTGGATGAACCGCCAGAAGAGAATGGAGAGGAGAAAAGGCCTTTCTGCTGCTTCCCTGCCTTGCGCTCTTCTCATGCCCCTCGAGGCCTCCACTTCTGGTGGAAGCCTGGAAGAGCAGCGAGAGGAGCGCGGGGCAGCAGCGGCAAGGAAGCCTGCCTTCCTCCCTCTCCTCTGCCCTCTTCCTCCTCCTCCTCCTCCTCCTCCTCCGCCTCTTCTCCATTTGGAGAGGCCAAATGGAGAGGAGGAGGAGGAGGAATCATAGAATCATAGAATCCTAGAATCAAAGAGTTGGAAAGAGACCTCCTGGGCCATCCTCCAGTCCAACCCCATTCTGGCAAGAAGCAGGAATATTGCATTCAAAGCACCCCTGACAGATGGCCATCCAGTCCCTGCTTAAAAGCCTCCAAAGAAGGAGCCTCCACCACACTCCCTCCGGGGCAGAGAGTTCCACTGCTGAACGGCTCTCACACTCAGGAAGTTCTTCCTCATGTTCAGATGGAATCTCCTCTCTTGTAGTTTGAAGCCATTCCTCCATTGCGTCCTAGTCTCCAAGGAAGCAGAAAACAAGCTTGCTCCCTCCTCCTCCCTGTGGCTTCCTCTCACATATTTATACATGGCTATCATATCTCCTCTCAGCCTTCTCTTCTTCAGGCTAAAGGAAGAAGAGGGCAGAGGAGAGGGAGGAAGGCAGGCTTCCCTGCTGCTGCTGCCCCCTCTCCTCTTGCTGCTTTTCCAGGCTTCCACCAGAAGTGGAGGCCTGGAAGGGCAGCACGAGGTGTGTGGGGCAGGGAGGTAGCACGGAGGTCTGCCTGCCTGCCTGCTTCTCCTCCAGGGTCTTCCTCCGTCTTTTCTGTTGGTTATGGGAGTTCTGTAAGCCAAATATGGTTCAATTCTGTTTTTGTTGGTGTTCAAAATGTTCTTTGATGGTAGCTGAACTATAACTCCAAGCAACTGCAACTCCCAAATGTCAGGGTCTATTTTTCCCAGACTCCACTAGTGTTCAAATTTGGGCATGTATGAGTATTCCTGCCATGTTTGGTCCAGGTCCAAAGTTGTTTGGGTTTGCTCTCTGGATGTAGGTGAACTACATCTCCCCAAAATCACTGTCAATTCCTCCCAAACCCCTCCTGTATTTTCTGTTGGTCATGGGGGTTCTCTGTTCCAAGTTTGGTCCAGGTCTGTAATTTGTGGGGGTCTCAGTGGTATGTGGAAGTCAGATCTGAATCAGTTGAAGGTATTGCAAATCCCATCATCTGTTGTCCATACTCCCCCAAGCATATTGTTTTTGTGATGAATCACTGTGCTTTAAGTATGTTCAATTTGTAACAATAAAAATACATCCTGCACATCAGATAGTTACATTACAATTCATAACAGTAGTAAAAGTAGCAACAAAAATAATTTTATGTTTGGGGGTCACCACAACATGAGGAACTGTATTTAGGGGTCACGGCATTAGAAAGGTTGAGAACCACTGCTCTAGGCAGATTCCCTCAGTGATTGACTTTGCAGCTTCCTGGCTACTTGATTCTATTCATGCTTGCTAACTGCAACATTCACACCTGCTTCGAAGAGACACGGGTTCTTTCTCCCACCCTGGACATTATCCCACAGGGATATATATACACTTCACTTGCTTCACTGTCAACAGAACCTCTGAAGATGACATTAGCCACAGATGCAGGCAAAACATCAGGAGAGGATGCTGCTGGAACATGGCCAAGCAGCCCAAAAAACTCACAGCAACCCAAGGTGAGCAGATGCCTACATGAAGAGTACGACCCACACGGGTGGTCTGCACTGGATGCTGTGGTGACTGGAGGAGCCCACAAGAGCCCTTCTTCAAGGGAGGGAGTGGGCAAGTGCCACATATTGCATGGAAGAAGGGCTTCCAGATGTTGCTGGGTGGTGGCCCCCATCAGCCCATGAGAGAATGAGAGAGAGAGAGAGACATAGGGCTGGGAGTGGCAGTCCAGCAAGGTCTGCTCGGGTGTCTGATCTGAATGCTGGGCTCTGGCTCTGGCTCTGGAGACCAGGGTTCGAACCCCAGCTCAGCCACAGAGAATCCCAAAGCCAATGGGATTTTGGCCTGCATCAAGAGGAGCATAGCGTCTAGATCTAAGGAAGTAATGCTCCCCATGCTCTATTCTGCTTTGGTTAGACCACATCTGGAATATTGTGTCCAATTCTGGGCACCACAATTCAAGAGAGATATTGACTCTAAGCTGGAATGTGTCCAGAGGAGGGCGACTAAAATGATCAAGGGTCTGGAGAACAAGCCCTATGAGGAGCGGCTTAGGAAACTGGGCATGTTTAGCCTGAAGAAGAGAAGGCTGAGAGGAGATATGATGAGGGCCATGGATCAATATGTGAGAGGAAGCCACAGGGAGGAGGAGGGAGCAAGCTTGTTTTCTGCTTCCTTGGAGACTAGGACGCAATGGGACAATGGCTTCAAACTACAAGAGAGGAGATTCCATCTGAACATTAGGAAGAACTTCCTGACTGTGAGAGCCGTTCAGCAGTGGAACTCTCTGCCCCGGAGTGTGGTGGAGGCTCCTTCTTTGGAAGCTTTTAAGCAGAGGCTGGATGGCCATCTGCCAGGGGTGATTTGAATGCAATATTCCTGCTTCTTGGCAGAATGGGGTTGGACTGGATAAAGGTCCATGAGGTCTCTTCCAACTCTTGGATTCTATGATTCTATGATTCTAATAATAATAATAATAATAATAATAATAATAATAATACTTTATTTGTACCCCGCTACAATCTCCCCAAGGGACTCGGTGCAGCTTACATGAGCCCGAGCCCGAATACAACAACACAAACAAAACAACAACAGTACAAGCAATTAAAATAAAACATAAACAATAAAATATACAACATTATCAATAAGACAACACACAATTAAAAACAGTGGGAAGGCCAAATGGAAAGTTAAAATGGAAATAATGTTGGGACGTGGACGAAAGGTGATAGTGGCATTTGTGGAAGGGCATACGAGCAGACCTAGAAATGTAAAGTGCTTTGGAGGACAAAGTGCAATTATGGGATCATTATTCCAGGAAGGCACACTGGAACAACCACATCTTCAAGCTCCTCCTGAAGACTGCCAAGGTTGGGGCCTGTCTGATGTCTTTAGGGAGTGAGTTCCAGTCGAGGGGCCACCACCGAAAAGACCCTCTCCCTCGTCCCCACCAAACGCGCCTGCGATGCTGGTGGGATGGAGAGCAGGGCCTCCCCGGATGGTTGAAGGGATCGTGTGGATTCGTATACAGAGATGCGGTCACACAGGTAGGCGGGTCCCAAACCATTCAGGGCTTTGTAGGCAAGAAACTGCACCTTGAATTGGGTCCGGTAGATGAATGGCAGCCAGTGGAGCTCTTTGAACAGGAGGGATGACCGCTCCCTGTAAGGTGCCCCAGTTAGCAACCTGGCCGCCGCCCATTGGATCATCTGAAATTTCCGGGCCATTTTCAAGGGCAGCCCCACGTAGAGCGCATTGCAGTAATCCAGTCTAGAGGTGACTAAGGCATGGACCACTTTGGCCAGATCCGCCTTCCCGAGGTACGGTCGCAGTTGGCGCACGAGTCTTAATTGTGCAAAGGCCCTCAAACGTAAGTGAAGAATTGAAGTGGGCAAGTCACACTCTCTCAGCCTCAGCAGAAGCAAAGGCCCAAGAAGACCCTGAACTGGGTTCACCTTGCGTGACTCCCAAAAGGAGGCCTTCTTGTTTGCCTGGGGGCATTCCACGGGGGGGGGGAGGAAGCCCACCCCAAAGCGCCCATAAAAGACCCAGAGGGCCGACCTGTGGCCCTTCCCTGCCCATCAGCCTGCTTTCACTATTCGTTCTCTCTCTAGTCCAGCCCTGCCTGGGACTTCCATGGTGCAAGGCTGCCACCCAGCGACAGGAGGAGGAATTTCAAGAAAGATTATTAACTCTTGGCAGGTTGGGGGGGGGGGGCATCTGTCCAAAAGGCAAAGCCAGGCCTCCTGCAAACTTACAGAATCATAGAATCAAAGAGTTGGAAGTGACCTCCTGGGCCATCATCCAGTCCAACCCCATTCTGCCAAGAAGCAGGAATATTGCATTCAAATCACCCCTGACAGATGGCCATCCAGCCTCTGCTTCAAAGCTTCCAAAGAAGGAGCCTCCACCACACTCCCTCCGGGGCAGAGAGTTCCACTGCTGAACAGCTCTCACAGTCAGGAATCACAGAGTTGGAAGAGACCTCCTGGGCCATCATCCAGTCCAACCCCATTCTGCCAAGAAGCAGGAATATTGCATTCAAATCACCCCTGACAGATGGCCATCCAGCCTCTGCTTCAAAGCTTCCAAAGAAGGAGCCTCCACCACACTCCCTCCGGGGCAGAGAGTTCCACTGCTGAACAGCTCTCACAGTCAGGAATCACAGAGTTGGAAGAGACCTCCTGGGCCATCATCCAGTCCAACCCCATTCTGCCAAGAAGCAGGAATATTGCATTCAAATCACCCCTGACAGATGGCCATCCAGCCTCTGCTTCAAAGCTTCCAAAGAAGGAGCCTCCACCACACTCCCTCCGGGGCAGAGAGTTCCACTGCTGAACAGCTCTCACAGTCAGGAAGTTCTTCCTCGTGTTCAGATGGAATCTCCTCTCTTGTAGTTTGAAGCCATTGCTCCATTGTGTCCTAGTCTCCAGGGCAGAAGAAAGGAAGCCTGCTCCCTCCTCCCCTTACTTTCAGTCCTCCTGTGGCCCTTTTGAGGCTCAAGGAGAGAGACAAAGGGGTGGGTTTTATCCGCTTTCCTACTCTGGGTCTCCTTCATCAGGCGCAAAAAGCACAGCCTGTCACCTTCCTGCTCTCAGTTAATCTCTGCGGTGCTCCAAGCTCCCTCTGCACGCTGTGATGATGCCAGGCACACCCAGCCACGCCGGACTTTGCTCTTGTTTGTGCAGGCCACACACCAGCCACGGACCTTCTGCGTTGCACACAGTTGCCAGCTTGTTCCTGGGATCCTGGGGTTGGAAGAGGCCCCCAGGGGCCATCCAGCCCAACCCCCTTTTGCCTTTCAGGACACACACCTGCCAAGCTTGGTCATCTGGCTTCAGTATAAAAAGCTCATGGAATGCTAGGGTTGGAAAAGACCCCAGGGGTCATCTAGCCCAACCTGCTTGTACCAGGCAGGAACACACAACCCAGTTCCTCCCAACAGACTCTGCTTACCCCGTTTGCTTTCTTTTTTCCAGCCAGCTTTGTTGTTCATTCATTCAATCGCCTCCAACTCTTCATGACCTCCTGGACCAGTCCATGCCAGAGCTCCCTGTCGGCTGTCACTACCCCCATCTCCTTCAAGGTCAATCTAGCCACTTCAAGGATGCCACCCAGCCATCTTGCCAGTGGTCGGCCCCTCTTCCTTTTTCCTTCCATTTTCCCCAGCATCATTGTCTTCTCTAAGCTTTCCTGTCTTCTCATGATGTGGCCAAAGGACTTCATCTTTGCCAGCCAGCATCACACGGCATTTCAAGACCTTTGAGGACTAATGCTCCCAGATGCCATGGGGCCATGCTCCCTGGAGGATGCTAGGACTAACAGTGTGGATCATGCTATTCATGTGGGCATCCACTCAGCTTGGCTTTGGGCAGTACCTTTTGTCTTGACTTTGGGGGCATCTACACTCTAAAGTTAATGCTGTTTGACCCCACTCTACCTGTGGGTCCTGGGAAGTGCGGTTTGGTGAGGCACCAGCCCTTTTTCGCAGGGAAGACTAAAGACCTGATGAAACAACAACTCCCAGAATTCCATATCATTGAGTCATGGCAGTTAAAGGGCCGACAAACAGCATTAATTCTGCAGTGCAGATGCACAACGAGTTTCCCAGTGCATCATATCATAAGATATCCCTTGTGGCCCAAGAGCCTGATGATCTTCCTAGGGTAGAGTCTTGGCAGTGTGTCTGCAAGTGACTATAGAGACCTATCTGGATCCACGTGGCCTTTCTTCCACAGTGAAGACATAGGTTTCCAGGTGGAAGGCGGCCCTGACCAGGGTTTGCTTGAGGCGCCTTCTTCCTCTGGGCATGTTCCTCCCCTTTGCCTCCATCCTGCCTCTTCCAAATCCCTGGCACCAAAGTTAGCCACAGCTGACCTCCAGTCCCAACCCTTGAGGGACAGGCCTTCCTAGTTCTCTCTCTGTGTTGATGCGCCATTTTAAGGCTGGCTTTTAGCCCATCTTTAAGCCCATGGAGCCCCCAGTGATGCAGTGGGTCAAACCCCTGTGCCGGCAGGACTGAAGACCAACAGGTCACAGGTTCGAATCCAGGGAGAGTGTGGATGAGCTCCCTCTGTCAGCTCCTCATGCGGGGGACATGAGAGAAGCTTCCCACAAGGATGATAAAACATCAATTCATCCGGGCAATGTCCCCTGGGCAACGTCCTTGCAGATGGCCAATTCTCTCACACCAGAAGCAACTTGCAGTTTCTCAAGTCGCTCCTGACACGACAAAAAAACAACAAAACAAAAACAACAACAACAACCCAAAACCCATCTTTAAATCTCTTTTTGTTGTCTTCCAACTGTGTCCCTGTGGTCCATGTTCCAAACTTGATGTGTCTTTTCTGACCACAAGGTGGTGACCCCTCTGGACATGGCAGTCTAGTCCGGCATAAGGAAGAGAGGCAGGCTATGCTTAGGCCCCTTCTCTAGCCCCCTCCCCATATGGGGCTAGCAGAGAGGGTCCTAAAAAGGGCTTCTCAGTCCTGGCTACAGCTGCCAACCTACTCAACTGCTCTGGACCTTGAGGGAGAACGGCTGAATCCATATCCTCCTCCCATGTGCTGGTCCATGCCTAAGGGCTTCCGGATTTCACAGTCCTGCCCCCGTTGCCAGTATCCGATCACTATGGGACTTTTGTTGGTTTTGGTTTCCTTGGAGGACACCTGTGCGCAGATTTGTTTGATGTGTGGAGACTGATGCACAGTGTTCTCTCAGTAGTCTTCACGGAGAGAGGTTTTGATCCAATGGCATGGTTAACATGATGACTGGTGGCTTTTCATCTGTCACAGCCTTCTTCTGCCTTCACAGCCATGTTTGCATCTCCGCTGAACACTTCAGGTTGTTCTTTATGTGTCTCCTCCCCTCTGACCCCACTGCAATGGGAGGCCCCCCACCCCTGGGAGCACATGACTCCTAGGTTCACAGGAACACACAAGCCCCTCAGCACCACAAGGTGACCATCCAGCGAGAGGCGGTTTCCCAACGACAGTTGTTTCCAATGGACTTTTTGCATACCTGTGGCCATTCACACACAGCCCTACACATTCGTGGGCATAAAGATCTGTTTGGGGGCCCTCCACTTCTTGCATTTGGGGATGAAGGCCTCAGTCTAGGAGTGCTCGTGCAATAGATGTCTTTCATTTAGCCCCAAAGATACTCCAAGCCCTCTTTGCAGGCTGTTATGCCAGACTAACACAGTTGGGCCTTTAATATCTTCAAAGAGTTTCCCTGCAAGGGGCCAGGAGGGGGCGCCAGAGGACGAGTTGGAAGTCAGACCAATCTGGGCTGACACTGCACCAGTCTCCTGGTTGGAGAGAAACACAGGGTGCAAGTAAACATAAACATAAACACCATAATAATAATAATAATAATAATAATAATAATCATAATCATAATCATAATCATAATCATAATCATAATCATAATCATAATCATAATCATAATCATGTGTGCAGAGGGCTAATCTGACTTGGCCACGGTAGTCCACGCTCTGGTTACATCCCGTCTAGACTACTGCAACGCTCTCTACGTGGGGTGCCTTTGAAGACAGCTCGGAAGCTCCAACTAGTCCAACGCTCGGCAGCCATGATTTTAACAGGAGCGGAGCGCAGGGAGCATACGACCCCCCTGTTGCACCAGCTCCACTAGCTGCCGATTTGCTACCGGGCTCAATTCAAGGTGTTGGCATTGGCCTATAAAGCCCTAAACGGTTCCGGCCCAAGCTACCTATCTGACCGCATCTCTGCCTATGAACCCACCAGGACTTTGAGATCTTCCGGGGAGACCCTGCTCTCGATCCCGCCTGCTTCTCAAGCTTGGCTGGCGGGGACGAGAGATAGGGCCTTCTCGGTGGTGGCTCCTCGGCTGTGGAACGCCCTTCCTGCGGACATTAGACTAGCACCATCTCTAATGGTATTCTGCAAAAAGGTGAAGGCCTGGATGTTTGTGCAGGCGTTTGAGTAATTTAGTGCAATCTGGTAATGGAACATAGGAATGGAACAATGGACGACGAACCTGGACTACGCTTGGATGAGGAGAAGATTGGGTACGGTTGTTTTTTGTCATAATTGTGCATTGTAATTGCTTATTGGTAATTTATGGATAATGTGTTAAGTCAATTGTTATATGTTGTATGGAACCACTGCTGTTTCTACTGTTTTTACTGTTTGTGAACCGCTGTGAGTCGCCTTCGGGCTTGAGATACAGCCGTATAGAAGCAAAGGAAATACATAAATAAATAAATAAATAATAATCCTGAGCACTGAGTTCTGGAATGGAACATCTGGTCACTGTGGTGGTGGGCTCAAGGCTTTGGTTTGTGGGGAGCTTATCTGCCACGCCATCCCTTCAAACTTCCCCCTTTCCTCTGAGCCATCCTGCAATGCATCTCCTCCAGCATGTCACAGACGGAACCTGAGACACATGACCGAACAGCATCAGCATGTGGTCAAGATGGCCAAAGAGCAGCATGCTCAGCTCACACTGTCCTGGCTCTGGGGTGCCTTGGCCCTGAGAGCGCGCTCGGCCTGAGTGTGGGAGTGTGAGGCTGGAGAGGAAGAGGCTGCAGGAGCAACACCGAAGGGGAGGCGTGCAGGCAGGTGGTCCTCTCATGCAAGGAGCAGCAGCAGGACAACAGGGCTCCAGATGGTCGGTTTGCCTCAGTCTCTAGCAGGATGGGCCAAATCGGAAATTTATTTGAACAAGGAGAAATGGACAGTATAGGACACTTAGACTGTAAAAACGAAAAATACAGATATAGGGTGGGGGTGGGGCACTTGGCTTCACAACAGTCCATGCCAAAGAGGTCTAGGAGTCTTCGTTGCAGGCCAGAAGCTGAACATGAGTCCGGAGTAGGATGCGACAGCTAGGCAAGACAGTGCAACTCTAGGCTGCCTCCAAGCCTAGTGTCTGGATCAAGGGAAGTCCTAGTCGCTTCTCTTCTGCTCTGGTCAGGCCTCATCTGGAATAATAATGCTGCATCCGGTTCTGGGCAAAGTATTTCAAGAAAGAGATGGACAAGCAGGGAGGTGTCCAGAGAAGGACCACCAAAATGGCAAAAGATCTGGAAGCCAAGAATCCCTCTGAGGAGCGGCTGAGGGAATTGGGGACGTTGAGCTTGGATGGGGTGCTTTGATGGTCCCTTTCCTGCATGGCAGAAGGTTGGACTAGATGGCCCATGTGGTCTCTTCCAATTCTATGGTGCTATGATTCTAAGAGAAGGCGTAGTGCCCCATGCGTGTCCTTCTGTGTGCCCCTTCTTCTGGTCCCTGTTCCCCAGAAGGCATCATCTCCATGCGCCCATGCACAGAGGGAGCCACAGAGGCATGGGGGGCTATGGTTTGCTTGGCGCTGGCTGGAAATGGCCTGGAAATCTCTCAGGTGGGCTGCCTGGGGTCATTCATCCCCCCCCCGCCCACTCCAATGACCCCAATGGCACACTCCTCTCCCATCATGTGGCGGCCTGCCTGAGATGCCCAGGAATGGCTGGAGCCTCCTCAGCATCTGGATGAAGCACTGGACCAACCTGAGGGCTGGGGAGGGAGGGAGGGAGGGAGGGAGGGAGGGGGAAGCAGCTGTGTGTGTGTGTGTGGGGGGGGGGGGGCAGCCTTCCAGCAAAAGGTAATGAGAGCCAGCTGGGAGGCCGGAAGGGGCGCCAGACTTGGCACCTCATCCATCTTCCTAAGTGGTTCCCGGCAGGCAAGCGGCGAGGGAGGCAAGGCAGGGCAAGGCAAGGCCCGCAGCCCCATTGGGGAGGGGGCTTCGGCCTGTCACAGCCTGGAGGGATCCCTGAGCTGGCAGGGAGGGGGATTAACACCACATAATCACTTCCTCCAAGGGAGGGGGGAGGGGTGTGTGGCATTCCAGGGCTCTTCCACCCCTTCTTTCCTTCCTTCCTTATTGCCTTGGGCTGCTGGGTCTTGCAAGAGACTCCACTTAGGCAGGAAAAATGAAATGCAAAGAATGGGGGATGCGTGGCTTGAAAGCAGGATGTGTGAAAAAGATCTTGGAGTCCTGGTGGACAGCAAGTTCAACATGAGCCAAAAAAAGCCAATGGGATTTTGGCCTGCATCAATAGGAGTCTAGTGTCTAGATCCAGGGAAGTCATGCTTCCCATGCTCTCTTCTGCCTTGGTCAGACCATACCTGGAATCACCCTGTGTCCAATGCTGGGTGGGCACCACAACTGAAGGAAGATGGTGACAAGCTAGAATGTGTCCAGAGGAGGGCGACTAAAATGATCCAGATTCTGGAGAACAAGCCCTATGAGGAGCAGCTTAAGGAGCTGGCCATGTTTAGCCTGAAGAAGAGAAGGCTGAGAGGAGATATGTTGAGGGCCATGGATCAAGATGTGAGGGGAAAGCATAGGGAGGAGGGAGCAGGAGACTAGGATGCAATGGAACAATAGCTTCAAACTACAAGAAAGGAGATTCCACCTGAACATAAGGAAGAACTTCCTGGCTGTGAGAGCTGTTCAGCAGTAGAACTCCCTGCCCCGGATTGTGGTGGAGGCTCCTTCTTTGGAGACTTTTAAGCAGAGGCTGGATGGCCATCTGTCAGGGATGCTTTGAATGCAATATTCCTGCTTCTTGGCAGAATGGGGTTGGACTGGATGGCCCAGGAGGTCTCTTCCAACTCTAGGATTCTATGATCCTCTTTCTTGGGCGGCTTGAAATGGACAGGGAAAGAATAATAATCTCCTACATCTGGAAGACACCATAATCAAAACCTAAGCCCTCCCAACAGATGGCCATTTACCCTCTGCTTAAAACCCTCCAGAGAAGGAGACTCCACCAGAGTTTCACCACTGGTGGATTCCACCACCAAACAGGATGTTGACTTTCCTGCAATTTGAACCCATGGACCTACTGAGCCCTAGTCTCCAGAACAGCAGTAAACAGGTTTCTCCCTTCCTCCTCAATGGGGCATCCTTTCACATATTTAAATACAGCTCCCATGTCCCCTTCTCTCAGCCTTCTTTTCTCTAAGCTAAACACCCCCCAGCCCCATTGAGCTTGGCTTCCAGGCTTTTGATGGCCCTTCTCTGGACATCTTCCAGATACAGAATGGGGGACGATGAGGCCTGGCTCGAGAGCAGTACGTGTGAAAAAGATCTTGGAGTCCTCGTGGACAGGAAGATGAACAGGAGCCAGGAATGTGATGTGGCGGCAAAAAAAAAAACCAATGGGATTTTGGCCTGCATCAAGAGAAGCATAGTGTCTTGATCTAAGGAAGTAATGCTCCCCATGCTCTATTCCGCCTTGGTTAGACCACGTTACCTGGAATATTGTGTCCAATTCTGGGCACCACAATTCAAGAGAGATATTGACTCTAAGCTGGAATGTGTCCAGAGGAGGGCGACTCAAATGATCAAGGGTCTGGAGAACAAGCCCTATGAGGAGCGGCTTAAGGAGCTGGGCATGTTTAGCCTGATGAAGAGAAGGCTGAGAGGAGACATGATGAGAGCCATGTATAAATATGTGAGAGGAAGCCACAGGGAGGAGGGAGCAGATCAAGGGTCTGGAGAACAAGCCCTATGAGGAGCGGCTTAAGGAGCTGGGCATGTTTAGCCTGAAGAAGAGAAGGCTGAGAGGAGACATGATGGCCATGTACAAATATGTGAGAGGAAGCCACAGGGAGGAGGGAGCAAACTTGTTTTCTGCTGCCCTAGAGATTAGGACACAAGGGAACAATGGCTTCAAACTACAAGAAAGGAGATTCCATCTGAATATCAGGAAGAACTTCCTGACTGTGAGAGCCGTTCAGCAGTGGAACTCTCTGCCCCGGAGGGAGTGTGGTGGAGGCTCCTTCTTTGGAAGCTTTTAAACAGAGGCTGGATGGCCATCTGTCAGGGGTGATTTGAATGCAATATTCCTGCTTCTTGGCAGGATGGGGTTGGACTGGATGGCCCAGGAGGTCTCTTCCAACTCTTTGATTCTATGATTCCTCTCTGCTTCCCTGGAGACTAGCACGCAATGGAACAATGGCTTCAAACTCCAAGAGAGGAGATTTCACCTGAACATGAGGAAGAACTTCCTGATTGTGAGAGCCGTTCAGCAGTGGAACTCTCTGCCCCGGAGTGTGGTGGAGGCTCCTTCTTTGGAAGCTTTTAAGCAGAGGCTGGGTGGCCATTTGTCAGGGGTGATTTGAATGCAACATTCCTGCTTCTTGGCAGAATGGGGTTGGACTGGATGGCCCAGGAGGTCTCTTCTAACTCTTTGATTCTATGATTCTATGATTCCAGCTTGCCCATCTCCTTCTTGCCCAGAAGTGGACGCAAGGTTATTGCAGGTGAGGAGGCCTTACCCATGCAGAATAGAGAGGAGCCAGCACTTCCCTCAGTCCAGACACAATGCTCCTGCTTGTGCAACCCGGAATTGCATTGGGTTTTGAGGAGCTTGAGATGAGACACTGCTGAGTGGCATGGTGGGATCCCAATGCTTGGTCCTTCCAAGTCGAACCCAACCCACGGTCATCCCCTCCAAGGGGTTTCTGGGACAGATTCTTTCTAAGAACTCCCAAAAGCAGCTCTTGCCAGAGGATGTCACAGCAGTGAAATGTGAATGATGGGCCTCTAGCCTGACAACGGAGCAGCCAGGAGTGGACAGGGCTTGGGCGGGACTCCAGCACTCCTCTGCTGGACTCCTACTATGGTCAACCCACAAACATCCTTCCACATAGGGCTGCACCCATCGCTATGGCCTTGCCAGACTGGTGGAATGGTGGAGCAGACTGGGGAAGCCTTCTCCGTGAGGAATTTCTTCTGTTGAACTGGAAGGCGGTCCTGCTTGGAGCTGGTGCAATGCCATTCCTCTCCCCCTTCCTGTCCATTGCTTGGAAGGGAAAACAGGAAGAAGAAGAAGAAGAAGAAGAAGAAGAAGAAGAAGAAGAAGAAGAAGAAGAAGAAGAAGAGGGGCAGCATCATAGAGTCATGGGATCTTAGAGTTGGAAGGGATCCCCAGAGGACATCCGATCTAGACCAAGATCCCACAGCTAAAACACTCCTAAAAGATCCCCCCTCCCCTTCTGCCTGTGAGGATGCCATACATCTCCCAGATTTCTGGCTGCAGGGGGGCCATGCAAGAGTGAGTGGGGGTATTCAGGCCATGCTCATTTTGCAAGTTCCCGGGGAGAGGCCAAGTGTCAGAGGAGCCCCAACGGAGTGTTCCCTGCCTTGCTGCGTCTCCATCTCTCGGCCTTGATGAAGTCATCCCAGCAGGCATCCCATGCTCCTGTCAAAGGGGGAAATGGCTGGACAAATGCCCAGCAGCAGGGACTGGACGCTCTCCTGCTGGACAGATGACAAGATCCAGCCGCTTTCCTTCATGAGGCCAGAGTCCAGGAGGACGGTGCTCCAAGCAGATATAAGGGAGCTCTCCATAAACAGGCATAAACGGCACCAGTGGAGGAGACCCTGCACAGGGAAGGGGACACCGGTTTCTGGTGTGCAATTCTGCCTTTTCTAGGTGCAAAGGATTAATCTAAATCTTTACTCCCCAGATAGTGTCAGGGACACCCAGTGCTTGGAATGAGAAAAGCACGCCCATCATCTCTGTGCAAATGGGGCCCGGAGTCACTCTTGCTCTGGTCAGAAAACAATGGAGGGGCAATTCCAGCCCCGGCTGCATCCCTTGGGCAAAAAGGGGAGTTTCCTTGGGTCCCTGAGGCATTTATTTATTTATTTGAAACATTTAAATTGCGCCCTTCTCACTTAGAATCAAAGAGTTGGAAGAGACCTCTTGGGCCATCCAGTCCAACCCCATTCTGCCAAGAAGCAGGAATATTGCATTCAAATCACCCCTGACAGATGGCCATCCAGTCTCTGCTTAAAAGCTTCCAAAGAAGGAGCCTCCACCACACTCCCTCCAGGGCAGAGAGTTGCACTGCTGAACGGCTCTCACAGTCAGGAAGTTCTTCCTCATGTTCAGATGGAATCTCCTCTCTTGTAGTTTGAAGCCATGGCTCCATTGCGTCCTAGTCTCCAGGGAAGCAGAAAACAAGCTTGCTCCCTCCTCCTCCTCCCTGTGGCTTCCTCTCACATATTTATACATGGCTATCATATCTCCTCTCAGCCTTCTCTTCTTCAGGCTAAACATGCCCAGCTCTTTAAGCCGCTCCTCATAGGGCTTGTTCTCCAGACCCTGGATCATTTGAGTCGCCCTCCTCTGGACACATTCCAGCTTAGAGTCAATATCTCTCTTGAATTGTGGTGCCCAGAATTGGACACAATATTCCAGATGTGGTCTAACCAAAGCAGAATAGAGGGGTAGCATTACTTCCTTAGATCTAGACACTAGGCTCCTATTGATGCACGCCAAAAGGAGCCTAGTGTCTAGATCTAAGGAAGTAATGCTACCCCTCTATTCTGCTTTGGTTAGACCACATCTGGAATATTGTGTAATATTGACTCAGGGGACTCAGGACAGAGCACAACATACAAACAGCAAACATTTAATGCCGGGACATAAAACCATAAATGTATACAAACATTAAAATCACTTATATCCACTTCAAAATCAGTTGATTAAAAGCCATCTCAGGATACCAATCGATTATTGCCTCCTTGCACTGTCCCAAAGGCTTGGTCCCACAGCCAGGTCTCCACCATCCATCTAATGGTGAAGGAAGGGAGTTCCATAGCCAGGGAGCAATCACTGAGAAGGCCTTGTCTCTCGTCCCTGCCAAACGCTCCTGTGACGGTGGCAGGACTGAGAGCGCCCTGCTCCCCAGAAGATCTTAGTCTTCGCAGTGGTTCGTAAAGGGAGAGGCGTTCAGACAGGTAAACTGGTCCGGGGACGTTTAGGGCTTTTTAGGCCAAAGCCAGCACTTTGAATTGTCCCTGGTAGCAAACAGGCAGCCGGTGGGGCTGAGGTAAGCTCCCTGTGTGCCACCGCAATTCACTGTTCTACAAATTTTCAGTTTTTCTCAGTTTTGGAAACGAAATGTGCCGTTTTTTAATAAATTTAACATGCTGAATTCAAATATAATAATTAAATGTGTTAATTGGCTCTGGTTTTTATGCAACAGCTATTTCAATTTTCTCCACAATAGGTAATTCGTTAATATTATGATAATGCGCCTAACCTTACTGCATGTATATAAACCGTGAATATTTACTAAATTTTAGTCAAATAATATTGCCAATAGTTTATACATGAGAAATATTTATTTAATTAGTCTATTGTTTATGTTTGTGCAGCAAGAAACTATATTAGTAGGCCTAATGCAGTTGAAAAGTCTGAAAATTTAAATGATGTCGCTTTAATCGTGACTTGAGTTTCTATCCTGTTTGCTTCTCTTGACTTTTCTTTTGTATTCAAGGCAAGGATTCCCTCTTGCAATGCTCCAGCAGGAGTCTGACAGCATGGACGGAGTCCATCGGCCTTGATATCTTTTTTCCAGAGTGCTTTATTGACACACGTGCGAGGAGGCATCACTACAGTCAAAAGAGCAATGTGAAACGATTCTTAACGATACTGTCTCAGTCTTCAACTGACTGACCCTCACCGTTCAAAAGTCTGGCCTTATAGAGGGCTTTCTGGCTTTTGCACACTGAACTAATACTGCGTCATCAAACTTTCTAGAGCATTCTAGAATCTTCCATAGTGTAAGTCGCAACATGCATTTTTTCAACCATACGTGATCACGTGATTGCTTATATCATAAAAACTAGAGCCAATATACATTTTTAAATGTCATTTTCGTTTTCAGCACCCCAAAATCATAAAAGGACAACTATTTTCAGGCCCGCAACTTTTTCTCCGTTGAACAGTGTTATTAGCCTGGCTGCATTTCCTTTCTATTTAGCATCTGTCTGTGGCAGAAGAGCCCAACACACTCACATCCGCATCCAGAAAGAGGGCTGTACCATCCGGAGCTCAGGTGCACCCCGAGTGGGGATAAAGAGACAGAAAAGGAAGTAACCATCAGAAGTAACGAAGGGCCATGAAACAAAACCAGAAACTGAGATTATATCAGGATCAGTCTACTTGTGGGATGGGACACAATTGTCGCTAAAATTCCCTCTTGAACTTCAGACAACAGAAAGGCATTTTTCCATCTTTTGCTAGGAGAGGAGCCCCCAATTGCTCCCACATTTGGGGAACAGAACGTGACTCTGAGATCAAGATGCACAGCCCTTCTTTTTGGGCCTTTTGCCTTCAGCATTCCTCCTCTTGCAATGCAGAAGTTGTGTGTTGTCCTTCTTTCTCTCCCTCCCTCCCTCCCTGCAAAGGCTTTCCAGCAAAATATCTCTGTAAGATCTGGGCAGCTCCAGAGACAAAAGCCCAGGGATGGTGCCTCGGCATGCGCCTGACCTTTCCCTCTCTGGACAAATGCGTTCCTGGCGAGAGAACGCGGCACAAAGGGCCCCTCTGGAGCCGGTGGCCGGAGGGGTGACCTTGCTGTCCACGGCAACCTGCTGCTCGGCCACAATGGAGAAGAAAGGCCCGCCAGAGGAGTGTCATACGCCGGGCAGTTGTGGCGCTCTCCATTATGCCTTGAGAAAGGGAGATGATAAAGAAGTGACAGCTGGCGCTGCCGGTAGCCCAGCCTTTACTTTGGTTTGAACTGCAGCAGGGAGTTCCGCAGTTCCTGGGCCAAGCTTTGAGGCCAGCAGATGGAATGCGCCTCAGCCGCCAGCTCCAAGACCAGGAATGCCTGCAAACCTCAGCTAACTTTCCCCTTTCCTTACTTTGTATCATTCCCTAATAAACCACTTGAAACTTGAAACTTTTTGTCTTTCCGCATGATACTTTTGTATCCCTTCCTGGCTCAGCACTCCATAAACGTTTCCATAAACTCCTTTCTGGGCTCCGGAGAGCCGTGAGCCCGCGGGGGGCACCTCCAGGTGCTCCCCGGACCCCGAATCTGCGTTCGACCAAAACGCGGATAAGGAAACCGCCATTACGGACCCCGCTATCCACTAAACATTTAACATGGCGGATCGCCGCCGTTCCAATTTTGCCTTGTTCTGTGATTAATTCTAAGTCTATCTGCCATCCCAGTTTCCCTGTTTTGGGCTGCTCCTCCCGAGAAGAAATTAGTTTTGTTTTTAGAACTTCTGTTTTGCAGAGAAACAGCTGATTGTCAAACTGGGGCTCCCCGCTTCTCTGCGGCAGCCCTCGCTCCACGTGGATTCAGGCCGCCTGGGATCTGCAGCAGCCGACCGCAGCGGCCCCGGGGAGGGAGGCCAGATGAGTCCCGGGTCTTGGCTGGGAGATGCAGTTCTCCAAAGGACATTGGCCCGCCTACCACCACTTGCAGATTCTTTTACGGACTTTTTCTGCCTTCTCTGACTGACTTGGTGCCCTAGCATCACGGACTTCCTCCATGAACTCCAAAAACCAAGCCGCTTGGGAAGCATGGCCCCCGCCTGTGGGTGCATGCCCTTGTTGAAAAGGATCATACCTCAGGAACTCTGCTTATTGCCTTTATTAATTGTTGTGGGTTTTCCAATAAACTTTGCTGGGATGGGGATCTTTCCTATGAAATCTATGGATTATAGACTGTAAAGAATATATGTATGAAGTATGAGTAATATGGAATGAAATGAAATAAGCTGTACCCTCGCCCCCCTTCCCTGCCTTTCCCCTCTTGAACTTTACCCTACTAAAGTATGTGACCTGGGGATTACAGTTAAGGAAATCCAATTTCCTTGGAAGAAACTCCATCCATATTGACATTGCATGGAAAATACTGGCAAATCTGTGGCTTTGTTTTTCAGAGTTCAGACAAACAAAAGACAGAGATTTTGTCAGCCAAAAGCCCGGAAAAACAGACTGATTGCATCAAGTATGGTGTTTGTGCATGCTCCCTTGTGACAAAGGACCCCTTTGCCCGCAAGGTTGAAGATCCAGACACCACCCATAGCCACCCTTTTTTGCCTATACACATCTTTTATCAGGACCCCATTCGCGGTCCTTTTAGGGACTCTCCTCGCTGGGAGAACCCCCAAAAAGAGCTCGATATCAGAAGCAAGGCACAGAAAAGGAAAGGCTGGGGTACATCTCATAAGACCCCAACCCATGCGCAAGGGAGATGTCAACATCTGTGTATCCTCTGCTACAGCTGTGAAGGCAACTCTAGGGAAACCTTCTGAAAGGTGAAGAGTGGGGAGACAAGGGGGGATCCATTAAGACCCCCCCCCCCAAATCTGGAACTGGCAGGTGGGTCAGGGGAGCAAAAGGGAGCCATATAAATGGATGGGATGCAAAAGCCAAGCCAAGCCAAAGCAAAGGGAGAAAAGTGCCATCCAAGCAGAGCTTCCTTTGACTGCCCATCTGCATTGGGGACGGCCTGCCAATGGCACTAATCCGCTTAGCTTTTGGCACCCCGGCTCAAAATGGGGGTCCTCTAATGCAGATGTAATGGGGGGGGGCTTTGTCCGGAACGCTCCACCGAAAGGCAAACATGCCTCACTTTGATCCCGACTTGATTTCTTTTTAAATTCTGCTTTGGAAACTGGCTTCTGTCAGAACAATTGATTGAAAGAGACATTCAAGGAGGAAGGATAAGAAGGTCAAAGTGAGAAGCTGAATCAAAGCCTTTGCAGATGATGATGTCGTGATGACTCTAAAGGGCTCCTTGGATGCAGCTCGGGGACTGAGCTCTCTTCTGAAATAATATGGAAAGAAGGCAGGATGCAGAATCAAACAAAGAGAAAGCAACGGATTGGACTAAAGCGGAACAGAGAGACATTGGGCCTCCACGTTGTGCCTCCCTTGGTGCTTCGTTCCCTTGAGCCACGATTTGGCTGCCAAACCCCACAGCTGCTCAGGACTGCTTTCCGGGATCAATGGGACGGATCCTCATGTGTTTTGAGGAACTGCACATGTGTATGCACACAATGCTTGGCAGCTTACTTACTTAGGCCATCCCTCGTAGTCCGAGGATGATGGTCCTCCAAGTTCGGTGTCCTGGGCGTGGGTCCGTAGGTGGCTGTGGAGCCCTATTCTTGACCCGCATCTTCTCCCACAGTGAGGGCATTTGTTTCCAGGTGGGAGGCGGTCTCAGTCGGGGTTGGCTTGACGCGCCTTCCTCTTGGCACGTTTCTCTCTTTCACCCTCCATTCGTGCCTCCTCGAATTCTGCAGCACTGCTGGTCACAGCTGACCTCTGAAGCTCTCAAGGGCCAAGGCTTCCCAGTTCTCAGTGTCTATGCCAGAGTTTTTAAGGTTGGCTTTGAGCCCATCTTTCAATCTCTTTTCCTGCCCACCAACATTCTGTTTTCCATTCTTGAGTTCGGAATAAAGCAACTGCTTTGGGAGACGGTGGTCAGCATCCGGACAATGTGGCCGGTCCAGCGGAGTTGATGGCGAAGCTTGGCAGCAAGAGAAGAGGGCTTGGGTAGGGATGGCTGTCTCTATATCTACCTGACACTGGCACCAGGCAAGGCATGGCATGTCACACCTTTCTAAATTTTAATTGGCTTGAAATCAAGAACTGGGTGGACTTTGACATTGGGACCAGAAATGCAGATGAACCCCAAGGATTGTCTCAGAATTGCCTTCTGACAGATGCCAATTTCCAAAGCAGAATTTAAAAAGAAATCAAGGCGGGATCAAAGTGAAGCATGTTTGCCTTTCGGTGGCGCATTCCAGACAAAGCCCCCCATTATAGAATCCTAGAATCAAAGAGTTGGAAGAGACCTCCTGGGCCATCATCCAGTCCAACCCCATTCTGCCAAGAAGCAGGAATATTGCATTCAAATCACCCCTGACAGATGGCCATCCAGCCTCTGTTTCAAAGCTTCCAAAGAAGGAGCCTCCACCACACTCCCCCGGGGCAGAGAGTTCCACTGCTGAACGGCTCTCACAGTCAGGAAGTTCTGCCTCACGTTCAGATGGAATCTCCTCTCTTGTAGTTTGAAGCCCTTGTTCCATTGCGTCCTAGTCTCCAAGGAAGCAGAAAGGAAGCTTGCTCCCTCCTCCTCCCTGTGGCTTCTTCTCACATATTTATACATGGCCCTCATCATATCTCCTCTCAGCCTTCTCTTCTTCAGGCTAAACATGTCCAGCTCCTTAAGCCACTCCTCATAGGGCTTGTTCTCCAGACCCTTGATCATTTTAGTCGCCCTCCTCTGGACATATTCCAGCTTGTCAATATCTCTCTTGAATTGTGGTGCCCAGAATTGGACACAATATTCCAGGTAAAGTGGTCTAATCAAAGCAGAAGAGAGCATGGGGAGCATGACTTCCCTAGATCTAGACACTAGGCTCCTCTTGATGCAGGCCAAAATCCCATTGGCTTTTTTTTTTTTGCCATCAAACTAATCTCCATGGAAGTCCACATCAACCTTAGGGTTGCCTTCAAAGGGAATATGTGGAGACAGAGCGAGGTCCAACTATCATTGTTTAACATCCAGCTGGTGCTCTTTAGTTTTTCCTAGTTTGGGGAATGACAAGTTCCATCCCTGTTGAAGATCTGCAATGGAGACTGGGGATAATGGGAACTGCCACCCAACTGCACCTGTGGCTCTAAGGTTGGGGAAAGGTTAAAGGACATTTTCAAGACAGGCATCCTACCCATGAGCCTTGTATCTCAGTGCAAACCCCACTCTCCTGACTCAAAACAACAAAGTGCATCCTCCCAGATGTTCTAGCACCCCAACTCCCATCTGCTCTAGTCATGATGTCTAATGATAAGG
This sequence comes from Anolis sagrei, assembly GCF_037176765.1. Classification (NCBI taxonomy): domain Eukaryota; kingdom Metazoa; phylum Chordata; class Lepidosauria; order Squamata; family Anolidae; genus Anolis; species Anolis sagrei. The sequence goes on along the minus strand of NC_090023.1, from coordinate 273,999,820 downwards.
AAGACAGGAGTGGTAGTCCAGCATCTGGAGGGGGTCACATGAAAGGACGTGGTGGGCTGGATTTGGGCCTCAACTTGAGCACATGTGCCTTGGTGGTTTGAGTGCTGGATTCCAGAGCCCTCACTCAGCCATGGAAGTCCACCAGGGCCCCCGGTCATGGGCCACACTCTCTCAGCCTCAGAGGAAGGCAGAAGCCAGCCCCTTTTGAACAAATCCCCCAATGACAGGCTCAGCTTAGGGGTGCCATAATGACTTGAAGGCATAATGGAAGGTAGTGTGCCGTAGTGGTCTGCGCATTGGATCCACTTTTGGAGTTTCCCCAGAGCTGGCCATTTTGCCTTTGGATAGTCCCATACACAATTCAAGGTGCTGGTCTTGACCTATAAAACCCTGTACGGTTCCGGTCCAGTGTATCTGTCCGAACGTATCTCCTGCTACGTCCCACCTCGGAGTTTGAGATCATCTGGGGGGGCCCTGCTCTCGACCCCACCACTCTCACAAGTGAGGCTGGTGGGGACAAGGAGCAGGGCTTTCTCAGTGGTGGCCCCACACCTGTGGAACTCACTCCCCGGGGAAATCAGAGCATCATCATCCCTCCTCTCCTTCAGGAGTAGGGTGAAGACATGGTTATGGGACCAGGCCTTTGGGCAACCAGGCAATTCAATAAGACAATCTGACGAGTAAGACCAGCAGGATTGACGAAATGGAATCAAAAGCAGATCTATGAGACAGCAAACACTGACAGTGTAGGGAAGGAATTGGGTTTGTATTGATTTTATAGATTTTATTGGTTTTATTGGAATAATGCATGAACTGTTGGTAATTGTGAATTTATTGTAGTTTGTGATGATTGTTTGTGATGCAGGCATCTAATCGTGCCTTTACTGTGTAAGCCGCCCTGGGTCCCCTTCGGGGTGAGAAGGGCGGGGTAAAAGAACCCCAAATAAATAATAAATAAACAAATAAATAAATTTTTGCTTCCCAGTCACCAGCCTCTCTCTCAGCCAGAGACCTCCTTCCCGTCCTCAGCGCTGAGTCTCCTTCACGGTAACATGAATCCGCCCATTTGGGTCCCTTCCTTGGCAGCAGCCGAAAACAAGCTGACTCTCATGCATGTGACAGCCTTTCAGATATTTCAAGATGATGATACATGTCTCTTACGAGCTAAACAGACCAACGATGTTCTAGCCTCCTTGTCCCAAATGGGCAGCTTATTTCTGCGTCAGCTTCATTGCCATTCTAGGAACGCAGCTGGCAGGTTTTCCAAGGAAGGAGAATGGCAGGGTAGCTAATGAGAAGCATCAAGGGAGGCCCCAGAGGCACAGAAAGGGAGACCTGGTCCAGAAGAGGAGGAGGAGGAGGGCCAGAGAAGCAGGCGGCCTCAAGGATCCCTGCCTAGGCTGCAATGCTGCTCTTCCATGGCATTATGCATTATTAAATAGCACACAGATCAATTTCAGAGCAATTTCAACAGAAAGGACCATTTCAACAGAAAGGAGGAAACCATGAAAATGAACAAAATCTGGCTCCCAGTATTAAAAAACTCTAAAATTACAACAGCACAACAACAGAGATGAAACAAAAAAGGACTTCTAATCACCTCTCAACAAAAGTTTGCTCTAGGAACTGTCAGGCCATTATATGCTAATGAAGGTGGTCAGTTGAAACATCCCCACCTAGCTCCAGCAGACAAGAGTCCTTTGTCCCACACTGGTCATTATTCCACAGATATTTAAACCCTTTTCCCTGTTCCAACAGACCTCACTACCTCTGAGGATGCTTGCCATAGATGCAGGCAGGCCTGTAGCGAGGGGGTGGTTTTAGGGGTGCAACCCTCCCACCCCGAAATGTTTCAGATTTTTTTTAAAAAACCTGGTTTACTCATGAATTTTAACTGCTAAGTCTATGAGATGCAAAAAATTAAGAGCCCCTCCAGAACTGTAAGCACTATCTCAAGCAAATATTGACAATTTATTCACACTGTCATTTCTTGCAGGAATAGCCGATGTAGTGAAGCAACCAAGTTCAGGGTGAGCTAGGAGGCAGGTTTCAACCCCCCCCAAATTTTCAAACCCCCCCCCCCGAAATTTTCAAACCCCCTCCCCCCCCCGGCCGAAATTGTCAACCCTCCCCAAAAAATTTTTCTGGCTATGGCCCTGGATGCATGCGAAACGTCAGGAGAGAATACCTCTAGACCATGGTCATATAGCCCGGAAAATCCTACAACAACCCAGTAGAAACATTCACACCCAGCTCCTGCAGACAAGAGTCCTTTGCCCCACCGTCATTCCACAGATATATAAACCCCTTTTCCTAGTTCCAACAGACCTCACAACCTCCGAGGATGCTTGCCATAGATGCAGGTGAAACGTCAGGAGAAAATGCCTCCAGATCATGGCCATAGAGCCCGAAAAAACCTACAACAACCCACGTTGTTATAGTTGCACTTGCTAGGCACGAATCTGAAGGCTGGGGAGTGAAAAAGACTGATAAGAAGACGATCAACTCATTTGACAGGAGCAGGAGGAGGAAGAAGAGAAGTAATGCTACCCCTCTGTTCTGCTTTGGCTAGACCACACCTGGAATCACACTGTGTCCAATTCTGGGCACCACAATTCAAGAGAGATATTGACAAGCTGGAATGTGTCCAGAGGAGAGCGACTCAAAGGATCACGGGTCTGGAGAACAAGCCCTATGAGGAGCAGCTTAAGGAGCTGGGCATGTTCAGCCTGAAGAAGAGAAGGCAGAGAGGAGACATGATGAGGGCCATGTATAAATATGTGAGAGGAAGCCACAGGGAGGAGGAGGAGGGAGCGAGCTTGTTTTCTGCTTCCTTGGAGACTAGGACGCAAGGGAACAATGGCTTCAAACTACAAGAGAGGAGATTCCATCTGAACATGAGGAAGAACTTCCTATGAGAGCTGTTCAGCAGTGGAACTCTCTGCCCCGGAGTGTGGTGGAGGCTCCTTCTTTGGAAGCTTTGAAACAGAGGCTGGATGGCCATCTGTCAGGGGTGATTTCGTTGCAATATTCCTGCTTCTTGGCAGAATGGGGTTGGACTGGATGATGGCCCAGGAGGTCTCTTCCAACTCTAGGATTCTATGAGAGCTGTTCAGCAGTGGAACTCTCTGCCCCGGAGTGTGGTGGAGGCTCCTTCTTTGGAAGCTTTGAAACAGAGGCTGGATGGCCATCTGTCAGGGGTGCTTTGAATGCAATATTCCTGCTTCTTGGCAGAATGGGGTTGGACTGGATGACGGCCCAGGAGGTCTCATCCAACTCTAGGATTCTATGAGAGCTGTTCAGCAGTGGAACTCTCTGCCTCGGAGGGAGTGTGGTGGAGGCTCCTTCTTTGGAAGCTTTGAAACAGAGGCTGGATGGCCATCTGTCAGGGGTGATTTGAATGCAATATTCCTGCTTCTTGGCAGAATGGGGTTGGACTGGATGATGGCCCAGGAGGTCTCTTCCAACTCTAGGATTCTATGAGAGCTGTTCAGCAGTGGAACTCTCTGCCCCGGAGGGAGTGTGGTGGAGGCTCCTTCTTTGGAAGCTTTGAAACAGAGGCTGGATGGCCATCTGTCAGGGGTGCTTTGAATGCAATATTCCTGCTTCTTGGCAGAATGGGGTTGGACTGGATGACGGCCCAGGAGGTCTCTTCCAACTCTAGGATTCTATGAGAGCTGTTCAGCAGTGGAACTCTCTGCCCCGGAGGGAGTGTGGTGGAGGCTCCTTCTTTGGAAGCTTTGAAACAGAGGCTGGATGGCCATCTGTCAGGGGTGATTTGAATGCAATATTCCTGCTTCTTGGCAGAATGGGGTTGGACTGGATGATGGCCCAGGAGGTCTCTTCCAACTCTAGGATTCTATGAGGTTGGATGGCCATCTGTCAGGGGTGCTTTGAATGCAATATTCCTGCTTCTTGGCAGAATGGGGTTGGACTGGATGATGGCCCAGGAGGTCTCTTCCAACTCTAGGATTCTATGAGGCTGGATGGCCATCTGTCAGGGGTGCTTTGAATGCAATATTCCTGCTTCTTGGCAGAATGGGGTTGGACTGGATGATGGCCCAGGAGGTCTCTTCCAACTCTAGGATTCTATGAGAGCTGTTCAGCAGTGGAACTCTCTGCCCCGGAGGGAGTGTGGTGGAGGCTCCTTCTTTGGAAGCTTTTAAGCAGAGGCTGGATGGCCATCTGTCAGGGGTGATTTGAATGCAATATTCCTGCTTCTTGGCAGAATGGGGTTGGACTGGATGATGGCCCAGGAGGTCTCTTCCAACTCTAGGATTCTATGAGAGCTGTTCAGCAGTGGAACTCTCTGCCCCAGAGTGTGGTGGAGGCTCCTTCTTTGGAAGCTTTTAAGCAGAGGCTGGATGGCCATCTGTCAGGGGTGCTTTGAATGCAATATTCCTGCTTCTTGGCAGAATGGGGTTGGACTGGATGATGGCCCAGGAGGTCTCTTCCAACTCCAGGATTCTATAAAGCTGGATGGCCATCTGTCAGGGGTGCTTTGAATGCAATATTCCTGCTTCTTGGCAGAATGGGGTTGGACTGGATGATGGCCCAGGAGGTCTCTTCCAACTCTAGGATTCTATGAGAGCTATTCAGCAGTGGAACTCTCTGCCCCGGAGTGTAGTGGAGGCTCCTTCTTTGGAAGCTTTGAAACAGAGGCTGGATGGCCATCTGTCAGGGGTGATTTCGTTGCAATATTCCTGCTTCTTGGCAGAAGGGGGTTGGACTGGATGACGGCCCAGGAGGTCTCTTCCAACTCTAGGATTCTATGAGAGCTGTTCAGCAGTGGAACTCTCTGCCCTGGAGTGTGGTGGAGGCTTCTTCTTTGGAAGCTTTGAAACAGAGGCTCTCACAGTCAGGAAGTTATAGAATCCTAGAATCAAAGAGTTGGAAGAGACCTCATGGGCCATCCAGTCCAACCCCATTCTGCCAAGAAGCAGGAATATTGCATTCAAAGCACCCCTGACAGATGGCCATCCAGCCTCTGTTTCAAAGCTTCCAAAGAAGGAGCCTCCACCACACTCCCTCCGGGGCAGAGAGTTCCACTGCTGAACGGCTCTCACAGTCAGGAAGTTCTTCCTTATGTTCAGATGGAATATCCTTTCTCCTAGTTTGAAGCCATTGTTTCGTGTCCTAGTCTCCAGGGAAGCAGAAAGCAAGCTTGCTCCCTCCTCCTCCCTGTGGCTTCCTCTCACGTATTTATACATGGCTATCATATCTCCTCTCAGCCTTCTCTTCTTCAGGCTAAACATGCCAAGCTCTTTAAGCCGCTCCTCATAGGGCTTGTTCTCCAGACCCTTGATCATTTTAGTCGCTCTCCTCTGGACACATTCCAGCTTAGAGTCAATATCTCTCTTGAATTGTGGTGCCCAGAATTGGACACAGTATTCCAGGTGTGCTCCAACCAAGGCGGAATAGAGCATGGGGAGCATGACTTCCCTAGATCTAGACACTAGGCTCCTATTGACTATGGTCGTTAACCATGACATTGGATCAAAATGTCTCCTCCAAAATGTCTCCTCACTTTGTGTCGTGGGTGAGCTATCCCTGCAATTGCATCCGACTCAGCTGAATCGCTCAATAAAAAGCCTCGGTCGCCATCTTCTTCCGCTTTGGTGAGATTTTTTATTATTTTTAATATTTTTATCACCGGAATTCGTCTTCTCTGTCCTCACCAAGGTTGCGGGCCCTCTTTGGTGTGGTCCTAGGGGTCTCTCTTACTGGCGAGACCCTCCTAAAGTCCGTATTGACTTCAATCTCATCCCTGTTCTTAACTATGAGTTGTTTGTAAGTTGAGGACTGCCTGTACATCCATGTCTTATGTTCCACAGCAGCCAGAGCCCATGCAGAATAATAGAATCATAGAATTGGAAGAGACCCCCCAAAGACCATGCACTCAACCCCCTTCTGACATGAAAGAAGACACTGGGTTGTTGTAGGTTTTTCAGGCTATATGGCCATGTTCTAGAAAAACCTACAACAACCCAGTGATTACGGTCATGAAAGCCTTCGACAAAACAAAGAAGATGTCATTCAAGCCCTTCCAACAGATGAACATCCAGCTTCCATTTAAAGACCTCCAGAGAAGGGAGACTGCACCGGACTTCCAGGCAGAAGAATATTCCACAGCTGAAGCACTCTGACCATCAGGAAGTTCTGCCTCATGTTTAAGTGCAATCTCTTTTCATGCAAGGTGAATCTGAGACCTGCTGCTCTCCAGGAACAGACGGGAAGCAACAGGACTTGTCTCCTGATGAGAAGAACAGCCCCAGTTATTATTTTCCCAGCTTTGAGAAAGGTCTTCTGCAGAAAGACATGGAGAAACATGCCTGCCAAGTTAGGACCCAATCCATTGGCAAAGGCAAGTGTTGGTGGTCATTGCTGCGCCCTGTGGCAGTGTGTGACGGCGCGAGTGGCACCACCTGTGTGTAGAACTTTAAAGTGCAAAGGTTTAAACTGTATAACATGCCCATACTTGCTTAGTTTGTAAATGTATAGTTGGATTGATTGGTTATTTATAGCTGTCAATCAATGTTATTTGCACCAGTTCCTCAGCTCAATTGCTTGGCTCCACCTCTTCCTGGAGGAGGGCAGAATTTTTCCTTTTCCATTCTGCCATCAAATTTTCTATCAGATAGACGTGAGAAAGAGACTTGGCTCTAAAGCCCTTAATTAAGTTACCTCTCATCACCAATTCTAAGGTTTTTACCCTTGAGACTCATATTTCATGTCCAGATTGCCCTGGACAATGTTGAAGAGACCTAAGCGCCTTCAAACCGGTCCTTTGGCATCAAAAGGAAGACTGTGCCTTCAACGTATGCCATTGGACTGGGGGTTGTGTTTGTTCCGACCTTCACAGCCATTGAGAAAAGAGGGAACAGGAAAGGAAGGCAAGAAGCAATCCCCTGGGGGAAAGATGTCACATCTATGTCTCTTTCACTAAGAGTTATAGCCCCCAGGCGCGACGGCACACAGTGAGTTCCACCGTTGAACCATGGCCAGTATGACAAAATCCTTCCCCTGCCTGTCCTCAATTCCCTGCTGTGCCCAGATTCAAGAGGATGGCACCCAAAGTTGGGATCTCTTCAAACACCTCAAGGATCTCAGGCTGAAGAAGGAGCCGGTTTGTTGTCTGCAGCTCTAGAGACCAGGGCAAGACCATTGGGTTCTACTCACAAGGAAAGAGATTCCACCTAAATACATATGAGGAAGACCTTTATGTGTAGTACGGCTTATGTTTCACTCTCTGGTCTAGAGCGTTGCTGGCAGTGAGGAACACATAAAAGCCAATTAGAGCAATACAAAGATAAAAAATATATTCTGAAACACATTTAAACGCCCTTTTAAAAGGCAGTGTAGAAACTATCCTAGGATCCAAATTAGAAACAGTTAAAAATCAGTTTTGAGCATCAGACACCACAAGCAACTCCACAGTTTTGGCTGCTCCAGAGCAGTAAATCCCTGCCTTTGAGGGCAATGGATTTCTCTATCATAGGTAAAGGTAAAGGTTTGCCCCTGACATTAAGTCCAGTCATGTCTGACTCTGGGACTCTGGTGCTCATCTCCATTTCTAAGCCGAAGAGCCAGCGTTGTCCGTAGACACCTCCAAGGTCATGTGGCCACCGGCATGACTGCATGGAGCGCTGTTACCTTCCCGCTGGAGCGGTATCTATTGATCTACTCACATTTGCATGTTTTCGAACTGCTAGGTTGGCAGAAGCTAGGGCTGACAGAGGAAGCTCACGCCGCTCCCCGGAATCGAACCTGCGACCTTTCGATCAACAAGCTCAGCAGCTCAGTGCTTTAACCCACTGTACCACCTATCATATTGCAGGGCATTTTTCAGGAGAGGCTGGAGGGCCACCTGTTGGGAGTGCTTTGATTGTGTCTTTCTGCATAGCAGAAGGGGGTTGGATTGGATGACCCCTGGGACCCTCCCGGCTCGGCTGGGCAAGGCCAGACTTTGCTGGGCCTGCACCTCTTTCTGGAGTCCTGCTCCCATTTTTGGGCCAAAGTGCGCATGACACTGGTGGGGCTTCAGCTGCTTTTCCTCCCGCCCTGTTCCAAGAATATTTACGGAAAGAGTGGCACAATTTTAACGTTAGAAGGGGGAAATTATTGAGAAAATGAATGTCGTTCTTCAGGGCTCAATTGGCCCATTAGTGCAGCCCCCTCCCCGTCCCACACCCCCCCCCCCATCCTGCTTGCAATGCACCTGCAATAACATCTCTTTCACCCTGACTTCCCTGAAGGCAGGAGTGGAAAGGGGAAATGAGTCAGCAAAGGAAACACAGCCCAGACCTCCCCAAGGCTTTGAGGAGCTCTGGGTCTGGGATGGGTGAGGAGGGGGTTGGCTGGCTGGCACATGGGGGCCTTTGCAGGAAGCACTGCCCCCTCCCACAAAGAAAAGCTTGGACTGGCCCCATTTGCACCAATTGGAGTGGGGAGAGCCAGGAGGACAGTGTCTAGAGCAGTGTTTCTCAACCTGGGGGTCGGGACCCCTGGAGGGGTCACGAGGGGGTGTTGGAGGGGTCACCAAAGACTACCAGAAAACACAGTATTTTCTGTTGGTCATGGGGGTTCTGTGTGGGAAGTTTGGCTCAGTTCAATCATTGGTAGGGTTCAGAATGCTCTTTGATTGTAAGTGAACTATACATCCCAGCAACTACAACTCCCAAATGCCAAGGTCTATTTCCCCCAAACTCCACTAGTGTGTACATTTGGGCATATTGAGAATTCGTGCCAAGTTTGGTCCAGATCCATCATTGTTTGAGTCCACCGTGCTCTCTAGATGTAGGTGAACTACAACTCCCAAAACGCAGGACTTCTATGTCTGAGGGGATCAAGCAGCTTTTGAAAGACATGTTGGCTGCTAACCCATAGGACCGACCCAATGCCTTTGAGCTTGAATCCAGAATGGACCAGGTTACGTGTGCTGCCCACCAAATCCTTCCAGTATTTTCTGTTGGTCATGGGAGTTCTGTGTGCCAAGTTTGATTCAATTCTCTCATTGGTGGAGTTCAGAGTGCTCTTTGATTGTAGGTGAACTATAAATCCCAATAACTACAACTCCCACAGGACAAAATCAATCCCCCCCAACCCCACCAGTATTCAAATTTGTGCGTATCAGGTATTTGTGTCCAGTTTGGTCCAGTGAATGAAAATACGTCCTGCATGCTAGATATTTACTATTCCTAACAGCAGCAAAATGACAGTGATGAAGTAGCAATGAAACTAATTTTATGGTTGGAGGTCACCATAACATGAGGAAGCATATTAAGGGGTCGTGGAATTAGAAAGGTTGAGAACCACTGGTCTAGATGTTGGGGGGGGGGGGATGTTACAGATGTGCAAGTTCCCCCATAGAAGCCACTGCACTTTGCTGTCCACAGTGAGTCTGGAGTTGCGCATGCGGTGCCATTGCACAGTCTGGGGGGCTGGGGGCCATGCCTTGGGATGAGCACCCAGTTGAGTCCCAGGTGCCAGACCTTGGCCAGCGGCCTCCAAGAGTCAAGGCAGTGCCTGGTGTTGTGAAGCAGGAGCTGTGAGGCTCAAAAATAACCCTCTCTGGGGGTGATTCCACCCAAATATAGCAGACAGCCAGGTGCACAGTTCATAAGCAGCAGAAACTTATCTGTAGTGAGCAAGGATTGACTTCCATTCAACAGGATGGAACAGGATTGCAGATTCCCAACTTCATAGGATCAAAAATAAAATGTGTATTAAAGTCAAAAGACATCCATTCTAGATAGGAAAGGTTCTTGGAGCTCACTAGCTTCACTGAGTGATCTTCTAAGGCAGGGGTCCTCAAACTTTGTAAACCGAGGGCCAGGTCACAGTCCCTCAAACTGTTGAAGGGCCAGATTATAATTTGGAGAAAAAAAAACCATGAATGTATTCCTATGCACACTGCACACATTTTATTTGTTGTGCAAAAAACACTTTAAAACAACACAATAATTAAAATTAAGAACCATTTTCAATGGGAAGTGTGGGCCTGCTTTTGGCTGATGAGATACGATTGTTGTTGTTGTTGTGTGCTTTCAAGTCATTTCAGACTTAGGTTGACCCTGAGCGAGGGCCAGGTAAATGACCTTGGAGGGCCATATCCAGCCCCCGGGCCTTAGTTTGAAGACCCCTGCTCTAAGGAAAAGGAAAAAGGAAAATAATAAAAGTATCAGTGTCAACCTGGACAATGGCAAGATGCCTCCTCACTCTAGAGAAGACAATGGAAGAAGAAGGTAGGCCAATATGGAGAACTGACCACATGGCTTCACCAGGGCAATACAAATACCTTTAAAGAGGAAGTGACGTTTTCCCTAAAGAGATCACATTGCTAAGTATTCAAAGCGGAGGAGATAGTGCCATGCAAGATAAGTAAGACAATGCCCCTTCTAAGCCTCTTCTTAAAATAAGCTTGCTTGCAGAAATGGGGAAGGAATCCCTCACTCTAATCTATCTAGACTAACTGCTCATTGAGGGCTGGAGACTTGTGCAGTCAGGGATGAGACCCAACACCCGGGCCTTCCTGCCTGGCAGAAGGGGCTTGTGCTGGAGGTCTTTTCCAACTCTAGGATTGTACGAGCGAAAAAAGGGCCAAGGAAGGGATGGTCCATGCCAGGAGTCCCCAACCTAAGTCCTGGGGGCCGGATGTGGCTCTCCAAGGTCATTTGCGCCCTAAACTTTAGACTTGGCATCACCCAAAGTCAAGTCTGAAATGGCCTGAAGGCACACCAAACAACAACAATCCTAATTCACTTGAGTCTCTCATCAGCCAAAAACAGACCCACATTTCCCACTGAAATACTGGTATGTTGATGTACCAGTATTTTACTTACCAGTAATATTGTAATGTTCATTTGTGTATTTTGCAATAAGAATAAGATATGTGCAGCGTGCATTGGAATTCGTTCATGAAGTCAGGTCCCCTCAAAGCCTGGGTGACCATGAACCGGCTCTCAACTTGGAGAGTTTGAGGAACCCTGGTCCATGCCATGCCCTGTTGCAATGGGGTGCCCCCAAATTCATAGAATCATAGAATCATAGAATCAAAGAGTTGGAAGAGACCTCTTGGGCCATCCACTCCAACCCCATTCTGCCAAGAAGCAGGAATATTGCATTCAAATCACCCCTGACAGATGGCCATCCAGCCTCTGCTTAAAAGCTTCCAAAGAAGGAGCCTTCACCACACTCCGGGGCAGAGAGTTCCACTGCTGAACGGCTCTCACAGTCAGGAAGTTCTTCCTAATGTTCAGATGGAATCTCCTCTCTTGTAGTTTGAAGCCATTGTTCCGTGTCCTAGTCTCCAAGGAAGCAGAAAACAAGCTTGCTCCCTCCTCCTCCTCCCTGTGGCTTCCTCTCACATATTTATACACGGCTATCATATCTCCTCTCAGCCTTCTCTTCTTCAGGCTAAACATGCCCAGCTCCTTAAGCCGCTCCTCATAGGGCTTGTTCTCCAGACCCTTGATCCTTTGAGTCGCCCTCCTCTGGACACATTCCAGCTTAGAGTCAATATCTCTCTTGAATTGTGGTGCCCAGAATTGGACACAATATTCCAGATGTGGTCTAACCAAAGCAGAATAGAGCATGGGGAGCATGACTTCCTGTCACGAATGACTTTTCAATGACTTTGAAGCATAGGTTCTTTTTATTGCAATTTCCAGTGTGAGAAGGTGTGAGAAGTGTGACACCAATTATGCCACGAATGACTTTTCAAAGTTATTGAAAAGTCATTCATGACAGGGTGCCCCCACATCTCTGGAGGAGCAGAGGCTCCACCTCCAGGCCAAGCTGCAGGGCTGGTCCATAGTGCGCCAATCACCACTCAAGCGGGGGGGGGGGGGTGTTCTGCAATGCTTGGACGCGAACTGCAAGCGTATCTCCCTCTCGGTGGGTCTCCGTTTGGATCAGACAGGGAATTTGCTCTGGATCTTATGGCTGCTGCTCCCCATTGGCAAAGCTATGGTTTGAATGAACTCTGATGGACTGTTTTTAGGATGACGACTTAAATGGGCAATTGTTTTAATGTTTTTATAATGTTTTATGCTGTTTTCCCCTCAATATGGATACCTATGTTTTTGTCGTTAGCCGTCCTGAGTCCCTCTGCGGAGGTTGAGATAGGACAGGATATAAATGTCCTAAATAAAAGCTTCTTTGGAAGCTTTGAAACAGAGTCTGGATGGCCATCTGTCAGGGGTGCTTTGAATGCAATATTCCTGCTTCTTGGCAGAATGGGGTTGGACTGGATGATGGCCCAGGAGGTCTCTTCCAACTCTTTGATTCTAGGATTCTATAACTTCCTGACTGTGAGAGCCGTTCAGCAGTGGAACTCTCTGCCCTGGAGTGTGGTGGAGGCTCCTTCTTTGGAAGCTTTGAAACAGAGGCTGGATGGCCATCTGTCAGGGGTGCTTTGAATGCAATATTCCTGCTTCTTGGCAGAATGGGGTTGGACTGGATGATGGCCCAGGAGGTCTCTTCCCACTCTTTGATTCTATGAAATAATTGAGCCAGGAGTTCTTGGCCCAGTTTTGGCCCAGTTGGAGCTGATAAGCGAAGAGTCACAATACAACCCAAGGGAGCGCTCCTGCCTCACAGCAAAGGCTCCACCAACTTCACCTGCCCCATAGACTCTGGAAGGGCTGGGCTGAGCCGGGGCTACACAATGGGGCCACTGGGGTACTGTGTGTTTTCCGGGCTGTCTGGCCGTGTTCTAGCAGCATATCCTCCTGATGTTTTGCCAGGCTGCTAGGACTTGGCCATACAGCCCGGACAACACACAGTACCCCAGTGATTCTGGCTGTGAAAGCCTTCGACAAGGCTTGGGTCCCTCACTCACAAGGGCTGGCCTCCAAATCTCCCAACCCTGGGGCACTCCACTCAGCACCCGATGACAAGCCCCGTGGATCACTGGGAAATGTGGATCATTGCTTTGGGCGGCCTGGTGCCCGCAGAAGGCAGGCTGGAGACCAGCTGTGGAAGCATCAAAGCCCAGACTTTGGGGGGGGGGGGGATAACTTGGCCTCCGTGTAATAGTTTGCAGCTGCAGCTCTTTTCCTTGACTTCTTAGAGCTGGACGCCCGCCTGCCCGCCTGCCCCCCTTTCCATCCCACTCCATGTTTCCCCCCAGCAGGGCCTGAGGGTTGTGTCCTCCTACTTGTCTCCACAAGGCAAGCTTTCCGGCTCCTTCACATGGCATTCTTTCACATGTTTAAACCTGGCTGCCCACCTTGTCCCCTTCCCTCAGCCTTCTTTCCTCCAAGCTAAGCATCCCCATCTCCCTCAGCCATTCCTCATAAGGCTTGGCTTCCAAACCTTGGATCCTTTGGCTTGCCTTTCCTTCTTTGGACTGGTCAGTCTCCTCCTTGAATCATGGAGCCCTGAGCCGGACGCAACGCAGAATGGAGTGGGACTTGGACTCCCTTCGATCTGGACACTATCCTCCTATTGAAGCAGCCTAGAATTGCATTGGCTTTTTTAGTTGTCACATCACGGTGTTGACTTGTGGAGGATGGTGCCTGCCTCCACTGCAGGGTTATTTATTTACAGTATTTATATTCCGGATTGCAGCTAAACGTCAAAAAAACCAAGATGATGGCAACAAGAATGATTGACAACTGGAAAATAGAGGGAGAAACCGTGGAGGCCGTGACAGACTTTGTATTTCTAGGTGCAAAGATGCAGATGCAGACTGTGGCCAGGAAATCAGAAGACGCTTCCTTCTTGGGAGGAGAGCAAGGTCCAGTCTCGATAAAAGAGACATCAGACTGGCAACCAAGATCCATTGCCTAGTCCAAGCCATGGTCTTCCCTGTAGTCACCTACGGATGTGAGAGCTGGACCTTAGGGAAGGCTGAGCGAAGGAAGATCGATGCTTTTGAGCTGTGGTGCTGGAGGAAAGTGCTGAGAGTGCCTTGGATTGCGAGAAGATCCAACCAGTCCATCCTCCAGGAAAGAAAGCCCGACTGCTCACTGGAGGGAAGGAGACGAGAGGGAAAGTGGAAGTCCTTTGGCCACATCATGAGGAGACAGGAAAGCCTAGAGAAGACAATGATGCTGGGGAAAGTGAAAGGAAAAAGGAAGAGGGGCCGACCAAGGGCAAGATGGATGGATGGCATCCTTGAAGTGACTGGACTGACCTTGAGGGAGCTGGGGGTGGTGACGGCCGACAGGGAGCTCTGGCATGGGCTGGTCCATGAGGTCACGAAGAGTCGGAGACGACTGAACGAATGAACAACAACAACATTCCGCCCTTCTCACCCCGCAGGGGACTCAGGGCAGATTACAGTGTACACATGTATGCCAAACATTCAATGCCAATTTTAACATACAACATATACAGACATACACAGAGGCTATTTTAACTTTTTCTGGCCGCCAGGGGAGCTGTTGCTTTCCTCGTCCATCTGCGACACTGATGAAGCACTTCCGCATTCCCCGCATGCTTTTTGCTGGAGTGCTTGCTGGAGTCTTTTTTATGGCCTCATAAATTAGTTAATTTAGCCTCCCCACACTTTAAGGTGGTACCTAATTTTCCTACTTGACAGATGCAATTGTCTTTCGGGTTGCTAAGGTCAACAACAGGCTACACAATTGGTTGGAAACCCACTCCAACCCGGGCTGGCTTCAAACCCATGACCTTTTGGTCAGAGTGATCTTAATGCAGCTGACACTCAGCCAGCTGCGCCACAATCCCGGGTTGGAGCCCAGAGCAGCGGGATCCCACCCCCACCCCCATTTGCCATGGGATGCCCCCCTCCCCTCCCTCCCTCTCCCCTTGTGCAAAAGAATCAAGGGACTGAGCAAGAAGGCGACCTCCATTTTTCAAAGGAGCCACCAAAATGGCACATTGCATAAGGACTGGCCCCTGTGATTGCTTTATCAAAGTTCAGACTAAAGCCTGGAACATGAGATCTAGTGGCCACCACCATGCAGGGGGGAGGCCATGCTCCATGCCCTGCCCTACAATGCCAATGCCAATGGCAATCTCAGGCTGAGAAAGAGCAGCAGCTCCTCTGCTTCCACAGCTGGTCTGGAGGATCATCACACATGGACACCTCTATGTCAGTGCTGCTCAACCTCTGGGTCCCTCCCCAGGTGTTTTGGCCTACAGCTCCCAGAAATCCCAGCCAGTTTACCACCTGTTAGGATTTCTGAGAGTTGAAGGCCAAAACATCTGGGGACCCACAGGTTGAGAACCACTGGTCTATGGCATTAGAGGTGTTTGGATGGCTCTGTAATGAGAGCGGGTGCAATATGGGTCCATTGTTGGAGGGGGAGGATCGGTCAGCCCCCCTGGCCCCATTAACCCCCAGGGGGAGGGTCCGGTGCCCAAAGGGACAACGGCTGGCTCAGGGGGGCACCACCACACAGCCTTCCCCTTTGACCCCCTTTGCCCCTCCTCAAAGGCCTCGGCCAAAGGGGGGGGGTGAAGCCCTTTTGGCTGGCCCCACCAGAAGGGAACAGTTGTTTAGCGACACAAGAAATGTGTCCTTAATGGACTCCACACCGGGCCAGCCGGAGTCCGTAAATCATCCTGGCAGCCAAAGGGCAAAAAGTCACCTCCCCCCTGCCCCCCTGTTCTGGAAATGCTAGCTTGCAGCATTTGGGGGAAAAGGGACAGTCTTTTCATGTCTTCCGTTGACTAATGACCACTCCAGTGAGGGTCTTCCTGGCATGAAAGACTCAGAGGTGGCTTTGCCGGTTCCTTCCTTTGAAAGAGAGCCTTCAGCATCTTGCATTTATTAGTGGTCCCCCATCCAAGTACTATTCTGGGCCAACCCTTTTTAGCATCCAAGATCCAAGATTAGAAGGAATCTCACTGTGCCTTCAGGACACTGAGAGTATACGGAGTATCACATGTGCAGACTGGGACACGTGTGGCCTGGGGACATGAGAGTGCAGTTACGATGACAAAGGCTATTAAAGGGAGAAGATGGACGTGAGCGAGGCTGCCACAATTTGCTTTTGTGGAGGAGCCTCTTGGAAGGGGGAGATTCCCTTGCTCGTGTTGCTGTGGATGTGATGTTTCTTCTCCCCTCCTCCCTGCTGAATGGCTGGTCTTTCTTACATTCCAAGGCCCAACCCTGCAGGGAGATGGACTAGATGAGGTCCATGTGGTCTCTTCCAACTCTATGAGTCTATGATTCTACCAAAATAACATGTTCACCATCTTTCATGGGTAACTTTAGAAAGAATTATAGCTCATCAGGGGACAGGTGAAATAGCATTTACAACTCTTCAAAAAGGTAAAGAGAAAATCCAAAGGGGAGACAATTGCTCTTCAAGGCACGAGGCTTCCTGATCACAATACGCCCCATAAACGAAGCCCCTTGGAGAGATCTAAATGCAGACCCACAGCAGAAGAGCCCTTCCGTGGACATCCATCCCATGGGAGCCCTTGGGCCCTTTTCCAGTTTCACCTGACATCTCTGAGAATGCTTCCCCTTCCATGCCGCCACACCAGACCCCCCCCCCCCTTGAGACACCCATTGAGATGGCTATCGTGTCAAGCGCCCTTTGTTTATCTGGACTGACACCCTTGTATCAACCAGAGCTAGAACATCTGGCCCATTCTTACTTGCCTCATTGCATTCCTCACCTGTTGCACCACTCTCATGGGTGGATCAATAAACAGACAAACGCTTCAAAATAGTCCAGCTATGGCAAAGACCAACCATCAATGATGGACGGAGGAAGCCACAGGGAGGAGAAGGGAGCAAGCTTGACTAGGACACAATGGACAGAAATAATCCACTTATAAGGATAAGATAATGAATAAGTCCAACAAATAGGTAAATTGTGAAACTTAGACTGTTCAATTCACAGTAATCACAAAATTAAGCAGTATGAAATAAGTTCTGTACAGTCTTTTAGTGATATCGTTGTATGTTCATGAATCAGCCTCCCACGACCGGTTTCGGCCTTTGTTTCAAGCCTTCTTCGGGTGGTAAAGTTCAATCTTTTACAAATGTTCTCATAAGAGATACTTAAGTTTTTTGCAATGGGATAAGATACTCTGCTTCTGAGTTTGATTCTAATTGCGAGTATATGAACCCATTCATATTGTATAGGACACAATGGAGCCATGGCTTCAAACTACAAGAGAGGAGATTCCATCTGAACAATAGGAAGAACTTCCTGACTGTGAGAACTGTTCAGCAGTGGAACTCTCTGCCCCGGAGGGAGTGTGGTGGAGGCTCTTTCTTTGGAAGCTTTTAATCAGAGGCTGGATGGCCATCTGTCAGGGGTGATTTGAATGCAATATTCCTGCTTCTTGGCAGAATGGTGTTGGACTGGATGGCCCATGAGGTCTCTTTCAACTCTTTGATTCTATGATCCTATGATGAGTGTCATTTCTTTGGAGCTCTGTCTCCGCTGACATCCTCTCTGTTCACGGAGAAAAAAGCCTCTGATTTTGCCTTCAGCCTGTCTGTGTCTCTTTTGGAAGCTTCAAAGAAGGAGACTCCACCAGATTCCCAGGCAGCAGCTGATTCCGCTGTTGAACGGCTCTTCACATCAGGAGGTTCTCCCCAATGTTTAGGTGGCATCTCTTTTCCTGCAGTTTGAATCTATTGCTCCATTTTGTCCTAGTCCCTGAGCAGCAGAAAACAAGCCTCTTCGCTTCTCAATATGAACTCCTTTCAACCCTCTCCCTCCCCCATTTCTGCTCCACAAGCAGCCTGTGTTAATGGGGCCTGGGAAATGGGGGTGGGGTGGGGGAGAGCGCAACTTGGATCACAACCAGATGTGTTTTATTGGGGGGCTAAATGGTTGCCCCTAAACAGGATAAGATGACAGGGGAGGTCTGGTTGCGGGAGGCTCTTCCTCAACAAACACAGCTGGATCTGGGGAGGGATGCCACGAAGTGGGTTTTGGGGGTCCCCAAAGGTCCCCAGGACCTGAAGAAGAAGGCAGAGAAGGGGACGGAAACCCTCGCATCAAAAAGAAAATGGGAAGACACCCCCTTTCCAAATTATTTGCAATTAAAAGGGGAGAAGGAGGACACTCACCCTGTGCTCCATGTCCCACTGCCTGGAGACTCTTCCATCATTTGGAAGGCAAATGGCTTGACATTGGCCCCTGTGTTGGCCAGAGTTTATGGGATGCTAAAATTTTCAGGTGTGCCTATAAGTCAATCCATCTCAATGTTATGCAAATGTATGGGTCCAGATGCAAACCTCTGAAGTGCCTCAGCAACCCCTAGGCGCTGCAGTGGGCTGTGCAGCAACAAACCCCTCGGGGACCCCCAAGTGTTCCTTCCTAAGCAGGAGTTCTCTTTTGCTACTCACTGCATCTTGTGGCAGGGAGTTCCACAAGGCCAGCGGATTACAAGGCCTGCCCGGACCTTTGCTCAGGTCTCTGATAGCCAGAGGGTCCTGGACTCTTGTGCGTTCAGATGGGGAGGGCTAAGTGGCCCCCGAGGGCCCCCTTCAATTCAGGAAGCCTCTATGGCTGGCCCCAGAGAAGCTGGACTGGCCCCAATGGGCAAGGGTTGCTCTTTCCATCCAATGACTTCTCCCTCCTTTCCTTCTCTTTAGGTATTCCTGAGTTTGTGGGTGTTTCTGCACTACACCATTAGGCCACTTTGATGCTGCTTTGGCTGCCATGGCAACCTTCCACAGGGTCTTGGGGTCTTGAGTCTGAAGATATGCTAGAGCAGTGTTTCTCAACCTTCCTAATGCCGCGACCCCTTAGTACAGTTCCTCATGTTGTGTTGACCCCCCAACCATAACATTATTTTCGTTGCTACTTCATAACTGTGATTTTGCTACTGTTATGAATCGTCATATAAATATCAGATATGCAGGATGGATTTTCATTCACTGGACCAAATATGCCCCAAATACCCAATGCGCCCAAATTTGAATACTGGTGGGGTTGGGGGGAATGATTTTGTCATTTGGGAGTTGTAGTTGCTGGGATGTATAGTTCACCTACAATCAAAGAGTATTCTGAAGTTCACCAACGATGGAATTGAACCAAACTTCGCACACAGAACTCCCATGACCAAGAGCATATACTGGAAGGGTCTGGTGGACATTGACCTTGAATTTTTGGAATTGTAGTTTACCTACATCCAGAGAGCACTGTGGACTAAAACAATGATGGATCTGGACTAAACTTGGCACAAATACTCAATATCCCCAAATGTGAACACTGGTGGAGTTTGCGGAAAATAGATCTCAGCATTTGGGACTTGTAGTTGCTGGGATTTATAGTTCACCCACAATGAAATAGCATTCTGAACCTCACCAATGATAGAATTGGACCAAAATTCCCACACAGAACCCCCATGACCAACAGAAAATACTGTTTTCTGATGGTCTTGGTGACCCCTCTAACACCCTCTCGTGACCTCCAGAGGGGTCCCGACCCCCAGGTTGAGAAACACTGTGCTAGAGCTCCCTTGAAGGGAGTTTCAAACATTTCTTCACAGACTACAAATCCCATTTGGCAGTTCAAGTGGATCCAAGAGAGGTTTCTTGTGTGGGCTCAAGGAGGGGGCCTCGGCAGTCAGGGGTTGCATCTACGCTCTAGAATGAATGCGGTTTGACGCCACTTTAATCAGAAAAGCTCAATGCTATAGAATCCTGGGAGTTGTAGTTTTGTGCAGCACCTGCACTCTCTGGCAGAGAAGGCCAAAGATCTTGCAAGAGCGTCCAATTCCATGACTCCACAGCCTTGACCTGTGGCACTTCAAGTGAGATCAAAGTGCATTAATTTCAGGTGTGGATGTCCCAAGGAGTGGAAAGGGCTCCTCCTGCCGGGAGGGATATATGCCAGCAGGGGGCACCACTCCCCGCTTTTTCTATATAGGATGTTGTGTGCAGAGCCATTCCTGTCTGGAATGGCTCTGGATTCCCATCAAGGAGAATGGGAATCAGGGGCCAAGAATCAAGCCTGGAGACACAGACTCTGCAAGGATGCAGCCTTTGCTAAAAGCCTCATGAAGACAGCAACACGGGACCAGGAGACCCCTTGGGCTTCACTCTCCAAAGGGAGACTTTTAACCCTGAGCCCCCCACCTACCTGCCTGCCTTCCCTCTCTCAAATCCTAGAGCTGGAAGGAGCCCAAAGAGACCATCTAGCCCACCCCTCTGCTGTGGAGGGATCCATTGCAGAAGTAGCTCCTAGAGGTGCCCACACAGCCTTGCTTTCAGAGCTTATTTTATGAACATCCAGCCAAAAAGGGCCCCATCTCTTGGGGGAGTCCAAGTGCTTCCTCTCCAAGGGGTTGGCAGAGGCCTCCTTTGCTGGCGGGGTCCCTCTCTGCCTCAAGCACCCCAAAGGACCCCTCCCCAAGGCACCAACTGCTGCTCTGGGCCAGAGAGAAGAGAGGGGCAGAGGACACTTCCATCTTGTCTAATGCATAGGTCATCAGTTGGGGACCCCTCCCCTCAGCACCAACTGCCGCTCTGGGCCAGAGTGAAGAGAGAGAGGGGCAGAAGACAGTTCCACCTTGTCTCTTGTGCTATTCTAATAATATAATATAATACAATATATTGTATATACATATGTTTATATTATAATGTGATGCAATATAATACTACTAATAATATATTATAATTATATATTTATATCCAACTAGTCCAATGCTCGGCAGCCATGATTTTAACAGGAGCGGAGCGCAGGGAGCATACAACCCCCCTGTTGCGCCAACTCCACTGGCTACCGATCTGCTACCGGGCTGAATTCAAAGTGCTGGCGTTGGCCTTTAAAGCCCTAAACGGTTCCGGCCCAAGCGACCTATCTGACCGCATCTCTGCCTATGAACCCACCAGGACTTTGAGATCTTCCGGGGAGACCCTGCTCTCGATCCCGCCTGCTTCTCAAGCTCGGCTGGCGGGGACGAGAGAGAGGGCCTTCTCGGTGGTGGCTCCTCGGCTGTGGAACGCCCTTCCTACGGACATTAGACTGGCACCATCTCTAATGGTATTCCGCAATAAGGTGAAGACCTGGATGTTTGTGCAGGCGTTTGAGTAATTTAGTGCAATCTGGTAATGGAACATAGGAATGGAACAATGGACGACGAACCTGGACTACGCTTGGATGATGAGAAGATTGGGTACGGTTGTTTTTTGTAATAATTGTGCATTGTAATTGCTTATTGGTAATTTATGGATAATGTGTTAAGTCAATTGTTCTATGTTGCATGGAACCACTGCTGTTTCTACTGTTTTTACTGTTTGTGAACCGCTGTGAGTCGCCTTCGGGCTTGAGATACAGCGGTATAGAAGCAAAGTAAATACATAAATAATATCACATGTAATATTACTAATAATATTACAATATAATGGTATAGTACAATATAGTAATATTTAATACTGATATTGTACTATGCTAATAATACAATATATTGTATGTATGTATGTATATCTTGTACGCTGTTCTGAGTCCCCTTCGGGGTGATAAGGACAGCATAGAAATGTTGTACATAAATAAATTTGGTCTAAATGACCCTTGGGATGGTCATTCTGACTCAAAGGCTGCAGGAAAGGCTGTGGTGGCCCTGGCCTTGGGCGTCCCTTTAGCCAGAGGGCGACCAGAAGGCAGTGAGTTACCTTGGCTGCACCACTGTGTTATATTTCTCAGTTCTTGTGGGTTTTTTCGGGCTATATGGCCATGTTCTAGAGGCATTTCTCCTGACGTTTCGCCTGCATCTATGGCAAGCTTCCTCAGAGGTGAGGTCAGAATGTGACTTACTTGCATGCTGTGCATTTGGGGGCCCTTCCTATTATCAGTGGTTCTCTCTGTTTGGGTGGCCAGAGCTGGAGACCCCTCCCCATGTCGCTTTTTTGGCTTTCCTGTTGGGATTCTCAACACACAGGCCTGGGCCACTCTTGACTGACCAAACAGCCACGAAAGGGCCCCTTATCTTCAAGTAAACGGCTCAGGAAACACTGCAGCCTGTGTTGGCCTTTGTCAGTGTGGCTTTGGCAATGGATTTCTACGCAGCCCCTCAGACCAGGATTCTGGACCCTGCCTCTCTGGCGCATGGAGGCATGTGCTCCTTCTCTGCCCGCTTTCCAGGCAGAGAGCCGCATCACAGGGAAGCAGGCGCACAAGAGGGTAGCCGTCCCTTTTTATTTCCATCACAGAACTTCCAGAAAGAAGGAGCGGGGGGGGGGGGGGGGGGGGGCTTTCCTGCTTTTGGAACAAAGACATCTTTGGTGTCATTCAAAAAAGGGAAAGGAGGGTGGCATGTGACCGCTCCTTCTTTCCTTGCACCTGCAAGGAACCCGCACAAGCCACAACCAACCTGCACAAGAAGGGGAAAGAGCTGGGATCGGCTGCTGTACATACGAAGGCACAAATCCACGCGGAACGGGGCAAATTATTTCCTTCTCTCTGAGATCCTCTATTATGCAGATCTAAAGAATGGAGTGTTTCCTCTGAAACGAAAACTGTCCCATTGTTCTGTTTCACCACGTGGACCATATATTTTCTATCGCCTTTACCTTAAGAGGTTTGACCTGTGCAAGGAAACACACGCGCTGCCGGTAAATACTTTTGCGCCTCTGTGGTTTGTATTTATTGCTGCAAAGCAGGGAGGAGGCCGGGGTCGCGGCGCCTTGTCGAGTCCTCCCTCCGAGTTTCCGCCTGCTCTGCTGTTCTCACCAAGAGGCTTCCCAGTCCCAGATTCTTCTGGGTAACCTAACCAGTTCTTGTAACCAAAACCCAATGGAGGAAGGGACCAGCCCACCCCCCAATCCCACCTTCCCCTAGAAGGAGAGAAAAGACCACAAAGTCCAGTCTTGAGACCTGGAGGGGACCCCAAAGGGCATCCAGTCCAACCTCGTTCTGCCATGCTGGAAGACACAGCTAAAGCACTCCTGAAAGATGCTCACTCAGCACGAGAGTCCCCAGCACTCTTTGTTTCAAGACCTTCGAAGTCTTGAGCACCCTAAAACCTGGACACACCTTGGGTTGCCACCGAGTCCAAACCACCTGAGGCTCCGCTCCGCAAGAGTGTCCCTGCGTCCCTTCACCAAGGTCTCCAAACCGAGTCTGATGGGAGGGAGGGGGCGCCCGATCTGGGCGAGACGGCATTTGTTGGTGCAGGCAGCCCCCCTGACCCGACTCCTGTGCCGGCGAAGAGCGGGATGGCCGCATTGCTGCCGTGGGGTGCAAAAGCCGTGTTGGGGATGAGGAAGGCGAACTGCCCGTCAGAGGCTGGGACCAAGTGGAAGCCGCCCAAGACCTGGGAAGCCTCTCCGGGGACCACTGCAGAGCCACCGGGCACCATCTTGCAGGGAGTCCCACTGCCAGCTGTGGGAAGGGTGCCTGTGGCTGGGACCTGGACCAGTGCCTGGCCAAAGGAAGCCACGGGTTGGGATCCGGGGGCCGAGGGGGGCGGCTGTGGCTGCTGCTGCTGTTGCTGTGAAGCGGCCGGGAAGCGGATGGCGCTGATCTGGCTCATGCAGCCGGCCAGGTGGCCCAGGAGGCGGGTGCGGACCTCGGCGTTGATCCCCTCGCAGGTGGAGAGGAAGCGCGTCACCTCGTTCACGCACTCGTTGAAGCCGGCCCGGTACTTGCCCAGCACCGAGGGGTCCGTGTTCAGCACAGCTGCAGAGAGAGGAGGGGGAGGAGGAAGAGTCTGGGGTCAGAGAACACAAAGGCCATCTAATCCATCTCCCTGATATTAGAGCAGGAAAGGCACCTCAGGCAACCCTAGAAGGTGGCTATTATTATTATTATTATTATTATTATTATTATTATTATATTGTTGAAGGCTTTTATGGCCGGAATCACAGGGTTGTAGGTTTTTTCGGCCTGTATGGCCATGTTCTAGAGCAGGGGTCAGGAACCTTCGGCCCTCCAGGTGTGGTGGACTTCAACTCCCACAATTCCTTGAGGCTCGGCATTCGCCCCAAAGGCTTACCTTGGCCTCAAGGAATTGTGGGAGTTGAAGTCCACCACACCTGGAGGGCCGAAGGTTTCCCATGCCTGTTCTAGAGGGATTTTCTCCTGACGTTTTGCCTGCATCTATGGCAAGTATCCTTAGAGGTAGTGAGGTCTGTTTTGGGAAAACAGACCTTGACATTTGGGAGTTGTAGTTGCTGGGATTTATAGTTCACCTGCAATTAAAGAGCATTCTAAACTCCATCAACGATAGAATTGGGTTAAACTTCCCACACAGAACCCCCATGACCAACAGAAAATACTGTGTTTTCAGGTGGTCTTTGGTGACACCTCTGACATCCCTTTGCGACCCCCACAGGGGTCCCGACCCCCAGATTGAGAAACGCTGTTCTAGAGGCATTCTCTCCTGACGTTTTGCCTGCATCTATGGCAAGCATCCTCAGAGGTAGTGAGGTCTGTTGGAACTAGGAAAATGGGTTTATATACCTCTGGAATGACCAGGGTGGGACAAAGGACTCTTGTCTGTTGGAGCTAGGTGGGAATCTTTCAACTGACCACCTTGATTAGCATTGGATGGCCTGGCAGTGCCTGGGGCAATCTTTTGTTGAGAGGTGATTAGATGTCCTTGTTTGTTTCCTCTCTGTTGTTTTGCTCTTATAATTTTAGAGTTTTTTTTTAATACTGTTAGCCAGATTTTGTTCATTTTCATGGTTTCCTCCTTTCTGTTGAAATTGTCCACATGCTTCTTGTGGATTTCAGTGGCTTATCTGTGTAGTCTGACATGGTGGTTGTTGGAGTGGTCCAGGAAAATAACCCATTTTCCTAGTTCCAACAGACCTCACTACCTCTGAGGATGCTTGCCATAGATGCAGGCAAAATGTCAGGAGAGAATGCCTCTGGAACACTATTATTATTAAACTTTATTTGTCCCCCGCTAGCATCTCCCGAAGGATTCGACGCGGCTTACACGGGCCGAGGCCTCAACACACAACACAACAATACAATCTGAGCAAATCAAACAATTAAGAACAGAGCAAAGCAAAATAAACAACAGGCACAATACACTAAAACACAATAAAACATGGCCAGATAGCCCGAAAAAACCTACAACAACACATTATTATTATTATTATTATTATTATTATTATGGCTATTATTATTATTATTATTATTATTGCAGAATTAAATATCATTGGTCATGTTCTAGAGGCATTTTCTCCTGACGTTTCGCCTGCATCTATGGCAAGCATCCTCAGAGGTAGTGAGGTCTGTTTTGGGAAAGCAGACCTTGACATTTGGGAGTTGTAGTTGCTGGGATTTATAGTTCACCTGCAATTAAAGAGCATTCTAAACTCCATCAACGATAGAATTGGGTTAAACTTCACACAGAGAACCCCTATGCATGACCAACAGAAAATAGTGTGTTTTCAGGTGGTCTTTGGTGACCCCTCTGACATCCCTTCGCGACCCCCACAGGGGCCCCGACCCCCAGATTGAGAAACACTGTTCTAGAGGCATTCTCTCCTGACGTTTCGCCTGCATCTCTGGCAAGCATCCTCAGAGGTCGTGAGGTCTGTTGGAATTAGGACAATGGGTTTATATATCTGTGGAATAATGTCCAGGGTGGGACAAAGGACTCTTGTCTGTTGGAGGAAGGTGTGAATGGGTTGTTGAAGGTTTTTTCGGGCTGCATGGCCATGTTCTAGAGGCATTCTCTCCTGACGTTTCGCCTGCATCTCTGGCAAGCATCCTCAGAAGTAGTGAGGTCTGTTGGAACTAGGAAAATGGGCCAGTGGAATGTGGGCCCTCGGGGCAGATTGTGGCCTCTCTTTCTTTGGAGATTTTATGTGGGGGGTGCCTTGGTTTGGCATTCTGGCTTGGCGGGATGGGTTGGGCTAGATGGCCCTTTGGGGTCCCTTCCTGTCCTGCGGTCACTCGCGCTCTCTCTCCCAGGCTGTCCTTTCCCAAAACCCTTTGGTCTCCAACATATGGAAATCCAGCAGAAAGGGCATCTTCAGGAAGGAAGGATTGCGAGGATGCAAGCTTGTGAATGGAGGTCTAAGGGGTGTGTGTGTGGTGTGAGGGGGGGGGTGTTTCTCCAGGAGGCGCTGGGCCACCCCTCCCCCTTTTCCCGGGCTCTAAATCCAGGCGCGACCGTGGGAAAGACAAGCCTGAGCCAAGGCCCTGAAAGGCGAGGCGAGGAAGGGCTTGAATGGCCTCCAAACCGCAGGCGGAAGTCTGGAAAAGATCACCCCGGGCCCAGGGAGGGAGGGAGGGTGGGAGGGGGAGGGGGGCAGGAGGGAGGGGGAGAAGAAAGGGGGGCCGGGGACTCACCGCTCCTCTGGGCGCGCTGCAGACCCCGCAGGTGCTTGACGGTCATCTCCAGGATGTCGGCCTTCTCCAGCTTGGAATGGCGCGAGCTCTGCCAAAGGGAAATTGGGGGGGGGGGCAAAGGAGTGGGGGTCAGCACAAGCCTGGGGGAAGGAGGGAGGGACCCTTCGCCCACCTCCCGCTCCCTGCACTTGGGGAAGAAGGGCCACAAAGGCATGGGGAGACCACTTGTGGGACCGAATTAATTTTGGGAGGGGAACCCCCAGGGCCACCCAGACTGACCCCTTTCGGACCCCGATCCAAACCCTCCCAGCAGATGGCCACCCAGCCTCCACATCCTTCACAGAAGGAAGGAAGGAAGGAAGGAAGGAACTTCCTGACTGTGAGAGCCGTTCAGCAGTGGAACTCTCTGCCCCGGAGGGAGTGTGGTGGAGGCTCCTTCTTTGGAAGCTTTTAAGCAGAGGCTGGGTGGCCATCTGTCAGGGGTGATTTGAATGCCATTTTCCTGCTTCTTGGCAGAATGGGGTTGGACTTGATGGCCTATGAGGTCTCTTCCAACTCTTTGATTCTATGATTCAAGGAAGGAAGGAAGGAAGGAAGAAAGGGCTCCCAGGCAGGAGGCTGCCCAACTGCTTGGACACTCAGGGAGAGGTGGGTCTTCAGGGGAAACCTCTCTTCTTGGGCAACTTCCATGGGGCCAGAAGGAGAGGAGCCTGGTTGAAATCCCTGAAAGGCTGTCCTAAGGGAGAGCGAACAGACCTTCCTGTCTGCTGCCCTGGAGACCAGGACTCAATGGAGCCACAATTTCAAATGACAAGAAAGGAGATTCCTCCAGAACATAAGGAAGAACTTCCTGACTGTGAGAGCTGTTCAGCAGTGGAACTCTCTGCTTTGGAGTGTGGTGGAGGCTCCTTTGGAAGCTTTTAAGCAGCGGCTGGATGGCCATCTGTCAGGGGTGATTTGAATGCAATATTCCTGCTTCTTGGCAGAATGGGGTGGGACTGGATGATGGCCCAGGAGGTCTCTTCCAACTCTTGGATTCTATGATTCTATGATTCTAGGAAGGAAGGAAGGAAGGAAGGAAGGAAGGAAGGAAGGAAGGAAGGAAGGAAGGAAGGGATCCCAGGCAGGAGGCTGCCCAACTGCTTGGACACTCAGGGAGAGGTGGGTCCAGGGGAAATCTCTCTTCTTGGGCAACTTCCATGGGGCCAGACACAGCAGGAGAGGATCATAGAATCATAGAATCATAGAATCAAAGAGTTGGAAGAGACCTCATGGGCCATCCAGTCCAACCCCATTCTGCCAAGAAGCAGGAATATTGCATTCAGATCACCCCTGACAAATGGCCATCCAGCCTCTGTTTAAAAGCTTCCAAAGAAGGAGCCTCCACCACATTCCGGGGCAGAGAGTTCCACTGCTGAACGGCTCTCACAGTCAGGAAGTTCTTCCTCATGTTCAGATGGAATCTCCTCTCTTGTAGTTTGAAGCCATTGTTCCATTGCATCCTAGTCCCCAAGGAAGCAGAAAGGAAGCTTGCTCCCTCCTCCTCCCTGTGGCTTCCTCTCACATATTTATACATGGCTATCATATCCCCTCTCAGCCTTCTCTTCTTCAGGCTAAACATGCCCAGTTCCCTAAGCCGCTCCTCATAGGGCTTGTTCTCCAGACCCTTGATCATTTTAGTCGCCCTCCTCTGGACACATTCCAGCTTGTCAATATCTCTCTTGAATTGTGGTGCCCAGAATTGGACACAATATTCCAGATGTGGTCTAACCAGAGCAGAATAGAGGTTGAGCCTGGTCGAAATCCCTGAAAGGCTGTCCTAAGGGAGAGCGAGCAGGCTTTCCTGTCTGCTTCCTGGAGACCAGGACTCAATGGAGCCTCTATGGCCATGTTCTAGAGGCATTTTCTCCTGACGTTCGCCTGCATCTATGGCAAGCATCCTCAGAGGTAGGGAGGTCTTGTCGAAGGCTTTCATGGCTGGAATTCTGGAGCCCTCCAGAACATGGCCATATGGCCCGGAAAAACCCACAACAACCCAGAGTGAGGTCTGTTGGAACTAGGAAAGTGGGTTTATATATCTGTCGAAGGACTCTTGTCTGCTGGAGCTAGGTGTGAATGTTTCAACTGATCACCTTGATTAGCATATAATGGCCTGACAGTGCCTGGAGCAAACTTTTGTTGAGAGGTGATTAGATGTTCTTGTTTGTTTCCTCTCTGTTGTTGTGCTGTTGTAATTTTAGAGTTCTATTCAATTCTATGATTGAATTGATTAGGTTGCTGTGGGTTTTCCGTATGGCTGCTTGGCCCTGTCCCAGAAGCATTCCCTCCTGACGTTTCGCCCGCATCTATGACTAAAGGCGTCCTCGGGGGTGGGTGGGTGGGGGGTCTCTTGGAAAGGGGAACGTGTTGGGCTGTTTCCTAGTCTGTGTCCTGCCCTGGTGTCCTCTTTGCAGCCCGTGGGTGTCTTTCCAGGGGGGGAAGGGGAATAGGGGAAGTGGGGGGGGGTCTCCGGGCGGGACTGCTACTCACGTCCTTCTGCAGCGCGTCCAGGATGAGTCCCTTGAGCTGGGCCAGGCTCTCGTTGATCCGCGCCCGGCGACGCTTCTCCATGATGGGCTTCGAGGACTAAGGAATTGGGGGGGGGGGGGGAGAAGAGCCAGGTGAGCGGAGCCCAGGTGAGGGAGGGGGCGCGGCGGCGGGGTGTGTGCCTCCGGGACACGGCCTTACCTTGCGGCTCCCGGGCGGGGGCTTCTCCGGAGGAAGAGGCGCGGCGGGCGAGGAAGAGGAGGAAGAGCTGGAAGAGGAAGAGGAAGAGGAAGAGGAAGAGGAGGAGGAGGCGCGCTTCTCCATGAGGAGCAGGTCCGCCCCGGGCATCCTGGCTCTCTCTCTCTCTCGGAGGAGGAGGAGGAAGGTCCCACGCGAGTGCCACGCGAGGCCGGCCCCTCTCCCGCTCGTGGCTCCCTCTTATAGCCGCTGCCGCCTCGCGCGCCTCTGGCCTGGGGGCTGCACGCGAGGGGCTCGTGGGTGGGGGGGGGGAGGGAGGGACCCGGCGCCCGGCTTCTCCCAGCCGGAGGGAGGCCACGGTCCAATGGCAGGCCCGCCCACGCGGGACCCCGCGCGCCCATTGGCCGGCACGCCCCGCCGCGGAACGCCCCCCGCACGCGCCCACGGGGGCCCACGACACGCCCCCCTCCCTCCCTCCCTCCGCCAAGTGCCAGTCCTGGGAGGAGGAGGAGGAGGGGGAGAAAGACCTGCCTCCCCCGCCTCCCAGGCAGCCGGGGACAAGGTGGGGGCCCTTGAGCATGTGCAGAGCGCCCTGTCGCCCCCGCAAAAAGGAGGGAGACGGGGAGGGGAGGGGCGCGCGGTATCACCCAGGCTGGCTGGGGAGGGGGAAGGAGGCTCTGCCTATGCCCCCACGCGGAAAGAAGGCAGGAGGGGGGAAGCAGCATTGGAAGAAGCCCTGCCACAGCACCAGGTATGGGCACACCTGGGCCCCCCTCCCTCTCTCCCTCCCTCCCTCCGGGTGTTTCGGGATCCAACTCCCACCATTCCTCACAGCCCACCGGCTCTTGGGGGAGTGGGAGGCCAAAACACACGGAGGGAGGGCCGGAGGGCCCAGGTGTGCCCGTGCCTGACCCCCCCCCTCGGAAGCCCCCAGGCCGTGGCCACCCCCCTGGCCAGGCCCGTAGCCAGGATTTCGTTTCGGGGGGGGGGCTGAATTTTTTTCAGGGGGGGGGGTTGGGGGGGGCTGAGTTTCGGGGGGGCTGAGTCTGAGTGAAAGAGGGTCTAGCCTAGCAATCCTTTTGTATCGTGACCCCAATAATACCCCCCCCCCATCATGCATATGGGATATATTGAGTATGGGGATCAGATCATGATATGAATAAACATAACAGTTTCAATCATGCACCAGGAAGGCCTTTTCGCCAACCACCATCAGAATTTCGGGGGGGGGGGGGCTGAAGCCCCCCGAGCCTCCCCCCCCCCCCCCCCCCCCCGCTACATGCCTGGTCCTGGCTTATCCCCACGATATGAAGGTGCAAAAGGCCTTCTTCAGGTGGGAGGAGCAGCCTTGCAGCCCCCTCCCCTCCCTTCCCCTCCCCGGCCGCCTGCCTGCCTCCGAAAGTTCCTCTCAAAGGCCCCTTCCTCTCCGGAATCCTCTCCTAGTTAGGTATCTCACCTGGTCAGGCTCATTCAACATAGAATTATGACATTTGGCCCAGCCATAGGTTTTGAAGCGTTGTCGTACTATTGTTAATGTTTACTGCTTGTTGTTTGTTTATGAGTTTCATTTTATTGTTTTGTATTGCTGTTGTGGTTGTTTTGACTGATGTGTTGTGGGCTCGGCCTCACGTGAGCCACACCCAGTCCCTTGGGTGGGAGATGGTGGGAGCGGGGGACAAAGAAAGTATTATTATTATTATTATTATTATTATTATCATCATAGAATCAAAGAGTTGTGAGAGACCTCCTGGGCCATCATCCAGTCCCACCCCATTCTGCCAAGAAGCAGGAATATTGCATTCAAAGCACCCCTGACAAATGGCCATCCCGCCTCTGCTTCAAAGCCTCCAAAGAAGGAGCCTCCACCACACTCCCTCCGGGGAAGGCAGAGAGTTCCACTGCTGAACAGCTCTCACGGTCATAGAATCACAGAGTTGGAAGAGACCTCCTGGCCAATCATCCAGTCCAACCCCATTCTGCCCAGAAGCAGGAATATTGCATTCAAAGCACCCCCCACAGATGGCCATCCAGCCTCTGCTTAAAAGCCTCCAAAGAAGGAGCCTCCACCAAACTCCGGGGCAGAGAGTTCCACTGCTGAACAGCTCTCACAGTCATAGAATCACAGAGTTGGAAGAGACCTCCTGGGCCATCATCCAGTCCACCCCCATTCTGCCAAGAAGCAGGAAATTGCATTCAAAGCACCCCTGACAGATGGCCATCCAGCCTCTGCTTCAAAGCCTCCAAAGAAGGAGCCTCCACCACACTCGCTCCGGGGAAGGCAGAGAGTTCCAAAGCTGAACGGCGGCCGGGTTGTAAGCCGCCTCGAAGAGTCGCCTTCGGGTTCCAGAAAGGCAGAAGAGAAAGAGCCTAAATCAATCAATAAAGCCTCCTCTGCCCCCCCCCCCCCAGGCGGGGGCCACCCTTCCCTCCTTTTTCTCTCTTTCTGCCCCTCCCCCCCCCCCCCCCCCCCCCGGTTTCCCTGGGCTCCAGTGGCTTCCTCTCACGGGGGTGGTCTCCCTCAGAACCCCCTCCCCCCTTCCTGCTCCGGGGCTGAGTCACCAAGAGCCGCCTCCCCTCCCCCTTTCTTTCTTTCCTTCCTTCCTTTCTTCTCCGGGCGCCCGCCCAGCCCGACCCCCCCCCCCCTTTGCCTTCCCTGCTGCGCACCTGTCCGGCCCAGTCCCACGCGGCTCACCTGAGCGGCCGCCCGGCCTTTCAGAGACCGTGGGAAAGAGCCAGGCTCCTGGGCTGCAGGGTTGGGGAGGAGGGTGTCCCTCCCCCGCTCTTTCTTTCTTTCTTTCTTTCTTTCTTTCTTTCTTTCTTTCTTTCTTTCTTTCTTTCTTTTTCTTTTCCACACGCAAACACACAGGTAGAAAAGAGCCCCTTCCGCACCCTCTCCCTCCCGCAATCCTTCCCAGTGTTTCAGCATAGGTCTGGTGCCCCCCCCCCCCAGCCTTTTTCTCCCTGGGCTGAATATCTAGAATGCCTTGTGGAAGGCTTTCATGGCCGGAATCACTGTTAGACCATCAAATTCTAATCAAGGGGGTCAGTTGAAACATTCCCACCTAGCTCCAGCAGACAGGAGTCCTTTGTCCCACCCTGGTCATTCCACAGATATATACACCCCTTTTCCTAGTTCCAACAGACTTCACTCCCTCTGAGGATGCTTGCCATAGATGCAGGCGAAACGTCAGGAGAGAATGCTAGATGCACTGCCAGGCCATCAAATGCTAATCAAGGTGGTCAGTTGAAACATTCACCCCTACCTCCAGCACACAATAGTCCTTTGTCCCACCCTGCTCATTCCACAGATCTATAAACCCTTGTCCTAATTCCAACAGACCCCACTACCTCTGAGGATGCTTGCCATAGATGTAGGCGAAACGTCAGGAGAGAATGCCTCTAGAACATGGCCATATAGCCCGGAAAAACCTACAACAACCCATCTAGAATGCCCTTTGAGTTCCTCTCAAGGCAAGGAACGGCGGGTTAGAATAACAACAACAAAACTTTATTTATATACTGCTCTATCTCCCCGAGGGGACTCAGAGCGGTTTCCAAGTAACATGACATAATCATACTCAATACATACAAAGAAAACAGCATAAACATAAAATTAACAAGACAATATAAGCATTCAAACCACAACAGCACATATAGATTTAAAATAATAATTCCTGATCAAGGCAGTTTAAAAGGCCGGGCCAGGCAAGTGTGATTTTAGGGGGCCCAGGAAATTAGGTGAAGTCGATGGCTGTCCATTTCCAGGGCCTAACAGAAGAGAGAAAATAATGCAGCCACAAAGGTAAACACCAGGTGAAAAGACACCGTCACTTGGAAGAATGTCACCTCCATTCACAAAGCATACAGGTGAAGCAAGGCAATCCATTCACCAGCCCAGAACTCAGCAAATGCCTGACAAGAGGTATCCCAGGCAGAGCTGTCCTAGAAAGACATGGGGGGGGGGGGGACCTCTTCTCTTGGGACCCCTCAAAGGCCCAAGGCCGCTACTCCCCCTCAGCCCATGCCCCTCTCTGCTGGGTTTTGACCCTTCTGTCTCCCCATTGGGAGGGTCTTTGGGGCAGGCCGAGACCTTTGGGCTCTTTGCCAGCCCCAGAGAGAGAGCCTTCCCTGGGCAGCGCCAGCAGCATGGCATGGCATGGCGAGGCAACTTGACCCAGGCACTAATAATGATTAACTGGGAAGGCAGGGCTGGCCTTTGATGTGGCCTGTGTGGGTTTTTGCTGAAACCCAGGGGGATGTGGGCAGCAGGCATGGGAGGCCAAAGGGGAGCTGGGCAGTGGGCCAAGGCAAGGTGAGCGGGCCCTTCCTGGTGTCAAGGAGAAGGTTGGGTTGGGCCCTCAGTGTCACGCAGGAAGAGGGATTGCACCTGTGCTTGTGTGCAGTCAGGAGAAGAATAATTGTATTTCTGACCCACCTCTCCTTGTGGCTCAAGGCGGGTCACAGCAGAGTCAAAACACATAAACATGGCCAAAAATATTATAAACACAGGTATCCCTCTGAGGGAGCCAGAGTGAAGAGAGAGGGCGCTAGGGGACAGTTCCACCTTGTCTTGTCGAAGGCTTTCATGGCCGGAATCACTGGGTTGTTGTAGGTTTTTTCGGGCTATATGGCCATGTTCTAGAGCAGTGGTCCTCAACCTTCCTAATGCCGCGACCCCTTAGTACAGGTTCCCACGTTGTGGTGACCCCCAACCATAATGTAATATATACAGGGCTGTAGCCAAAAAAAAATTTCGGTGAGGGTTGACAATTTTTGGGGGGGGTTGAAAATTTCTGGGAGGGTTGAAAATTTCGGGGGGGGGGGGGGTTGAAACCTGCCTCCTAGCTCACGCTGAAGCAAAGAGTACAGCAGGGGGCAGAGCAACATTCAATAGCCTGTCAACCACCTCCACCAAGTCTGGCCTCCTTAATGAGAGCATTCAACACACACACACACCAAACTTGGTTGCTTCACTACATCGGCTATGGCTGCAAGTAATGGCAGTGTGAATAAATTGTCAATATTTGCTTGAGATAATAGTGCTTGTTCTGGAGGGACTCTGAATTTTTTGCATCTTATAGATTTAGCATGGGGATTTGGTTAACCAGTTAAAATTCATGAGAAAACCAGTTTTTTTTAAAAAAATATGAAACATTTCGAGGGGGGTTTGAACCCCTAAAACCACCCCCTCGCTACAGGCCTGAATATATATATGTGTGTTTGTGTTTGTGTCTTGTAAGCCATATATATATATATATATATATATATATATATATATATGGCTTACAAGACATATATATATATATATATATATATATATATATATATATATGATGAGAAGGGCGGCATATAAATGTCGCAAATAAATAAAATAAAAATAAATATTGAGCTTGGAGAAGAGAAGGCTGAGAGTGGATAAAAAAAGGCAAGTTTGAATACTTGGAAGGAATAAGGGGGGTGGGTTGCGGGCAAGGAATCATAGAAACCTAGAATCCTAGAGTTGGAAGAGACCTCCTGGGCCATCATCCAGTCCAACCCCATTCTGCCAAGGAGCAGGAATATTGCATTCAAAGCACCCCTGACAGATGGCCATCCAGCCCCTGCTTAAAAGCTTCCAAAGAAGGGGCCTCCACCACATTCCGTCCGGGGCAGAGAGTGGCTATCATGTCTCCTCTCAGCCTTCTCTTCTCCAGGCTAAACATACCCAGCTCCTTAAGCCGCTCCTCATAGGGCTTGTTCTCCAGACCCTTGATCATTAGAGCTGCCCTCCTCTGGACACACTCCAGCTTAGAGTCAATATCTCCCTGCAATTGTGGGGCTCAGAATTGGACACAATATTCCAGGTAAAGTGGTCTAACCAAAGCGGAATAGAGCATGGGGAGCAGGACTTCCTTAGATCTGGACACTAGGCTCCTCTTGATGCAGGCCAACATCCCATTGGCCTTTTTTTGCTGCCACATCAGTGGGAACCAAAGCAGGAAAGGCCCAGCAAGGCCTGCCTGCCTGTTCTTGTGGAGGGGTGGGCTCTCCAACTCCACTTCCACCAGCAAGGGAAGTGGGGAGAGGGGCTTCTGAGCTGCAGTCTCTTGCTTTCCTTCTTGTCGCCTATCATCCCAAGTTGTCTTTCCTTTCCCGCCAGCTATGTCTTCCCAGGACATGACCAAACTACGACAGCCTCAATTTGGCCTCGAAGGGGAGTTCTGGCTTGGCTTAATGGTGCTTTTTGCAGTCCACACGGTATCCATAACCTCACATATCCTTTTTGCTGAGAAGCCACAGATGGCATGGCTGTGGCCCCAGAGCTGAGCGGGTGGTGGGCTAGAGGAGGAAGCCCTGTGTGCATAAGACTGTACACAGGACATAAATTCTGTGTGCCCAACGGGACGCCGGGGCTGCCTCAGTTAAAGGCCCTTGGATTTCCCCAAACAGAGTCTTTAGAATGCTTAAAGGTTCAACAAAGTTCTTTATTATTGAAAACAGGTACTTCAAGGCTTTCTTAGCAGTCTATTGGCTCTCTCTCAATCTTGTCCACAGGGAACAGGCACTATCTTCTTAACTGTATACTAACTAATGGGGAAATCCTTAACTTCTAATCTGGGCAGTCTATCTTTGCCTCAGTTGGCGTGGAGCCCCTGCACCCGGTACCAACTGCGTCTGGCTTCACGAGTGACCCTTACCAAGCAGAGCTTTGTAGACTTCCAGGGAAAAAGAAGGAGTTCAGGTTTCGGTGATGGCTGGCTGAAGTCCCTCAGCGAAGGAGCTGTAAGGCTGTATAATCCTCGGCCAAGCTGTGGGCTGTATATCTCCCCGGCCAAGCCGTAGAAGATGAAGCTTTCTACAGGACCTCTTGGTATTATGTCCTGTGTGAAAGGCTTCTCTGTGTGGACTGAACTCAAAAAGGCTCCTATTCCCTCTAAAACCCAAAAAGGGGGCGGAACCAGGGAACCTAACTATAATTGACGGGTGGCTTGCCCTATGATTGCAGCCAAAAGAAGCCACCTATCTGCAGAGTCCCTGAAACTTAGGACTATAACAAACATTAAATGCAAAGCAAACAAAATAGGAGCTCCTGGTACAGCTGTACCTGCACACCCTGTCACCCACGAATCCATTGAGTTCCCTTGGAAAACCCCCCTTTGAGAAGAAGGACTCTTGCAGGCAGGCCCCTTCCTTGCCAGATCATCACCCTCTCCTTCCCTTCCTCTCTCTTTGGGTCCAAATAGGCTCACCAATGTTGGATGCTGGGATGGAGAAAGGGGAGGGGGCTCCTTGCTGCCTCTGTTGCTGTGAGCGGATTCCAGGAGGCTCCAAAGGGACTCCGCAGACCCCTCCCCTTTGGTCCACAT
Organism: Anolis sagrei; assembly: GCF_037176765.1. NCBI lineage: Eukaryota > Metazoa > Chordata > Lepidosauria > Squamata > Anolidae > Anolis > Anolis sagrei. Next base: position 273,963,549 of record NC_090023.1, on the reverse strand, counting down.
TATTAATGAATTGCCTGTTTATTTGTGACCTCTTCTGGTGACCCGTGAAGGGATGGATGGGACTCCAGGGAGAAGGGAGGAGGCCGGGTCACGCTCCAAAGATGGAGAAAGAGGAGGAGGAGGAGGAAGAGGAGGAGGAGGAAGAGGAAGGGGCTTCTGCAGCCACAGCAGCTCCTGGGTGGAGATCAGATCTCAGGCGACGGAGCAGGAGGGGTCTGGGCCAGTGGTCACTCAGTGGGCCTTACATTATTTATTATTATTATTATTATTATTATTATTATTATTGTTGTTGTTGTTGTATTGTCAAATGCTTTCAAGGCTGGAATCACTGGGGTGTTGTCTGGTTCCTGGGCAGATGCAGGCAAAATGTCAGGAGAAAATGCTGCTAGAACACAGCCATAGAATCATAGAATCAAAGAGTTGGAAGAGACCTCATGGGCCATCCAGTCCAACCCCATTCTGCCAAGAAGCAGGAATATTGCATTCAAATCACCCCTGACAGATGGCCATCCAGCCTCATAGAATCCAAGAGTTGGAAGAGACCTCCTGGGCCATCATCCAGTCCAACCCCATTCTGCCAAGAAGCAGGAACATTGCATTCAAATCACCCCTGACAGATGGTCATCCAGCCTCCGTTTCAAAGCTTCCAAAGAAGGAGCCTCCACCACACTCCAGGGCAGAGAGTTCCACTGCTGAACGGCTCTCACAGTCAGGAACTTCTTCCTCGTGTTCAGATGGAATCTCCTCTCTCATAGAGCTTGGAAACCAAACTTTTTAAACTTTCTCCCCCGTCTCAAATTAATTAATTAATTAATTAATTAATTAACGACATTTATATGCAGCACTTCTCACCCTGAAGGAGACGGCTTACATCACATGCCCCCTTTTTCTTGGAGGGGGGGCTTCCAAATGTGCAGAGTCATCTGACCCTGTGACCCCTCCCTCCAATGGCTGGGAGCAGCTGCAAGGGAAGAAGGGGAAGCCCACCCCCCCTGCAAATTTGGCTGCCAATTCATGGCGTGGTATTCCCTTATCTTGGCTCCCAGAGCCATGGGGTGGGAGTGAGGGGGCTTCCCAGCTCTCAGGTTTCCCCCTTGAGACTGACTACAGCAACGGACCTTAAAAGGGGGAGAGAGGCAGAAGAGGCGCCCCTCCCCTGCCTTGGGCCTGCCCCCTTTTTCTAACCCACCCTGCCCCCCTTTGCAGCCCCTCTTCCTCTGAGGGCTGAATGGCAGACACGGGTTTGTAAGGGACCCCTCAAGAGCATCTAGTCCAACCCTCTAGTGATGATGCACTGGTTCTCAATCCGTGGATCCTGAGATGTTTTGGCCTTCAACTCCCAGAAATCCTAACAACTGGCAAACTGGATGGGATTTCTGGGAGTTGTAGGCCAAAACACCTGGGAACCTACAGGTTGAGAACTGCTTAAGAATGACCACCTAGCCTCTGTTTCAAGACTTCCAACAAGGTAACATTTTCAGAAGGGATGCATTCTACTCTTGCCCTGCTCTTGAATGTGATTTTCCTGCTTCTTGGCGGGGGGTTGGAATGGATGGCCCACAAGACCTCTTCCAACTCTATGATGCTATGATTCTTGCAAACCGGAGGTGTGCTGTCACACGCTGGGCCTGAAGTAATGTCTGTTTACAGGACATGCCTTATGTATGCCCAACGGGACGCCGAGGTGCCTCAGCTAAAGGGCCCCTTAGATTTCCCAACACAAAGTTCTATTGAGGCTCAAAATAAGTTCAACAAAGTTCTTTATCTGGGCTTAAATCTTCAAACAAATGAATTAAATGCTTTATAACCTTGGAAAACCAGTAGCTTCCTCAATCTGCTATCAAGAGCAGGCAACTGGTGGTAAGCTGTTCCTTTTTTCCTTAGGGAAATCTTCTGACCTCTCCCTGGGCAATCTTTCTTTACCTTGCTGGCGTGAGGCCCCTACTGCCAAGCCGAAAGGTGTCCTTTAGTTTTACTCCATGAAAGCTGTAGGAACTGTCCTGTTGCCCCAGCAAAAGCTGGCTGTATTCCCCCCAGCAGAGTTGTGGGACTATCCCTTTACTCCCCCTGGCAGAACTGTGGATCTATTTCTTTAACCTGCAGCAAAAGCTAGCTATATTCCCCCAGCAAAAGCTGTGGAAATTCCTTTACTCCCCCAGCGGAGCTGTGAGAAGTGAAGCTTTTGTGCAGGTGGGAAAGAGAATCCCACATGTCCTGCTGTTAGGCTTCAAATAGTGAGACTGAACAAAGGTTCTCCTTTGCCTCCAAAACCCTGGGAAAAGGGGCGGGTCTAAAGATTCTAACGATGATTGCCAAGTTGTTGGCCCTATGATTGCAATCTGAGGGAAGCTACCTTATTGCAAAATGCATGGCTTAAATAGATTCATGCAAACTAGCAGTGCAAGAAAAAGAGGTTTAATCTCCTGGCACTGCCATGCCAGCACAGGAAGTTCTTCCTAACTGAGTTGGAATCTCCATTCTTGTAATTTGACCCAGGAAAGGAGATTGGGACTAAGCCTAAAGAATTTACTGGCAGCAGGAGCTCTTCAGCTCTGGAATTGTTGGTGAGGATCCCTTGGCAGGCGGTTGCTTTGGAGCGAATTCAAATGACCCCATATTTTCGCAGGTGGAGGGTACGCACATTGCTGGCGGCATCCACGGGGCTTTGCAGGTTGATCTTGTTTGGAAGGAGTTTGCCTCAAAACCATCTGCAAGTGTGGAGGGAGGAAGGAAAGGGGTTGGGGATTGGGGCCCTCATCCATTTTTGGAAGGAGAAAGGTCCTGCTTGGGCTCAAATGGGAGACTTTGCAAGGAAGCCCCATTTGAGGCAAAGAAGGCCTAACAAAGCAGATGTTCTCATAGAGGCTTTTTTGGAGACTTTGCATATCCATGTGTAAAGGAACGGGTGAAATGTGGTTTCAGGAGATGAAAATAGGGAAAGCACCAGGTCCAGACGGGCCAATGATGCATGACCATAAGGCTCTCCAGGGTCAACTCAACATGCCTTTGGAGCAAACCATGAACAAAGCGTTAAGGAATAAATCACCAGATCCTAACAACATAGAATCATAGAATCATAGAATCAAAGAGTTGGAAGAGACCTCAAGGGCCATCCAGTCCAACCCCATTCTGCCAAGAAGCAGGAATATTGCATTCAAATCACCCCTGACAGGTGGCCATCCAGCCTCTGTTTCAAAGCTTCCAAAGAAGGAGCCTCCACCACACTCCCTCCGGGGCAGAGAGTTCCACTGCTGAACGGCTCTCACAGTCAGGAAGTTCTTCCTCATGTTCAGATGGAATCTCCTCTCTGTCAAATCCATGTTGACAGACTCATATGACTTTAATTCCTAAACAAGACTGAGATATAAAGATCCCCAAAACGATAGGCAAATGTGCTTGTTGAATAACAATGATAAAATGTTTGTTGTAATTCTAGCAAAAGGATTGGAAGGAGTTCTACAAATTTTAATCCACGAGGATCAAGCATTTTTTCAAAACAAAGGTCATTTAGGTGGCAATGTTAGGAGCATTGTGGCTATTTTTGAATATTATGAGGCTCATTATGCAAAGCAGCTTAGTATTTTGAAATGCGGAACAAGACCAAATGCACGGAGAACAGGAGACAAAGGAAGAGGACAAAGGCTGACGAAGTCTTGTGCATTAATTCAGGTGGACAGACTGATGGAGCTAAATGAGGAGAAACAGCAGCCCAACTTCATAGAATCATAGAATCCGAGAATCAAAGAGTTGGAAGAGACCTCATGGGCCACCATCCAGTCCAACCCCATTCTGCCAAGAAGCAGGAATATTGCATTCAAATCACCCCTGACAGATGGCCATCCAGCCTCTGTTTAAAAGCCTCCAAAGAAGGAGCCTCCACCAAACTCTGGGGCAGAGAGTTCCACTGCTGAACGGCTCTCCCAGTCAGGAAGTTCTTCCTCGTGTTCAGGTGGAATCTCCTCTCTTGTAGTTTGAAGCCATTGTTCCATTGCGTCCTAGTCTCCAGGGAAGCAGAAAACAAGCTTGCTCCCTCCTCCTCCCTGTGGCTTCCTCTCACATATTTATACATGGCTATCATGCCTCCTCTCAGCCTTCTCTTCTGCAGGCTAAACATGCCCAGCTCCTTAAGCCGCTCCTCATAGGGCTTGTTCTCCAGACCCTTGATCATTTTAGTCGCCCTCCTCTGGATACATTCAAAGTAGTAGAATGTTATTTGGAGAAGCGTGATCATTTAATATAACTCAAAAGGAGTTACAAATAAAAGCCATTTGCTCATAGTTAATAATGTCTGGTTTTGACCATTTCTGTGGACCATCCTAGGGAAGAGGAACTCTGGACCAAAGTCTCAGGAATGGAGATGGCTTGCCTCCTCCTCCTCCTCCTCCGCCATGATCCTTGCTCAGAGTCTCCTTCTCCTCCTCCTGCTTCAGCTTCTAAAATTTGTATTGGGGAGGGGGCTGGCCAAGAGCCCCGGGCCCTGGCGCCTTGCCTGGACCCTCCTCGGCTCAAAGCCCCTGGAATGCTTGACCTCAGCTGCTAATCCCGTCTCCTTCTTCGCAGGCGCTCTCTCCGGAGGATCATCTTGCAGTCCATCCCTGCTTATGGAGCACATTGCTGAGATGAGCAAGGCATGAGGAGCACCCTTGACACCCTCCTCACAACACACACACACCCGGCCATGATCTGGCTCGGGCTCAGGCACCTGGCAGCACGGCAAGCCAGCCAAGGAGTCTCAGGGAGGAGGGTGGCCAGGAGTTGGCTCCATTGAGAACCCACCCGGCCTTTCTTTTATGGGATGGATGGGCGCTGGAGGAGGCTCCCAAGGTGGCTGTCATTCTCCATAGCATCATAGCGGGCCACCCCATCCAGCCCCTTCAGTCAAAGCACCCCTGACAGATGGCCATCCAGCCTCTGTTTCAAAAAGGAGACACCGCCAGACTTTCAGACAAGAGCACTTTCCACTGCCCAACCGGTCTTTCCATCTGGAAGTTCTTCCTAGTGTTTAGGTAGAGTCTCTTTTCCTGCCATTTGAATCCATTGCCCCATTGTGACCTTATCTCCTGAGCAGCAGAAAGGAAGTTTGCCCTGTCCTCCTCCTCCTCCTCCTCCTCCTCCTCCTCCTCCTCCTCCTCCTCCTCCTCCTCCTCAATGGGACATCCTTTCCGCTGGTTGAACCTGGCCCTCGTGTCCCTTTTTCTCAGCATTCTCTTCTCCAAGGTAAATAGATCCAGCTCTCCAGGTTGTTTCTTCTGTGGATTCATCCTTTCCAGGCCTTTGAGTATTTCCCTGGACCCCTTCCTTCTTGAGTCGTTTGGCCCAGAACCAGACTCAGGGTTAGCATTCCAGGTGGGATTTGACCAAAGCAGAAGAGGGTAGGAATATGACATTTATTCATTTATTACATTTGTATACTGCTCTTCTCAGCCCTTGGGCAACTCAGAGCAGTTCACAATAGCAAAATTCAATGCTTAAGACATCATAAAAGCAATTAAAACAATAATATTATAACAATCCATTAAACATCATATAACATCTCATTGGAATGAATTAGAACCAGACATCCTGAGGAGTGAGGCTGAATGGGCCTTAGGAAGCATTGCTAACAACAAGGCAGCAGGAGATGACGGGATCCCAGCTGAACTGTTTAAAATCTTAAAAGATGATGCTGTCAAGGCGATGCATGCCATATGCCAGCAAATATGGGAAACACAAGAATGGCCATCAGACTGGAAAAAATCAACTTATATCCCCATAGCAAAAAAGGGAAATGCGAAAGACTGCTCCAACTTCCGTACAGTGGCCCTTATTTCTCATCATGCCAGTAAGGTAATGCTCAAGATCCTGCAAGGAAGAAGACTCCAGCAAGACATGGAGAGAGAGTGGCCAGATGTTCAAGCTGGGTTTAGAAAAGGCAGAGGAACCAGAGACCAGATGGCCAATATCCAGATGCTGGATAATGGAGAAAGGCAGGGAGTTTCAGAAAAACATCTACTTCTGCTTCATTGACTATTCTAAAGCCTTTGACTGTGTGGATCATAATAAATGGTGGCAAGTTCTTGGTGGGATGGGCATCCCAAGCCCCCTTCCCTCTCTCCTGAGGAATCCATACAAGGACCAAGGAGCAACAGTCAGAACTGACCACGGAACAGGAGACTGGTTCAAGATTGGGAAAGGCGTACGGCAAGGCTGCATCCTCTCACCCAACCTTTTTAACTTGTATGCAGAACACATCATGCGAGGATGTGCGGGACTTGAGGAATGCAAAGCTGGGGTGAAAATTGCTGGAAGAAACATTAACAGCCTCAGATATGCAGATGACACCACTCTGATGGCCGAAAGCGAGGAGGAGCTGAGGAGCCTTCTAATCAAGGTGAAAGAAGAAAGCGCAAAAGCCGGGTTGCAGCTAAACATAAAAAAACCAAGATTATGGCAACAAGAATGATTGACAACTGGGAAATAGAGGGAGAAAATGTGGAGGCCGTGACAGACTTTGTATTTCTAGGCGCAAAGATGAGTGCAGACGCAGACTGAGGCCAGGAAATCAGAAGACGCTTCCTTCTTGGGAGGAGAGCAATGTCCAGTCTCGATAAAATCGTAAAGAGTAGAGACATCAGACTGGCAACAAAGATCCATTGCCTAGTCCAAGCCATGGTATTCCCTGTAGTAGTCACCTACGGATGTGAGAGCTGGACCTTCGGGAAGGCTGAGCGAAGGAAGAGAGATGCTTTTGAGCTGTGGGGCTGGAGGAAAGTTCTGAAAGTGCCTTGGACTGCCAGAAGATCCAACCAGTCCATCCTCCAGGAAATAAAGCCCGACTAAAGCTCACTGGAGGGAAGGAGACTAGAGACAAAGCTGAAGTCCTTTGGCCACATCACGAGGAGACAGCAAAGCCTAGAGAAGGGAATGATGCTGGGGAAAGTGGAAGGAAAAAGGAAGAGGGGCCGACCAAGGGCAAGATGGATGGAGGGCATCCTTGAAGTGACTGGACTGACCTTGAGGGAGCTGGGGTTGGGGACGGCCGAAAGGGAGCTCTGGCGTGGGCTGGTCCATGAGGTCATGAAGAGTCGGAGACGACTGAATGAATGAACAACAACAACATCTCATTATTGTCTCATAACTAAAATCAAGATTCAGTCTCATCATCCAATTGGTCCATATTCCTATATTTGTTACCCTGCCTATTCAAATGCCTGCTCGAACAACCAGGTCTTCACTTTCCTCCGAAATGCTAACAGGGAGGGGGCCGATCTAATTTCTGTAGGAAGGGCGTCCCACAGCCAAGGGGCCACCACTGAGAAGGCCCTGTCTCTCGTCCCTGCCAGACGTACTTGTGATGCAGGCGGGACCGAGAGCAGGGCCTCCCCAGACGATCTTAACATCCTAGCTGGCTCCTAGGTAAGTTGGGCCAGAACTGTTGTTTTTATTGCTTTTTTGATCTTGGCGCTATACTTCCATGGGGGCAGCCTAGAATCGCATTGGCTTCTTTAGATGCTGGATCACACTCCGGGCTCATGTTCACCTTGCGGTCCACTAAGACTCCCAGATTTTTTTCATTTGGACTGTTTCCAAGCCAGGTGCTCCCCAGGAAGGTCAATGAAAAGAAGAAATGCTATCCAAGGTACATGGCTCTGCTTCACTTATATCAAAACCTTTCCTCCGTGTAGCAGCAACATGGATGATTCCAGTAGAATAACAATGTATAATGTCTCCTCCCAAAGACCGCTGCCTGAGCCAGGCATCCCTTCTTGCCTGTTTTGTGGCACATGGGCTGCGGAGTACATCCAGGTGGGGAGGTTTCTTGCACCAGTGAGGGAGGCCAGAACCAGAACTGTCATGTGTGTGTGTGTGGGGGGGGGGGGGGTACGTGCGTACGCGAGTTATCTTTTTTTAAAAGGGCTCTTAAGTGTATTTACCTTCTGGGTGGTGTCTGGGGGGATCTATAAGCGAGACCAGGCCTCATCTCCCCCACCCCACCCCACCCACCCCAAATTGCCCCTCTCTTAGAACCTGAAGAAGGTGAGGAGGGGGAGGGGAGGGGATGTGTATTGCTGTGGTCTGGGAAAGCATTGCTGATGTGCCCCCCCCCCTTCTCCCCAGGCCAGGCCCCGGGCAGACCCCAGACCCACACTTTGCAGAGGAAGAGAGATAAGGCGCTGGAAAGCCAGCCCAAGAGATAAAGCCCAGGTCTGCGTGGCATGAGTGAGAGGCCACCCAAAGGGAAGGTCCCTCTGGATTGAGGAGAAGCAGGAGCCTGGAAGGAGACCCTGACCTGGGAGAGCAAGGGAAGACACAGCTCAACCTCCTGGCCAGCCTTGGAGCCGGAGATTTGCAAGGCCTTTGCCCTTCTCTGGCAAAGAGCACTGGTGCCTCACCAAACTACAACTCTCAGGGGGGGAAGTCATGTATGAAGGAGGAAGTCACAGGGAAAGGAAGCCACAGGGAGGAGAAGGAGGGAGCGAGCTTCCTTTCTGCTTCCCTGGAGACTAGGACGCAATGGAGCCATGGCTTCAAACTACAAGAGAGGAGATTCCACCTGAACATGAGAAAGAACTTCCTGACTGTGAGAGAGAGCTGTTCAGCAGTGGAACTCTCTGCCCTGGAGTGTGGTGGAGGCTCCTTCTTTGGAAGCTTTGAAGCAGAAGCTGGATGGCCATCTGTCAGGGGTGATTTGAATGCAATATTCCTGCTTCTTGGCAGAATGGGGTTGGACTGGATGATGGCCCAGGAGGTCTCTTCCAACCCTTTGATTCAAGGATTCTAAGGAGGAGGGGTATTTTGCCCTGGGTGAACTAGACCTCCCTGAGACCATTCCAGGGGCCAGGCTGCCTGGAGGATACTGGGACTCTGGCTGTCTTGAATCTCTCTCTCTTTTTTCCATATAGTTCCTATTGCCAACATATGAGGAATGGGGAAGGAATGGTCCACGAGGGCAGGGAGAACAGGGGCACTTTGTTTGTTTGTTTATTTACTGTATTTATTTACTGTATTTGTATACCACCTTTCTCAGCCCGCAGGTGACTCAAGCCAGTTTACAGGGCAAAATTCAATGTCCACAATACCATTAATATAATTAAAAACATTAACATATAATAAAATCCACAATAAAGTCAATAAAACATAAATCCATAGGGTCTCCTTGTTAAAAACCTTGTCCAGTCCCATCGCCCTATGCCAGTTACTCTGCATTTGGAAACGCTTGCTCAAAAAACCATGTCTTGACTTCTTCCCGGAATGTTAAAAGGGAGGGGGCTGATCTGATCTCCCTAGGGAGGGCGTCCCACAGCCGAGGGGCCACCACCGAGAAGGCCCTGTTTCTCGTCCCCGCCAAACGTACTTATGACAAAGGCGGGACCGAGAGTAGGGTCGCCCCAGACGATCTTAAGGTCCTTTTAACACCTTTATCTCCTTCCATTGGTCTCTGATATGGAAAAGGTTTCTATGATGTGAAAAAAAGAAAAGGGGGAAAGGAGAATATTTCTTTTCTAATCTGAAAAGAGAAGGAGAGAAAAGCAGGTGCAAAGGGTATTGAAACTAAGGAGGCAGAAAAACTGAGAAATGGAAAATAGAAAGCCTACACTAACTAACTAACTAACTAACTAATGCTTTCTTCCTTGCCTCTGCCATCTTCTTCATAATCAGAAAATCTATCCTTTTTGTTAAAAAAAAACTTCTTATTTATGGTAGATGAACTTTCCAGGATCCCTTGCATATCTTTGGGGATCCTGTTGTTCTTGTCACTCGCTGCTCTCTTTTTCCTTTTCTTGCTATTCCGATATCCCTGGATGTAAAATATCTTGGGAAGACATGTGGACAAATGTCAGCGTGCTGGAAGAAGAAGCAAAGACCACCAACATTGAAGCCATGCTCCTCCGCCATCAACTCCGCTGGACCAGCCACATCGTCTGAATGCTCGATCGCAGCCTCCCAAAGTAGTTACTCTACTCTGAACTCAAGAATGCAAAACAGAATGTTGGTGAACAGGAAAAGAGAATTTAATGATGGGGTTAAAGACAACCTTAAAAACGGTGGCATAGACATTGAGAGAGAACTGGGAAGCCCTGGCCCTTGAGCACTCTAGTTGGAGGTCAGCTGTGACCAGCAGTGCTGCAGAATGTGAAGAGGCACAAATGGAGGGTGAAAGAGAGAAATGTGCCAAGAGGAAGTCGCATCAAGCCAAACCTGACCGGCACCGCCTTCCAGCTGGAAACTGATGCCCTCACTGTGGGAGAACATGCGGGTCAAGAATAGGGCTCCACAACCACCTACGGACCCACTGCCAAGACATTACATCTGGAAGACCATCATCCTCAAGCTACAAGGGATCGCCTAAGTGAGTAAGTAAGTAAGGCTGTAAAATCAACGCAAGGCTGCCATTCCTCTTCCAATTTGAAAGGAACAGGAGACAGAAGGAGCTTTGCTAGTTTTTCCATCATTGTCAGGTCCAACGTTTGTGGAATCCATAAACCTTGGCTGGGACCTGGGATCCCAATATGGGAGTAAAACTACATACATGAGATGTGGGAGGGGGTGGCAATGTTTTCAGGCCCACCAGGTGGGCCAGCGCATCCAGACGTGATGTGGATTCCTCCCGCCTTGCTCAGATGCAGGCCCCCTCCCCAAAATCCGTCTGACTTTGCTTTGGAGGAAATGCCCCCCCTCCTCCAAGAGCCAGTCTGGCACCTCCTTCTCGGGGCAAAGGTGCAAATGGGGTGCAAATGGGGTGCCAGGGAAGGAAAAGGAAAGCAAGTATTTCAAGACCTCCAAAAGCTGAAATTGCCTTTTGCAAAACTCAAGTCTTCTTTTAAGAGTCTTTTTTTTTAGTGCATATTAATTTTTATTCAGAAGTAAAGAAAGAACAAAAAGCAAAGGCAATACAAAGAGAGCAGATTTCCACAAGACAGAACACTAAAAGTAATACATTTAACCAAACTAAATCTAAAACAGGCACACTAACCTAAGGCTGACCTAGAGCAATATTAAAACTGCTTCATTGGCAGCCGATAAGTTGCTGAGCCAAATTCAAGGTGCAGGTCATGACCTATAAAGCCCTAAACGTCATAACAGCAAAATGCAATCACATCATAACAATGGTCAGTCGTCATAGTGAATTCGTTGTCCATCATTCATCGTCATCTATCCGATCACAGAAATATTGATTCACTCGTCGAAAGCCAAACCCCAAAGCCAGGTTTTCACCCGTTTTCTGAACGACAGAATGGAGGGGGCAGTTCTGATCTCCAACGGGAGAGAGTTCCAGAGTCGAGGGGCCACCACCGAGAAGGCCCTGTCCCTCGTCCCCACCGGACACGCCTGAGAGGCCGGTGGGACTGAGAGCAAGGCCCCTCGAGATGATTTTTTGGGGCTCCGTAGGCAGGGGCTGGGCCTGGCCACGGCAACTGTGCTTATTTCTGCAAGAAGGGGGCTGGGCTAGATGCCCTCAAGGGGGGTCCCTTCCTCCTTCCAGCCTCCCCCCCTCTCTCAGCACCACCAGAAGCAACCCCATTTTCAATGCTTAGGTTAATGTTTTGCTGTGGGCTTCCAGGGTGGCAGACATGGAACAACAACAAACATATCTTGACAAGGAAGTGAGGAGGGGTCTCCTGAGGATTGGATCCAGGCAGATGGGAAAGATGTGGATTCTGGAGGCTGCACCTCCCCAGAGGGACTCCTTTGGGAGGATGAAGGGGGATGCAAGGATTGGTCCTGCTCCTTCCCTCATTACCATTTTTCCTTCCATCTTTCTCATCTTTCCTTTGATCCTTCTCTCCCCCTTTCCATTTTTCCTCCTTTCCTTGCATCCTTCTTTCTATTCTTCTTTCTATCTTTCCATCTTTCTTTCCATCTTTTTCTTTCCTTCCTTCCTTCCTTCCTTCCTTCCTTCCTTCCTTCCTTCCTTCCTTCCTTCCTTCCTTCCTTCCTTCCTTCCTTCCTTCCTTCTTGTATTCCTTTAACTTGCAAACCTCTCCTAAGCCAGGGAGGGAGGAACATGGTCACTTTTCCTTTCTCAACCAAGCAGTCCAATGAGGGGAAGGGGAGAAGAAAAGCCTAAGCTCTCTGAGTTGGAAGGGTCCCCCAAGGGCCATCTAGTCCCACCCCCCTCTGCCAGGCAAGAATACAAACTACAGAACGATGCCCACCCAAGCCCCCCAAAGGAGGAAAATCCACCACTCTCTGAGCCAATCCATATTCCACTGCAGTTACAGGGGATCCCAAAGGTGATCTAGTCCAGCCCCTTTCATCTGGGTAGGAAGCCTGCATTCATAGAATCATAGAATCAAAGAGTGGGAAGAGACCTCCTGGGCCACCATCCAGTCCAACCCCATTCTGCCAAGGAGCAGGAATATTGCATTCAAAGCACCCCTGACAGATGGCCAGCCAGCCTCTGTTTAAAAGCTTCCAAAGAAGGAGCCTCCACCACACTTCAGTGCAGAGAGTTCCACTGCTGAACGGCTGAATGGCATTCAGTTGACAAGTTGCACTGGCGTGTCATTGCATCCTGCACATGGTCCTGCACATTGTATTTGAAGATACATATAGAATCATAGGGACAGAAGTGGGTCCCAGAGGCCATTGGGTCTCTCCCCCTGCTCAGTGCAGGATCACTGGATTCTAGAGTTGGAAGAGACCCCAAGGGCCATCCTGCCAACCCCTTCTGCCATGAAGGAACGCATAAACAAAGCACCCTCAGCAGATGGCCAGCCATCCAGCCTCTGCTTCAAAACCTCCAGAGAAGGAGACTCCACTTCAGAAGCAGAGGATTCTGCTGTATGACACCCAGGAATGTCTTCCTAATGACTGAGTCCCCTCGGGGCAGGACAGAAATAAAGTGTTCTATTATATTATGGGTGGAATCTCTTTTCTTGCTCCATGGTGTCTCTGGAGCTTCAGAAAAGAAGCCTTCTCCATCTTCCACGAGACATCCTTTCAGGTAGTGAGACATGGCTCTTGTCTCCCTATCGCTCAGCCTTCTCTTCTTCAAGGTGAACACACCCATCTCTCTAAGCTGCTCTCTGGAAAGATTCTTGGTGCCAGGTTGAAATGGTCCCATTTCTCTCGACACCTTCGACCTTGTCTTCTCTCCTCCTTGAATTGCTTTGCCCAGAAATGGACACAGGTGAAGAGGTATGACCAAAGCAGAAGTGGGGGGGGGGGGACGGACGATTATAACACTGGATATTACTGCTGATGCAGTCTAGCATCGCATTGGCCTTTTTAGCTGTCACATCACACAGTTGGCTCGTGTTCAGCTTTTGTTCTACTAAGACACTGAGATCCCTTTCACTGGAATATGCAGGGTCACCATCCCATAATAAGGTTGTATTGGGCTGTGTGCAACTCTAGGAGTGCCAAGGTCCTCTCCATCTCCTCGGCGGAGGGTGTCAGCTCACATGGGACTCCCAGAAAAGTTCAGTGCTTGAGATGTGCAAGACATGGAAGCCATGGCCACCGGAGATTCTTGGACATGCCTGCACATGTGCACACACCCCAAACATGCTACTCAGCTCCCCTTGCTCTTTTGCACGGAATCTCAGGCAAGTGACTGAGATCAAGGAGCCTTTGAAAGAGCCCAGCGATGCCTTCCTTTTCATAGCATCCTAGAATCAAAGAGTTGGAAGAGACCTCCTGGGCCATCATCCAGTCCAACCCCACTCTGCCAAGAAGCAGGAATGTTGCATTCAAATCACCCCTGACAGATGGCCATCCAGCCTCTGCTTAAAAGCCTCCAAAGAAGGAGCCTCCACCACACTCCCTCCGGGGCAGGGAGTTCCACTGCTGAACGGCTCTCACAGTCAGGAAGTTCCTCATGTTCAGATGGAATCTCCTTCCTTGTAGTTTGAAGCCATCGTTCCATTGCGTCCTAGTCTCCAGGGAAGCAGAAAGGAAGCTTGCTCCCTCCTCCTCCCTGTGGCTTCCTCTCACATATTTATACATGGCCATCATCATATCGCCTCTCATCCTTCTCTTCTTCAGGCTAAACATGCCCAGCTCCTTAAGCCGCTCCTCATAGGGCTTGTTCTCCAGACCCTTGATCATTTTAGTCGCCCTCCTCTGGACACATTCCAGCTTGTCAATATCTCTCTTTAATTGTGGTGCCCAGAATTGGACACAATATTCCAGGTGTGGTCTAACCAAGGCGGAATAGAACATGGGGAGCAGGACTTCCCTAGATCTAGACACTATGCTCCTATTGATGCAGGCCAAAATCCCACTGGCTTTTTTTGCTGCCACATCACATTCCTGGCTCATGTTTAACTTCTTCCCCACGAGGACTCCAAGATCTTTTCCACACGTCTTGCTCTCGAGCCAGGACTCATCGTCCCCCATTCTGTCTCTTTGCATTTCGTTTTTCCTGCCAAAGTGGAGTATCTTGCATTTGTCCCCGTTGAACTTCATTGTGTTAGTTTTGGCCCATCATCTCTCTAATCTGTCAAGATCGTTTTGAATCCTGTTCCTGTCCTCTGGAGTATTGGCTCTCCCCCCCAGAAAAGTTCAGTCTTGAGATGTGTAAGACATGGAAGCCATGGCCGCTGGAGATTCTTGGACATGCGTGCGCACCCCAAACATGCTGCTCATCTCCCCTTTCCCTGTTGCAGGGAATCTCAGGCAAGTGTTCAGGTCTAGGAACCTTTGAAAGAGCCCAGTGATGCCTTCTTCTTCCTTCCCCCTGCAGCCTGGCCCATGGATGGTGCAGAGGACCTTCCTCCCTCCTCCTCCTCCTCCCTCTCTCCTTCCTCCTCCTCCTCCTCCCTCCTTCCCTCCCTCCCCCTTCACTGCTGCCTCTGCGCTTGGCATGTCAGAATTTATGGCCCACTTGGCCACACATCAAAAGCACGCTCACCCACTTACAGTAAAATCAAAGCGGACAGAACAATGAATATGGAGGAAGGTTAAAACACCTCATTACAGGAACAAATCGTTCATCTGACATCCAAATAATGGGATTTATGGCCCAGGCGGGATGGAGCCAAACTCTTTCCCTGGGGACAGAAATGCCACGATGCCCAACATGGTCTTCCATGTGCACAGCAGCAGCAGAAGAAGAACACCAGCAGGAAGAAAGTTGTCTCCTTTGAGATGTGGGGCTGGGAGAGAGTTCCAAGTGGATGGCATAAAAGACCAATAAATGGGCCCAAAAAGCAAAGCCAGGCTGTGACACTATCCAACACATGACACGTGTGCAATGCAAGCACAACAACCATCTTAAGCATACATGTGCCTCCTCCTGGAGGTCAGCTGTGACCAGCAGTGCTGCAGAATTCGAGGAGGCACGAGTGGAAGGTGAGAGAGAAACGTGCCAGGAGGAAGGCACGTCAAGCCAATCCTGACCGGGACCGCCTTCCACCTGGAAACCAATGCCTTCACTGTGGGAGAAGATGCGGGTCAAGAATAGGGCTCCACAGCCACCTACGAACCCACAAGGAAACCCATCATGGAAGACCATCTTACTCGTCCAACGAGGGATCGCCTAAGTAAGTACATGTGCCTCCATGCAGAGTGCACATACATAGGCATGCTCAATGACCATGCAGACGACTCTCATTCTATAACGTTGAGCTGAGTGCAGATGTTCCACGTCAAACAAAAGTGTGACATGGTGGGGGGGGGGGTTTACTTGTGAGGAGGAAAACAGTAGGATTCCTCGGTCCTTTGGCCAAGCCTCTGCTTTTTAGAGAGATACCAAAGTTGTGTTGTTCAATGGCTCTAGATAGGCATGGGCCAACTTTGGCCCTCCCTTCAGGTGTTTTGGACTTCAACTCCCAGAATTCCTCACAGCCTCAGCCCCCTTCATGAGCGAGGGCCGGGTAAATGAGTTTGGTGGGTTGGTGGGCCATATTCGGCCCTCGGTCTTAGTGTGAGGACCCCTGGTGCAGACACTCCCTTATTCGTCTCCACCAGAGAAGCGGGCAGTAAATCATTTCCTTTGACTGGCTGCTAAATGGGAGTGGAATGGGGGGGGGGGGGAGCTGTTAATGAGGTTATGGCAGCAATTACCTCATTAGGGAAATGAGGCCATGCTTGTGGCAGGGTCTTAATGGAAAGAGGCCTTGGGGCAAAGGGGCCAGTTTTGGCCACAATCCTGGGTGGTGCTTGTGCCGTGGAATCCAAGTGGTGGGGCACCCGAGAGTGTGCCTCCGTTGTTGTTGGTCTTATACTTCTATCCCACTTTGAGCTCTTGCCTGAAATGCAAAGTGGCACACAACATTAAAAGAACAACAACAGAGTAAAAAAAAACCCTCCTCTAAGAGTGTGAGAGCAGCCTGTAAAAACCACCACCTGCAAGGAGATGCTTGCCCGGTATTGGCCCAGCAGCGTAACTGGGTGAGTGCGCAGCCCTGCGCATGGCTAGGCGGTGACATCACCCCTCAGCAGCACAAAGCCGCTCTGTTTGATCTCTGGAACCAGACCGGGACCTCCGGTTTCGCATCCAGCTCCCGACAAACGCAGAAGTGGGTCCCTCCCTGTGTGGCAGCCCTGGGTGCAGCCAAAGCAGGCGCATACATGCCGCCATGCGCAAGCTGGGCAAGGATCTTGACTCCAGGGGGCCATGGAAGGCCTTCCTCATTGACAACTATTATTTATTATTTATTTATTTACAGTTCTTATATTCCGCCCTTCTCACCCCGCAGGGGACTCAGGTCGGATTACAGTCAACACATATATGGCAACCATTCAATGCCAGTTTTGACAAACAACGTTTAACAGACAAATACACCGAGGCTATTTAACTTTTTTCTGGCCGCCAGGGGAGCTGCTGCTTTCCATCGTCCATCAGCGACACCGATGAAGTTCTTCCGTATTCCACATTCCCCGGAGTCTTTTCTTTATGGCCTCATAAATTAGTTAATTTAGCCTCCCACACAAGGTGGTGCCTTATTTTCCTACTTGACAGATGCAACTGTCTTTCGGGTTGCAAAGGTCGACAACGGGCTACACAATGGCTGGACACCCACTCCAGCCCGGGCTGGCTTCGAACTCATGACCTTTTGGTCAGAGTGATCTTAATGCAGCTGACACTCAGCCAGCTGCGCCACAATCCCAGTGCTATTGCCAGGTTGACCACGTTCTGGGACTCTTTGGGCTCACGAGTCCTGCATTCAGCTGCGAAATGTTGGAGCCTGGCAGAGTCTTGCATTCTGGAGGTTCCTGAACACAATCTGGTCCATCTCCACCTTTAGGGTCTCTTCCCATTCTAGGGTTCTAAGACTCCATGCAAGACTCACTACCTCTGAGGATGCTTGCCATAGATGCAGGCGAAACGTCAGGAGAGAATGCCTCTAGACCATGGCCATATAGCCTGAAAAAACTTACAATAACCCAGTGATTCCGGCCATGAAAGCCTTCATAGAATCATAGAATCATAGAATCAAAGAGTTGGAAGAGACCTCATGGGCCATCCAGTCCAACCCCATTCTGCCAAGAAGCAGGAATATTGCATTCAAATCACCCCTGACAGATGGCCATCCAGCCTCTGTTTAAAAGCTTCCAGAGAAGGAGCCTCCACCATACTCCGGGGCAGAGAGTTCCACTGCTGAACGGCTCTCACGGTCAGGAAGTTCTTCCTCATGTTCAGGTGGAATCTCCTCTCTTGTAGTTTGTACTCTATGCAACTGTCAGGTATCAATTAGAGCAGTGTTTCTCAACCTGGGGGTTGGGACCCCTGGGGGGGGGTCGTGAGGGGGTGTCAGAGGGGTCGCCAAAGACCATTATTAGATTGTCGAAGGCTTTCATGGCTGGAATCACTAGGTTCTTGTGGGTTTTTTCGGGCTATAGAGCCATGTTCTAGAGGCATTTCTCCTGACGTTTCGCCTGCATCTATGGCAAGCATCCTCAGAGGTTGAAAGGCACTGCAGACTACTTCAACCAGAGAAGTCAGCCATAGCAGAGCACCTGATGAACCAGCCTGGACACAGCAGATTATTTGAGAACACAGAAATGCTGGACCACACCAACAACCACCATGTCAGGCTACACAGAGAAGCCATTGAAATCCACAAGAAGCAGGTGGGGGATTTCAACAGAAAGGAGGAAACCATGAAAATGAACACAATTTGGCTACCAGTATTAAAAAACTCTAAAATTATAACAGCTAAACAACAGAGAGGAAAAAACCAGGCACAGATTAACACCTCCCAGCAACAGATTTTCCCAGACTCAGGCAGGCCTTCAAATGCTAATGAAGGTGATCAGCTAAACATTCACACCTAACTGCAGCAGGGAAGAGCTCCATGCCCCACCCCAGCCATTCCACAGATAGATAAACCCATTTTTCCTACTTCCAACAGACCTTCTCAACCTCTGAGGATGCTTGCCATAGATGCAGGCGAAACGTCAGGAGAAATGCCTCTAGAACATGGCTCTATAGCCCGAAAAAACCCACAAGAACCTACCATTATTAGAATTAAGATTGCCGCACTCTGCACACTGCGCTTACTTATAATCCTGCATACCTCCTGCCACATCAGCACTTTTAATCTTGTACCCATTACTCTGGCCCGGCCCAGTTTTATAGTGTCTCGTATTGTTTATTGTTGTTGTTTATTCTGCTTAACTGTTTTTAATTTGCTTTAGGTATTGTATTGTTGTATTGTGTTTTGGGGCCTTGGCCTTTGTAAGCCGCATCGAGTCCTTCGGGAGATGCTAGCGGGGTACAAATAAAATAATAATAATAATAATAATAATAATAATAATAATAATAATAGTAACAACAACACAGTATTTTTGTTGGTCAGGGGGGTTCTGTGTGGGAAGTTTAGCCCAATTTTATCATTGGTGGGGTTCAAAATGCTCTTTGATTGGAGGTGAACTATAAATCCCAGGAACTACAACTCCCAAATGTCAAGTCTCTTTTCCCCAAACTCCACTAGTGTTCACATTATTGAGCATTCATGCTCATTTTGATCCAAATCCATCATTGTTTGAGTCCACAATGTTCTTTGGATGTAGGTGAACTACAATTCCAAAACTCAAGGTCAATGTCCACCAAACCCTTCCAGTATTGTCGAAGGCTTTCATGGCTGGAATCAACAGACCTCACTACCTCTGAGGATGCTTGCCATAGATGCAGGCGAAACGTCAGGAGAAATGCCTCTAGAACATGGCCCTGTAGCCTGAAAAAACCCACAAGAACCTAGACCTTCCAGTATTTTCTCTTGGTCGTGGGAGCTCTGTGTGCCAAGTTTGGTTCAACTCTATCATTTGCGGAGTCCAGCATGCTCTTTGATTTCAGGTGAACTATAAATCCCATCAACTACAACTCCCAAATGACAAAATAACCCACCCACCCACCTACCCCCAATATTTGGGTATTTGTGTCAAATTTGGTCCTGGGGATGAAAATACATTCTGCATATCGGATATTAACATTACGATTCATAACAATGGCAAAATTACAATTACGACGTAGCAACAAAAATAGTGTTGTGGTTGGGGGTCACCACAACATGAGGAACTGTATTATGGAGTCGTGGCATTATGGAGGTTGAGAACCACTGAATTAGAGGGACACAGTGGGCCCAAAGGAGACCCTGGAGGATTGCAACCCCCCATCCTCCCCCCAGTCCCAAATAGACCCTCCAAATGCTCCCTCTGAGCAGGGTCCACTAATTTCCCCCCATTTTCGGCCCAGAGAGGCCTTTCTTCCCAGCAGGAAGCCTCCTGTTCTGCTCAATAGGGCATGGGAGCCCACTGGCACCTTTGTTGTTGTTCATTCGTTCAGTCGTCTCCAACTCTTCGTGACCTCATGGACCAGTCCACGCCAGAGCTCCCTGTCGGCCGTCACCACCCCCAGCTCCTTCAAGGTCAGTCCAGTCACTTCAAGGATGCCACCCATCCACCTTGCCCTTGGTCGGCCCCTCTTCCTTTTGCCTTCCACTTTCCCCAGCATAATTCCCTTCTCTAGGCTTTGCTGTCTCCTCATGATGTGGCATTCAAAGGACTTCCGCTTTCCCTCTACTCTCCTTCCCTCCAATGAGCAGCCGGGCTTTCTTTCCTGGAGGATGGACTGGTTGGATCTTCTCGCAGTCCAAGGCACTCTCAGCACTTTCCTCCAACACCACAGCTCAAAAGCATCTCTCTTCCTTGGCTCAGCCTTCCCAAAGGTCCAGCTCTCACATCCGTAGGTGACTACAGGGAAGACCATGGCTTGGACTAGGCAATGGATCTTGGTTGCCAGTCTGATGTCTCTACTCTTCACTCTTTTATCGAGATTGGACATTGCTCTCCTCCCAAGAAGGAAGCATCTTCTGATTTCCTGGCCATAGTCTGCGTCTGCAGTCATCTTTGCACCTAGAAATACAAACCCTGTCACGGCCTCCACGTTTTCTCCCTCTATTTCCCAGTTGTCAATCATTCTTGTTGCCATGATCTTGGTTGGCACCTAGTATGGCACTTTATGGTGGAAGGCCAGAAGAGCAGAGCCCGTTCTGTGCTTCAGCTCCATCCAACATCTCCTCCGGCATTTTTCCTTTTTGGAAGGCAATTATGGAGTCTTCCTTTCCAGGAATGCAATTGCAACTTGCAATTTCAGGGCTGTGTGGGCACAAACACAGACTGACCAGGGTCCTTCTGGGCTCTCCTGGCAGCCAGGAGTGAGGGCTCCATGGAGAGAATAGATGTGCGTGTCTCTCAGAGAGTTTGCAAGCCCCCTCCCCGCAGTTGAGGGCCAGCACCCCACAGAGACCGGGCCATCCATCACCTTCCTGCAGAGATCCAGACAGGCTGAATCCACATCTCGGCATCTCTGGCGGGCAGGAGGGAGGTGAGGGGGGGGGGTGCCTCCTTGGCCGCAAGCCCCCTCTCTTCCGCCTTTCTCCCCTTCCAAATAAACAAGATGTGAAAGGCCCCAGGAGCTCAAAGGCGGCCCTTAAGCGATACCATCTGCGACTTCTGCTTAATGTCTCCCCCAAGGGTTGCTGATGTGGGAAGAGAAGCCAAAGGGTGTGTTTTGCACAGGAGGGGGGCAGAGATTCCTTCCTCCTGGAGCCAGGAAAAGGCACCCCCATCCCACATCTCCCCCTCCCCATTCCTTTGGCCACTGCATTGAGGCAGGTCCATAGCAATTCCTGCAGTCCTGGGACCACGACTCCTGGGCGCTCTGCTTTCTGAACGTGGTTCTCCTTCTTGGCGCCCCTCAGGACTGAGTTTATGCAGAATCCTGTGGCATTCTGCATGTTTAACTTCCACAGAAAGGGCTGGTCACCTGATGCAGAATATCCATATTCAGTCCCAAAATGGTGGCGCACAGGTGTCCACTTTTCTCCTTGGGATCCTTGCCGGCGCTCCCACCGATTGCACGTGTGCATTCCAGCTGCACACTTTCCCCATTCTGCACAAGGGTTTGGGGGCAAAATCTGCAAAGGGAGATTTCTGTTACACTGTCATCGAGGGCATCCCAGATCCCTGCCTTCAAGCTGAACTGACCAGCCGCAGGGAGTTCCACATTTCCTGGATGCCCAGTTGGGCCAAAACTGGTGAAATGTGCCCCAACAGCAGCCTCAACCGAGGGCTCTTTGCAGCCTGGTGCTCTCTCCTTTCACTTCTTTCCCCAGCCCAAACTATGTAACAAATCCCTCAATAAAGACTAATTAAATGTAACCTTCACCTCTTCAGAATGATACTTTGTGTCCTCTTCCTGACTCACTAACCAAAAATGCATGAATTCACGCTTTCCCGGGCCCTGGCCCTTTTGCCCCCTTCCCATTTCCTTGAGGAAAAATGTATAAGGAAGTTGCCCTGCCTCTGAAGAGACAATTAGCAATTGTGGAAACCCTTATCTTAGAACATTTCTTGCATGGAAAAATAACAAAGAAATATCTCCTTGACTTCGGAGGCTGACCATCAAGGGGATAATCACTTGGCAGACTTTTTAATCACATTACAATAGGGGGAAAGAGGACCTTCGGAAAGTCTTCTTCCTCCTGACCCATTTCCTTTCAAGCCTTTCCATTAAAGACATTCACCCAAAATCTCCCCCATTATGCCCCTGCCTGACCGCAAGAGGAAAACCCGGATTAAGTAGTATCGCTCACATCGATGCTTAACTCAGATCAATCACGACACAATAGATTGGCTTTTCTTGAAGGCCGGTTCAGACTCATTAGGCCTGCTGGACATTTCCTGTAACTTCATAATTCATTCAAGAATGCATTGTTTTCCTTCATCCCGCCTCCCTCCTTTCTGATTCGCTGGAGCGCTGAGGTGGCAGGAGTCTTCTGATTGGCTCTGGTGCACCGTGGAAGCCCTGTGATTGGTCCAGGCATGCAGGGGACGGCCAAGCCTCCTCCCAGCTGTTTGCGCGCCAGCCAATCACCATCGAGCCAGGCGAGGGGCGGGGAGCGGGAGTTTTGAACCACACAACTCTGTATTTTCTATAAAAATGGCATTTATTTCTTTAAACGCATGCTTAGCTTGGTGAATGATTGCTGCTTTGCATCCTTTTCAGCTGAATCGCTTCACCACTTTTGCGCCGTCGGCCAGGACGCGGGGTGGATTACCCTCCAGGACCTCAGTCTGCCTTGTGAGGGAGGGGAGTTTCGACCCCCCCCCCGACTCAAAAAGAACACGGCTGTCCCCAGCAGTAGTTGGAGACACGTCTTCCACCGTATGGCCACCAACCGGAAGTCTTTCAGCTGAATACTTGAGATTCTTATTGGGAACCTAGGGGAAATAAATTGCTTAAAATTAGGCTTCTCTTTGCTCACCAACGTAGCGATCCCTCTTTGGTGGGGCCGCAGGGTCTCTCCTCCTGGGGCAGACCCTTCTAAAGTTCCTATCGGCTTCAACACCGGCACGATCTTGTCCATCCTCGGCCTTCATTGCCACAGCATCACGCTGCTGGCTCACATTCATGTCATCATCAACTCCCTTTCTTTGCGCACTTTCCAAAAAGAAAAAGCTACATTTTGGTTCCCACAAGTAAAAGGAGCAGATGGAGAAATGGATTTTGTAAGCAGCAGTGACATCACTACAAGCAATTCCAAAGTATTTCACCTTGTTCCCTTTGAACAGGCAAGGACTGGCTCCACATTGGCTTTTGGGCTGAGATGTGCCTTTGGGGTGGCAAGGCGTGTCTCTCTGCGCATGGTGTTACTCCTGGATTGCACTACGGAAAAACCCATGGGCGCCACGGAACGTGTGTGTGGAAAAGGGCAGACCAAACGCACGTCATGCACAGCCCGCTTCCTTGGCCATGAGCTCAATGCAGATGTTTAGCATCAGGTGGAAATGCCCAGATGCTCCCAAACCTACCCATGTGCAAGGCTCTCAAGGGATCCTAGGCTTCGTTTGTGTGGAGAGTGGGGGGATAGGTAGAGATGCAATAGAATCCCCTCAAGAGGGAGGGAGGGGCGGGGAGCAGGCCTGGGCCACATCTGTCTAGACCTCAAGAGACCCCCCCCCCGAAACCCCTGGCGGGTGGCAGCCTCTTGGCCTCTGCCTTCGCCGCAGAGGAAGCGGCAGGCGCTTGGGTCACATTTTCCGAGCCAAAGTCATGCCAAATATCAAAGCGCTGCCAGGACGGAACAGCCTGCCTCTTGGCTGCCAGAGAAGAAAAGCCATTCTGTGCCGGAAACAATGGCCGGCTTATTCCAGAGCCCTTTGTGGGTCCCAAACTAGGGCACCCTCTCCCCCCTCCCCCCTTTCTGGCCCTCTCTCGCCCTCTTCACTGGCCCAGGAATGGCCATTCGGCTGCACGCTCACCCCAAGAGGGGGGTCACGGCAGGACGCATTAAGACCCCCACCCCAATTCAGGACAGGCGCCCCTCCCAAGGACCCTTCTCCCTGAGGACTGGCACCACATCTCTCTGTCTCTGGAGACACTTGCCCCATTGAGAACATCTAGGGCAGGCACGGGGAAACTTGGGCCCTCCCTCCAGGTGTTTTGGACTTCACATTAACTGGCTGTTAGGAATGGTGGCTGTTAGGAATGGTGTTCAGACAAATAAGTTAGGAATGGTGGCTGTTAGGAATGGTGTTCAGACAAGACTAGATTAGACCTTGGCAAACTTTGGCCCTCCCTCCAGGTGGGCCTCCCTCCAGGTGGGACTTCACATTAACTGGCTGTTAGGAATGGTGGCTGTTAGGAATGGTGTTCAGACAAGTAAGCCGCCCTGAGTCACCTGAGGTCTGAATGGTGTTCAGACAAGTAAGTTGGGCCAGAACCGTTTAGAGCTTTATATTGAAATTGATAAGAGCCTCGATCATGGCTCAATATATGCCCACCATTCCTAACAGCCACCATTCCTAACAGCCAGTTAATGTGAAGTCCAAAACACCTGGAGGGAGGGCCCAAGTTTGCCCAGGACTAATCTAGGGCTTCTCTCATCTATCCTTCTATCTGTCTCTCTTTCACTTGAAGACGTGGACTTTGGCTGCATCTGCACTGTCGCTTGAATGCAGTTTGACACCAGTTTGACTGTAATTGTTCAATGCTGCACCCTATGTCTATGAGAGCTTATGCTACCGATGTCACTTTGATGTCACCCCTGCTTTCCAGCTGATCTGACCAGCTGCAGGGAGTTCCGCAGTTCCTAGATGCCCCGTTGGGCCAGCTCTGATGAAATGTGCCCCAGCAGCAGCCTCAACCAAGAACTCTGCAACCTTGAACTCTCTCCTTTTATTTATTTATTTACTGCACTTGTAGACCGCCGTTCTCAGCCCTAGGGCGACTCACGGCGCTGTACAACATATTAAAAAAAAACAATTTACAATAAGGCAATTACACAAACAACAATAGCAACATCACTATTAATAATACAATTACACTAAATCATTCGCGACATCTCATCATAGAATCACAATCTCGTTATCCATGTTCCGTTCCAATCATCATTGCCAATTGTTGTAGCACTTAGTCAAACGCCTTCTCGAACAACCACGTCTTTAGTCTCTTGCGGAATGTCATAAGGGAGGGCGCCTGTCTGATGTCTACAGGGAGGGTGTTCCACAGCTGGGGGGCCACCACCGAGAAGGCCCTGTCCCTCGTCCCCGCCAGGCGTGCCTGTGAGGCAGGCGGGATCGAGAGAAGGGCCTCCCCAGACGATCTCAAAGTCCTCGTGGGCTCATAGGCCGAGATGCGGTCAGACAGGTATTTTGGGCCGGAACCGTTTAGGGCTTTGTAGGCCAACACCAGCACCTTGAATTGGGCCCGGTAGCAGATCGGCAGCCAATGGAGCTGGAACAACAAGGGGGTTGTGTGCTCCCTGTTAGTAACATGGCTGCCGCGCGCTGGACTAGCTGGAGCTTCCGGGCTGTCTTCAAGGGCAGCCCCACGTAGAGAGCGTTGCAGTAGTCAAGGCAGGATGTGACCAGAGCGTGTACTACCATTGCTTTTCTCCCCAACCCAAACATTGTAACAAAACCCCTAATAAAGACTAATTGAATTGTAACCTTCACCTCTCCATAGTGAGACATTGTGTCTATTTCTTGACTCAAAAGTATCTAATGCATGAACTAATCCTTTTTCGGGCCGCGGGCAGCCACCAGCCTGCGTGGGATGACTTCCAGGCATCCCAGGAAGGCCGAATCTGCGTTTCTTTAAACCGCGAATACGGAAACCCCTCGGGCCCCTGTATCCGCGAGTTAACCATACGACTCCATTTTACTTCCATATTTTTCTTAGCCTAATTCTAACACTATCTGCCATCTCACTTTTTGCATTTCGGGCTCCTGTGCTCCGGGTATAACCTTTTGTTTTTAAAGAATATATTTAAAGAAAAACAGCTGATTGTCAAACTGGGCTTCGCTCCTGCCATCGCTTCTTCGTCCTTTTGGAGCCCCAGGACCCGGGGAACTTGATGTGGTCACTCCATGAGACCTTCGGGAAGTGGATCTGCCACCCTCACTCCAGTCCTTGGAAGGGATTATAGTTCTCCAAGGACCAAAGGACAAGCTCCAGCCCCAGCAATGCAGAGCTCCATATCCTGGCTCAGTGGAATTGCCAAGCCACTTCTTACGATTTTTGAACCCTTTTTGCCCCACATCAAGGACTCTTCCTATAAATATTATGAACTATGGACATATACTGAGCCATGATCGAGGCTCTTATCAAATTCAATATAAAGCCCTAAACAGTTCTGGCCCAACTTACTTGTCTGAACACATATCCCCTTATAAACCTGCTAGGACCTTAAGATCATCATCTGGGGAGGCCCTGCTCTTGATCCCGCCTGCGTCACAAATATGTTTGGTGGGGACGAGAGACAGGGCCTTCTCAGTGGTGGCTCCTCAGCTATGGAACTCCCTTCCTGGGGACATTAGATCGGCCCCCTCCCTCTTAACATTTCGGAAAAGAGTCAAGACTTGGTTGTTTGAGCAAGTGTTTGAAAATGCAAGGTAAAAGACATAGGAATTGGAACGGCTGGATGATGTGATGGGCCAATATTTTTTATTAAGAGACACAAATGATCTATGTTGTAATATTCTTGTTATGGCTTTATATTATGTGTTGATGTTTCTAAATGTTTTGTGCTGTTTTGGGACATCGAATCATTGCCATTGTAAACCGCCCTGAGTCACCTGAGGACTGAGAAGGGTGGAATACAAGTATAGTTAGCAAACAAACAAACAAACAAATAAATTCTCTAGTTCAGTGTTTCTCAACCTAGGGATCGGGACCCCTGGAGGGGTCGCGAGGGCGGTTTCAGAGGGGTCGCCAAAGACCATCAGAAAGCACGTATTTCTGATGGTATTAGGAACCCTTTGGCAGATAAGCTTAAGTTCTCTCTGCCCGCCCTTCTCTTTATTTTTGGTGTTGGTGAACTACAACTCCCAGAATTCCAAAACATCTCCCAACCCCACCAGTATTCAATGTTGGCCATGTAGGTAGTGTGCCAAGTTTGATGCAGATTCATCATGGACTGGGTTCAGAGTGTTCTTTTATTGTAGGTTAACTATAAATCCCAGCAACTACAATTCCCAAATATCAAGGTCTATTTTCCTCAAACTCCACCAGTGTTCACATTTGGGCATATTAAATATCCATGACAAGTTTAGTCCACATCCATCATTGTTTGAGTCCACAGGGATCTATGGATGTAGGTGAACTACAACTCCCAAACTCATGGTCAATGTCCCTTCCAGTATTTTCTGTTGGTTGTGGGAATTCTGTCTGCCAAGTTGGGTTGAATTCCATCATTGGTGGGGTTCAGAATGCTCTTTGATTGTAGGCAAACTATAAATCCCAGCAACTACAACTCCCAAATGACAAAATCAATCCCCCTCCAACCCCATCAATATTCAAATTTGTGCATATTGGGTCTTTGTGCCAAATTTGGTCCAGTGAATGAAAATACATCCTGCATATCAGATATTTACATGATGTTTCATAACAGTAGCAACATTACAGTTATGAAGTAGCAACAAAAATTATTTTATGGTGGGGGGGGAGGGTCACCACAACAAGAGGAACTATATGAAGGGGTCGCTGTATTAGGAAGGTTGAGAACCAATGCTCTAGTTGGAGATAAAATGTCCGGAATGCCTCAGCTGAGCTGGGAGGGAAATGACCACCTTTCCTCCGCTTTGTTCTGAACTTGTTCTGAACAAGTTCTGTTTTCAAGAACACATGGGAATTGTAGTCCAGCCCAAAGAAGGTTTCCAAGCTTGCCTTTGGCATTCAGTCATTGGCATGCAGTTGCAGGGACAAGGGAGCAAGGATGCTGCGTGATCTGTCCATGTGTGTGGATTCCAGAGGGAAAGAGAAGGCGGGAGTCTTTTCGCCCTGAGATTCCTCTCCCTTCTCTTAAGGACTGAAGAAGAGCTTCCGGGCCTTGGAATGGGGAGCACTTAGAATCATAGAATCAAAGAGTTGGAAGAGACCTCATGGGCCATCATCCAGTCCAACCCCATTCTGCCAAGAAGCAGGAATATTGCATTCAAATCACCCCTGACAGATGGCCATCCAGCCTCTGCTTAAAAGCTTCCAAAGAAGGAGCCTCCACCACACTCCGGGGCAGAGAGTTCCATTGCTGAACAGCTCTCTGGCAAGTCTGAGCTCGTTTTTTGCTTTAGCCTTGCGGACCTTTTCCCTACAGGTGTTGGCTACTTGTTTGAATTCTTCTTTGGTGATTTCTCCCTTTTTCCACTTCTTGTGCATGTCTCTTTTGTGTCTTAGCACAGTTAGAAGTTCTTTGGACATCCATTCTGGCTTCTTTGCACTTGTCCTATTTTTTCTCTTTGTTGGCACGGTTTGCAATGGCGCCTTGAGTATTTCACTCTTGAGAAATTCCCATCCATCCGTAACTCCCTTGTCTTTTAGTATCTGTGTCCACGGAATGCTGCTCAGCGTTTCCTTCATTTTTTGGAAATCAGCCCTCCTAAAGTCCAAAATGCGGGTTTGACTTGTCTTAGTTTCCCCATAAGTGACGGGCCAGGGACCCACACAGTCCTTTGATGCCAACTTTGCTGCAGGAAAAGCCACTCTGCGGTTGTGCGTTCCTCCCTCCTTCCCCCAGACTTTGGGGTCTTCCTGCGGCCGATCAGCTGCTCTCCATCAAGATTGCCCCCCCCCCCAAAGAAACTCCCAGGCAGCGTTTCCTGAAGAAGAGCATTCCTGGGGGCGCCCACAAACGCCGAAACCCTCCCCGGGCAGGCCAGGAATGCCGGGCCCTCCCGCGCGCACATCTGGACAGGCCCTGGGAGTCTGCACCCCAGATGTGTCTCATCGGCAGCAGAAGCGGCAAGCAGCAAACTTCACAGCTAGTTCACCGTTCCCTGGCGAGGGAAGGCTCCAAGGCCTCTCTGGGGCGCTAAACAGGCCCAGATGGATTTCCAGCGGTTTCCTCTGCTTGACAACTGGAGGTGGGAAGCTGTCCCAACAGAAGGGGGGGCAGCGAGGGGGAGGGGGAAGTGTGCAAGAAGGAGGCGGTCTTCGTCCCCCCCCCCCCAAAAAAAACAACAGCATTCCTCAGCCCTTGACCCAGACGACCAATGCTGCAGCAGTCCATGGTTTCATCTGAACATGAGGAAGAACTTCCTGACTGTGAGAGCTGTTCAGCAGTGGAACTCTCTGCCCTGGAGTGTGGTGGAGGCTCTTGCTTTGAATGCAATTTTCCTGCTTCTTGGTAGAACGTGGCCGCTCTTAATGAGTTCAAGTCCCCTTTCGGGGCCAGATCAACTCCACCCCAGAGTATTGAAGGAACGAGCGGAAGTCATTTCGGAACCATTGGCAACCATCTTTGAGAGTTCTTGGAGAACGGGAGAAGTTCCAGCAGATTGGAGGAGGGCCAATGTGGTCCCAATCTTCAAGAAGGGAAAAAAGGATGACCCAAACAACTACCGTCCGGTCAGCCTCACGTCGATACCGGGCAAGATTCTGGAAAAGATTGTTAAGGAAGCGGTCTGCAAACACTTAGAAACAAATGCGGTCATTGCTAATAGTCAACATGGATTTATCAGAAACAAGTCATGCCAGACTCATCTGATCTCTTTCTTCGATAGAGCTACAAGCTGGACAGATGTGGGGAATGATGCCGTGGATGGAGCGTGTCTGGATTTCAGGAAGGCCTTCTTTGACAAGGTCCCCCATGACCTTCTGGCAAGGAAACTAGTCCAATGTGGGCGAGGCAAAACTACGGTGAGGTGGATCTGTAACTGGTTAAGTGGACGAACACAGAGAGTGCTCACTAATGCTTCCTCTTCATCTTGGAAAGAAGTGACAAGTGGAGTGCCGCAGGGTTCCGTCCTGGGCCCGGTCCTGTTCAACATCTTGATTAACGACTTAGATGAAGGGCTAGAAGGCAGGGTCATCAAGTTTGCAGACGACACCAAATTGGGAGGGATAGCCAACACTCCAGAGGACAGGAACAGGATTCAGAGCGATCTGGACAGATTAGAGAGATGATGGGCCAAAACTAACAAAATGAAGTTCAACAGTGACAAATGCAAGATACTCCACTTTGGCAGAAAAAATGAAATGCAAAGATACAGAATGGGGGACAATGCCTGGCTCGAGAGCAGGACGTGTGAAAAAGATCTTGGAGTCCTCGTGGACAACAAGTTAAACATGAGCCAACAATGTGATGTGGCGGCAAAAAAAGCCAATGGGATGTTGGCCTCAGGCATCAATAGGAGCATAGTGTCTAGATCTAAGGAAGTAATGCTACCCCTCTATTCTGCTTTGGTTAGACCACATCTGGAATATTGTGTCCAATTCTGGGCACCACAATTGAAGAGAGATATTGACAAGCTGGAATGTGTCCAGAGCAGGGCGACTAAAATGATCAAGGGTCTAGAGAACAAGCCCTATGAGGAGCGGCTTAAAGAGCTGGGCATGTTTAGCCTGAAGAAGAGAAGGCTGAGAGGAGATATGATAGCCATGTACAAATATGTGAGAGGAAGCCACAGGGAGGAGGAGGGAGCAAGCTTGTTTTCTGCTTCCTTGGAGACTAGGACGCGGAACAATGGCTTCAAACTACAGGAGAGGAGATTCCATCTGAACATTAGGAAGAACTTCCTGACTGTGAGAGCCGTTCAGCAGTGGAACTCTCTGCCCCGGAGTGTGGTGGAGGCTCCTTCATTGGAAGCTTTTAAGCAGAGGCTGGATGGCCATCTGTCAGGGGTGCTTTGAATGCAATATTCCTGCTTCTTGGCAGAATAGGATTGGACTGGATGGCCCAGGAGGTCTCTTCCAACTCTTTGATTCTATGATTCTATGATTCTATGATTCTATGAATGAGATTGGACTGGATGGCCATGTGGTCTCTTCCAACTGTAGGACTCTATGATTCTGTGATGTTCCAGGTCACCGCTGGTACCGCCATGATTGTGAGAAAGAACATGGAGAATGATGGCACACATTTGCTGAAGAACATGGAGAGCGGTGTCACCCATTCACTGAAGTGATAGCATTCATTTGCTAAAGAAGATAGGGATGGATTGTAGGCATTTGCTGAAGAAGGGGGCATTGAGACACGCTTATTGAAGAAGAGGGTGAGCAACAGCATGTGTTTGCAGAAGAACATGGAGAGTGATGGCACACGTCTGCTGAAGAACATGGAGAGCGGTGGCACATATTCACTGAAGAAGGTGATGTGCGATGACACACAACTGCTCAAGAAGACAATGATGTCACACATCTGCTAAAGAAGATAACGAGTGACAGCTTTTTCTAGAGAACATATGGAGAGTGATGGCACAGAGTCATAGAATCCTAGAATCATGGATTTGGAGGAGACCTCGGGGGCCATCCAGCCCAACCCCATTTTGCCAAGAAGCAGGAGCATTGCATTCAAAGCGATTCACTGAAGAA
The DNA here is from genome assembly GCF_037176765.1 of Anolis sagrei. Lineage (NCBI taxonomy): Eukaryota > Metazoa > Chordata > Lepidosauria > Squamata > Anolidae > Anolis > Anolis sagrei. The sequence continues at coordinate 273,932,303 of NC_090023.1, read as the reverse complement.
GGTGATGTGCAATGACACACAACTGCTCAATGTCATGCATCTGCTAAAGAATCATAGAATCAAAGAGTTGGAAGAGACCTCCTGGGCCATCCAGTCCAACCCCATTCTGCCAAGAAGCAGGAATATTGCATTCAAATCACCCCTGACAGATGGCCATCCAGCCTCTGTTTCAAAGCTTCCAAAGAAAGAGCCTCCACCACACTCCGGGGCAGAGAGTTCCACTGCTGAACGGCTCTCACAGTCAAGAAGTTCTTCCTCATGTTCAGATAGAATCTCCTCTCTTGTAGTTTGAAGCCATTGTTCCATTGCATCCTAGTCTCCAGGGAAGCAGAAAACAAGCTTGCTTCCTCCTCCTCCCTGTGGCTTCCTCTCACATATTTATACATGGCTATCATATCTCCTCTCATCCTTCTCTTCTTCCGGCTAAACATGCCCAGCTCCTTAAGCCGCTCCTCATAGGGCTTTTTCTTCAGACCCTTGATCCTTTGAGTCACCCTCCTCTGGACACATTCCAGCTTGTCAATCTCTCTCTTGAACTGTGGTGCCCAGAATTGGACACAATATTCCAGGTGTGGTCTGACCAAGGTGGAATAGAGCATGGGGAGCAGGACTTCCCTGGATCTAGACACTAGGCTCCTATTGATGCAGGCCAACATCCCATTGGCTTTTTTTGCCGCCACATCACATTCCTGGCTTATGTTCAACTTGTTGTCCACGAGGACTCCAAGATCTTTTTCACACGTCCTGCTCTCGAGCCAGGCCTCATCGTCCCCCATTTTGTATCTCTGCATTTCGTTTTTTCTTCCAAAGTGGAGTATCTTGCATTTGTCCCTGTTGAACTTCATTTTGTTAGTTTTGGCCATTCATCTCTCTAATCTGTCAAGATCATTTTGAATCCTGCTCCTGTCCTCTGGAGTCTTGGCTCTCCCTCCCAATTTGCTGTCGTCTGCAAACTTGATGATCCTGCCTTCTCGCCCTTCATCTAAGTCATTAATAAAGATGTTGAACAGGACCGGGCCCAGGACGGAACCCTGCTTGTGGCACTCCACTCGTCACTTCTTTCCAGAATGAAGAAGGAAGCCTTGGGGAGAATCACCCTCTGGGTTCGTCCATTTAACCAATTACAGATAATGATAAGAAGATAATGAGTGATGGCATTTCCTGGAGAACATGGAGAGAGATGGTGCAGATCCACTGAAGAAGATGCTGAGGGTTAGCATCCATTTCCTGAAGAGGAGGGCAAGCGATGGACGGTGGTTCTCAGGTCAACCAAGAGGACGTTGGCCCTGCTTTTAGGAACCCTTTGTGCACCCCACCCATCCCTAATGCAGATGTTTGCACAAAGTCTCAACCTTGGCTTTTGGGGTGCTTCCTGGCTGGACTTCTGTGCCATCTTAGCTAGCCTCTTGTGCCCCCTTCTCAAGATGACAAGCCTCAGCAGAAATCCCCCTGGACCACATTTCTCCCATTGTTTGGAACCTGTGTGTGCTTGCCTATTGACTTCACCCTCCCTTTGCTGAAGAGACCCCTGAGTTGGGCCCAGGCCCCACGAAGGAGCCCTTTTATGGCAGCCACACAATATCCCTCCCCCTGACGGCCCTAAATGCCCCCCTGCTTTGCAAGCCCTGTAAAGCCATGGGGGGCAGATGGGCCCCCTTTCCAGCTCTTGGTCCAGGTTCATTAGCTCCAAGGGGAAGAGAAGACCCTTTGATCTGAGAGTCAACCATGTCTGGGAAAGAAGAGGCGGAGCCAGGCCGACTCTGGGCTCTTTGGGGCTCTGATGCATTTAGGGCTGTGTCTGCAATGGGAAACCGCCTGGGGTTTTATGGGGGGCACTCTATTTAAGCCGCTATAAAAGCATTAACAACGCTCAAGAGCAGTACGTGTAAAAAAGATCTTGGAGTCCTCGTAGACAACAAGTTAAACATGAGCCAGGAATGTGATGTGGCGGCAAAAAAAGCCAATGGGATGTTGTCCTGCATCAAGAGGAGCCGAGTGTCTAGATCTAAGGAAGTCATGCTCCCCATGCTCTATTCCGCTTTGGTTAGACCACACCTGGAATATTGTGTCCAATGCTGGGCACCACAATTCAAGAGAGATATTGACTCTAAGCTGGAATACTGTGTCCAGAGGAGGGCGACTAAAATGATCAAGGGTCTGGAGAAGAAGCCCTATGAGGAGCGGCTTAGGGAACTGGGCATGTTTAGCCTGAAGAAGAGAAGGCTGAGAGGAGACATGATGATAGCCATGGATAAGTATGTGAGAGGAAGCCACAGGGAGGAGGAGGAGGGAGCAAGCTTCCTTTCTGCTTCCCTGGAGAGAGACTAGGATGCAATGGAACAATGGCTTCAAACTACAAGAGAGGAGATTCCATCTGAACATTAGGAAGAACTTCCTGACTGTGAGAGCCGTTCAGCAGTGGAACTCTCTGCCCCAGAGTGTGGTGGAGGCTCCTTCTTTGGAAGCTTTTAAGCAGAGGCTGGATGGCCATCTGTCAGGGGTGATTTGAATGCAATATTCCTGCTTCTTGGCCAAATGGGGTTGGACTGGATGGCCCATGAGGTCTCTTCCAACTCTTTGATTCTATGATTCTATGATTCTATGATCTCTCCTTGTTCCCAGGCCTGGGAGTTTAGGGGAGCAGATGGCACTCGGAATTCAGGGAGAGGGGGAACAGGGGCAAGCTATGGGGCAGTTTGGTTGTCCGAGCTCTCCTGTATGTCCCGGGGGGGGGGGGGGTCTGTTGGAGGGTTTGCTCCTCCGATGTCCCAATGGCCACACTCCAGGGAAGGGGAGGCCCAAGCTCCACCAGTGTTCAAATTTGGGCATATTGAGCATTTGTGCCAAGTTTGGTCCAAATGCACAGTTGTTTGGGTTCACAGTGCTCTCTGTATGTATTCCTGCTTCTTGGCAGAATGGGGTTGGACTGGATGGCCCATGAGGTCTCTTCCAACTCTTGGATTCTATGATTCTATGAACGACATCTCCTATAGTCAATTCTTCCCAGCCTCCTCCAGTATTTTCTGTTGGTCATTGGGGTTCTGTGTGCCAAGTTTGTTCCAGGTCTATAATTTGTGGGGGTCTCAATGGTCTGCGGAAGTCAGAGCTGAATCGGTTGAAGGTTCAGATGATGGGTTGCAAATCCCATCATCCGTTGTCCATACTCCCTGAGCATATTTTGTGATCAAACACTATGCTTTAATTATGTTAAATTTGTAATAATGAAAATAATCCTGCATATCCGATATTTCCATTATGCATCATAAGAGTAGCAAAATTACCATTATGAAGTAGCAACGAAAATGGGGTTGGGGGTCACCAAAATATGAGGAACTTTATTTAGGGGTCACGGCATTAGAAAGGTTGAGAACCACTGCTCTGGTGGAACTTTGTCTTGACTCTTGTGGTTTCTTCTGGGGCTTGCAGCTCTTCTGATGCCTGAGGTGCCTTCTTTCCTTCCTTCCTTCCTTCCTTCCTTCCTTCCTTCCTTCCTTCCTTCCTTCCTTCCTCTCCTAGGTTGCCCTGGGGATTGTGGAAATGGTGAAAGGGGATCAGGGCTTGTAATCCCCGGGTGAATCCCCCCATTATCCACTGGGCTAATTAACTCTGGGAACATTGTGAGGCCCGGGCCCAGGAATGCGGCCTCCCCCACAAAGGGGGATGGGGGGGGGGGGAGGGAAGCAAACACCTTCCTTGTTTGGGGAGGGAAATGGGGGGCTTTCCCTCGTGTTTGGGCAAGGACAGCCGGCCAGCAGCCTTCTCCTTTCTTGCCCGGTGGTTTAGCAATCCGGGATCCGATTCTGCGGGGTCTTAATCCCCAAAGAGCAAGGCGGACAAAGGCTTCCCCACCAACAAGGGTCTGTTTGCAGAACCTGCAGCTGTGTCAATCCCCCAAGACAAAGGCAGAGGGGACTGGTCAATAAGCCGGCCGGCCGCTCAGGTAGCCAGCCGCCTGGTGAAGGAAGGCCAAGCAGAAGCCAAAGGCCACCCCGGACTTAGTCCAATGAGACCAGCCAGCCGGAAGGAGGGGAGGGGAGGGGAGGGGAGGGGAGGGGAGGGAGGAAGGGGGGAGAATTGGATGGATGGCCTGACAGCCCCAGAATTTTGGAGTTGGAAGGGACCCCCAAAGGTCACCTAGTCCAACCCCATTCTGCTCGGCTGGAAGACATGATCTAGGCTTTCCAAACCCTTGGTCTCTGTTTCAGAACCTCACGGAATCAGGACTGGAAGAGACCCCAAGGGCCATCCAGTCCACCCCCTCCCACAGGCAGGAAGAAGCAATCCAAGCCCTCCCAACAGACAACCATCCAGCCACTGCTTGAAAACCTCTGGAGAAGGAGCCTCTCCATGATCGCATCTCCTTCTATGAACCAGCACGAGCTCTAAGATCTTCCGGGGAGGCCCTCCTCTCGGTCCTAATACCATCACAAGCGCGGTTGGTGGGGATGAGAGAGAGGGTCTCCTCGGTGCCCCCCCCCGCCTCTGGAATGCCCTTCCAAGGGAAATAAGACCAGCCAACCAGAAGGAGGGAGGGAGGGAGGGGGGAGAACTGGATGGCTGGCCTGAGAGCCCCAGAATTCTGGAGTCGGAAGGGACCCCCAAAGGTCACCTAGTCCAACCCCATTCTGCTCGGCTGGAAGACATGATCTATTCTAGGCTTTCCAAACCCTTGGTCTCTGTTTCAGAACCTCAC